>NC_056729.1:168307697-168370197 GCF_019279795.1 Protopterus annectens
ACATTGGACACATGTTGATCAAATGTTAGGTCATCATCCACATAAGTTCCCAAATCCTGAACAACTGGGTGAACTCTAAAGGGTGTATCATAAATGTGGTAATTTCCAGGGGTAGATGATTTCCCGAAGGATACAAAAATGCATTTTTTGGAATTTAGCTTCAGTCCACCATTTGTACACCAATTATTTATTTGGAACTAATCTTATTGCGGGTTAGCTAAGTCATATAGAAAGGAATCCATTATTGACTTATACAATTATCCATTCTATATACTCTGCAGCTCAGTAAGAGCATCTCACATCTCTGACCCTAAAATGCAAATTCCATAACACAGATGGATGCAGCTCTTACTGAGTCCCAGAGAACGGAAGACTGATTTGTGATCTAAGAGACAGTAGGAGCCAGCCAGTATGGATGGGATTAAGTGAAATGAACTGATAAGTTCATCAATGGGAGAGGATGGTGGTTCAGTGCACTGAACTGCTAATACATGCAACAATTATTTATTGACCGTTGTACTCCCTTTATGTCTTATGTTCACTCTGATCTAACCCTGTTTAACCATGTTTTCTATCATTTTATTGTCCATTTGCTTGATTGAATCATAAGCTTTACTTTTTTGTGTGTCAGGATGCTGAACTGGTATTTGTGTAGTCTGCTTTCCTGACATGTTAGCATCTGAATCTGTGAGGTTAGTTAAGTGTCATTAGTATCAAGAAGCTTTCCTAGGATTACAGTGTCTGCCTTCCATCTTCCTTGATATGTTTTCCTGAGTGTCCATCTAAATTCTTCTCTGTACATAGGACAACACAACGTAGAACACATCATTACACAATCAAATATCATTTTCATTTAACACATATGTCATACGAGATGAAAACCTGGTAAACTAATTGTCCGTTTAAGTCACATAAAACTACCTCATCCCTTAAAGTCTCTGAATGCTATATAATATACCCAGCACCATCCCTACTAATACAGACCCTTGCTATACTCCTTTTCTCTAATTGTCTTGCTTATTTAACTGCATGAACTATCTCTTTATATACGTAACTATGCCCATTATCCCCCCACCACCACCTTAAAAAAAAAACACCAAGACAGCTAAGAGGCAAAAATGGTTATTAAATTGTCCTAAGATAACATATTCATGCAAACTCATACAATCCTTCTCAGATCATGCCTGCCCTTCATACATAATCTACTTCTACGTGCAGATACACTGTACCTATCTCCACATGTACATACTATACCTACCTCCACCTGTAAACACACTGTACCTACCTCCATGTGTAGACACAGTATACCTGTCACCACCTGTAGACACGGTGCATCTACCTCCACATGTAGGCATACTGTACCTATACCATATATACCAGTGATTAAGGCTCTTGTTTAAATCTCCTTTACCACAAAGTCCAAAGGTGAACAACACAATGGGCAGTTAATCCTCGATAATAATTTTGTAGACAACCAAACCACATTATGCGTTAATTCACTCCATCAGTCCATATATACATACATACATACATAAATAGATAGTTTGCCTTATGTCATCATCATCTTCTTTTGGCTGTTCCCGTTAGGGGTCGCCACAGTGGATCATCTGTTTCCAATTTTTCCTGTCCTCTGTATCTTGCTCTGTCACATCAACCACCTGCATGTCCTCTCTCACCACATCCATAAACCTTATCTTAGGCCTTCCTCTTTTCCTATTACCTGGTAGCTTCATCCTTAGCATCTATTTCCCAATATACTCAGCATCCCTCCTCAGCACATGTCCAAACCAATGTAATCTTGCCTCTCTGGCTTTGTCTCCAAACCTTCCAACCTGGGCTGACCCTCTAATATACTTATTCCTAATCCTGTCCACCCTCGTCACACCCAGTGCAATTCTTAACATCTTTAACTCTGCCATATCCAGCTCTAACTCCTGCCTTTTTGTCAATGTCACTATCTCCAACCCATATAACATAGCTGGTCTCACTACCCTCTTGTAGACCTTCCCTTTCACACTTACTGGTACTAGTCTGTCACAAATCACTCCTGACACTCTTCTCCACCCACTCCATCCTGCCTGTACTCTCTTCTTCACCTCTCTTCCACACTTACCATTACTCTGAACTATTGATCCCAAGTATTTAAACTCATCCACCTTTGCCACCTCTACTTCTTGCATCCTCACCATTCCTCTATCCTCCCTCTCATTCACACTCATATAGTCCTGCTGACCTTCATTCCTCTTCTCTCTAGAGCATATCTCCATCTCTCCAGGGTCTCCTCCACTTGTTCCCTACTCGCACTACAGATCACAATGTCATCTGCAAACATCATAGTCCACGGGGACTTCTGTCTGATCTCGTCTGTCAACCTGTCTATCCCCATTGCAAATAAGAAAGGGCTCAGAGCTGATCCTTGATGTAATCCCACCTCCACCTTAAACGCATCTGTCACTCCCACCGCAGACCTCACCGCTGTCACACTACCCTCGTACATATCCTGTACCACTCTTACATACTTCTCTGACACTCCCAACTTCCTCATACAATACCACAACTCCTCTCTAGGCAACCTGTCATATGCTTTTTCTAAGTCTAAAAAAACACAATGCAACTCCTTCTAACCTTCTCTGTACTTCTCCATCAACACTCTCAGAGCAAACATTGCATCTGTAGTGCTCTTTCCCGGCATGAAACCATACTGCTAATCACTAAGCATCATGTCTCTTCTTAACCTAGCTTCCACTACTCTTTCCTATAACTTCATGCTGTGACTGATCAATTTAATCCCTCTGTAGTTACTACAGCTCTGCACATCACCCTTGTTCTTAAAAATCGGTACCAAAACACTTTTTCTCCATTCCTCAGGCATCCTCTCACTTTCCAAAATTTCATTAAACAATCTGGTTAAAAACTCCATTGCCATTTCACCTAAACTCCTCCATGCTTCCACAGGTATGTCATCTGGACCAACAGCCTTTCCATTCTTCATCCTCTTCATAGCTATCCTTACTTCCTCCTTGCTAATCCATTGCACTTCATGATTCACTATCTCCACATCATCCAACCTTCTCTCCCTCTCATTCTCTTCATTCATCAACCCCTCAAAGTACTCTTTCCATCTCCTCAACACACTCTCCTCACTTGTAAGTATGTTTCCCTCATTATCCTTTATCACCTTTACCTGCTGCACATCTTTCCTAGCTCAGTCCCTCTGTCTAGCCAATTGGTACAGGTCCTTTTCTCCCTCCTTAGTGTCCAACCTTTCATACAACTCTTCATATGCCTCATCCTTAGCCTTTGCCACCTCTCTCTTTGCCATGCACCTCATCTCCTTATTCTCCTGTCTACTTTCTTCATCTCTCTGACAATCCCACTTCTTCTTTGCCATCCTCTTTGTCTGTATACTCTTCTATACTTCCTCATTCCACCACCATGTCTCCTTGTTGTCCTTCCTCTGTCCAGATGTCATACCAAGCACCTTTCTAGCCGTCTCCCTTACTAGCTCTGCTGTAGTTACCCAGCTATTTGGTAACTCTTCACTGCCACCCAGTGCCTGTCTTAACTCTTCCATGAAGTCCATCACTCTCTCTGATACTCTTTTCACCTCCAAAACACTCTTAGCATACTGTTCTTTCAGGATAATGCCTATGCCATTTCTCCTCCCACCCACACCATGATAAAACAATTTGAACCCATTCCGATACAACTAGCCTTACTCCCCTTCCATCTGGTCTCTTGCACACACAATATACCAACCTTCCTTCTGTCCATCATATCGGCTAGCTCTCTCCCTATACCAGTCATACTGCCAACATTCAAAGTTCCGACCCTCACTACCACAGTCCTAGCCTTTCTCCTCTCTTCCTGCCTTCGGCCATGCCTTCCCCCTCCTCTCCTCCTTCGGCCAACAGTAGCCCAATTTCCATCAGCACCCTGTTGACTAAAAGTACTGGTGGTGGTCATTGTTAACCCAGGCCTCAACTGATCCGGTATTTAAATATTTACTGGTGTCCGCATGAATGATTTGGCCAAGTTTTACGCTGGATGCCCTTCCTGATGCAACCCTCCCCATTTATCCAGGCTTGGGACTGGCACAAAGAAATGCACTGGCTTGTGCATCCCCAATGGCTGGGTTAGTTTGCCTTATGCCTTATGGCAGGAAATTATAGGCTTTAGATAGATATGAGAAATACATGATTTCTCCAAGCATGTTGTTTGGTTATTGTACTTGGACAAAGTACTTATCTTTGGATCTGAAAGCTCTTGGTCGAGAGTTACATATCCTGACTTTTTCTAGTAACTGACATTTTTCTGGGTGCTGAAGAATTTTATGGGACAGCTTAAGATGGTTACATTTCACTTAGTTAGGGAACTCCATCCAGTTGAGCATAGTGGTTGGAGAGCAGTAACATGGTTTGTTAGGGAGATTGGTTGGAAATTTAGCAATTTCATTGTAACATTGTTCCAGTTTGTGTAAGGGGTATGAGTTAATGCTTGTAAACAATGAGAAGGCATCAGACAGGGTTGGCAGATGGCAGAAGGTATGCGAAAACATTTTTTTTTTTAGTATAAGGAGAGATACTTCATTAATAAGACCAATTTTCAAAAATGTTTTTATAGTATTTTGAATGTGTAGATCAAACTCTAGGCTGCCGTCTGAGCTTAATCCTAGTAGCTTAGTATGGAGGACAATCTCAAGTGTATTTTTTGTGCAAATGTTCTAGTAAAGGCATTTTCTTATTTGTGTAGTTTGGGGGTGTGAATAATAAGAGTTATTTGGATTAAGGCTGAGTCTGAGCTGTTTGACAAATGTCCCAGTCGAGTAGTAAAATTGCTGAGTAATATCCTGGAGACAGAAAATATTTAGAGGAGCACATATTAATGTGGTGTCATCCGTATATTGCACAAGAGAGGAATGGCTAACAGCAGTATGCAGATTGTTTACAAAGATATTGACATGAACTGGGCCTAGAATTGATCCTTGATGACCTGCAATGATATGGAAATAAAAGATGAGTAGGATGATTGCCATTTAACATACTGTGTTCTTTCAGAGAGGTAATCTTTAAAACATGTTAGTGAGGAAGTAGAAAGATACTGTTTGGGTGAAATGTGAGCTGAATGCTTGAGCAACGTTTAGGTCAGTGTCATTTAGTAGGGTTTTAGGTTGGGTGTTTTGTCTCCATGTTTAAACTTTTATTAATGGTTGCCCAGTATATTTGGGGTTGATGAGGTTGTTATTCTTGAAGATTTTGTAAAAATTCTTGGCTATTTCAATGAGTTTGTTTGATTCTCAACTGTTTGCATATTAGGCAGCTGGTTTTAGTTTCAGTATTTAAGCCAGTGTTCCTATGCTTTATCCTGTTTTTTGATCAGCTATGGGGCTGGATTGGATTTGACACACTTCCTTCTTAGGGGTTGGATAATTATTGAGGGTTGTCAAGAAGCAACAAATGAAAATCTCAATTGTCTCCTCTAAAGGTAAGGTTTTTAGGAGTTAACCAGCACATTTGTTTTAGAGTAAAGATAAAGGAGATTGAATTCAAACTTCTGAGATCTCTAACAAGGTTATAAGACATGGTCTTACTGATTTTGGATCATTGACAGACAGCATATATCTGACTGTGATCATTTAATGAATTAGGAAGGGTGCATATGATTAATATTTTATTAGGGGAATTTGTTAGGATCCCATCAAGAACTGTGTCTTTATTTGTCTTCATGTTGAATCTGGTGGGAGTGTTAACTAGTTACGTGAAATTAAATAAATACATAGGGTTACAGTTCTGGTCAGTCCAATTATAATTAAAGTTACCGAGTATTATTGTTTCCCGGGTGATACTTTTGTCGCCTATAAGATTCTATCTTCATTTGAGTGGGATTTAGTATTAGGTGGGATATATACAGTGATTAAGTGTATGGCCCTTTTCAGGTTGAGTTTAGTAGTACAACTAGGAGAGCTGCTTTGTCTAACTTAGGCACTGTATGTGGATAAAAAGTGAGCTGTATGCCATTTGTATATATGATAGCTGCCTCTCCACCTCTTTTGCTTAGTGTATTAGACCTTATTATATTGTAACCCTGGGGTAGGATTTTTTCATTGTTAACATTAGATTAAGGGTAACAGGGTCTCTTATGCTGTATGGGTTTAAGAAGGAACATAAGACTCACCTTTTGTTTCACTGCTATATGAAATTTACATTCCTCTTTTCTGTCACATATTTTAAATCATGCAGAGCTACTGTTTATTTGCTTAGGTTATTTTGTTATTGCTTTTATAATGGTGTGCTTCGGCTCAAGTTAATTATGCTAATACATTTTAATTTGATAGATGGTTTGGATAGTGGTGTCACTACAACTCAGGACCTATGACTTTTGGTAGCTCTGTGCCCTCTAAAAGATGTGTCAAACAGCATAGCTTTGATTTCTGTTATGAGGATAGATTCAAAGAATTTTCCAAAGACCTGTCAATTACATAGATAACTGGAATGCTATGATCAGAGAAAGGAAGCCATCAAATTACTATAGTAACTGAGAACTATTTAATTAAGACTTCTTCCTGGGTTGACAATCTGGTCTTATATTAACATTTTCTGGCAGGCTGCCTTCCTTGGTACTTCTACAACTTAGCCATGTGCATTTGCTTCAATAAGCATAACACCTTCTTCCATGTTCAAGCAAGCATACCCAGATTATTAGCTCTTCAGTTGTTTTCCTAAATGCATAATTTTTCACACTAGATAAGGTTGATTGTTTTACTCCCATTGCATTTTTTCTTACTACATAACATCTGGCATTGGGAATGAATGTCTTACTTTCCTTCCTGCCCTGCTGGCAGCATTAGACTTCTGTTATCTTAGAAGAGTAATTTGGTGAGATTAGTTTAAGATCCACAACCCTTTAATATTTTTTTAATCTTGCATTTTTATACTGCATAGCTAGTTTACTGGTTCTGCCATAAGTACTTCAATCAATTAGTGTGTGAAGTGGCAGGGATCCCTGTCAGATAGTAAAGGTACACATGAGTGTTATGGGGAGAACCACCACATTGCTGACAAAGACATCACTAAAATGTTCAGCTGAACTGAGATGCATTCTGCAGATTGTTAAAGGGTTTGTGCAGTGTAGTATTAAGGTCTTAAGAAGATCAAACATGGCTATTATATTTATTTGCAAGAAACAACATTAAAGCAGAAAGGTGAAGTGAATGTAGAAAGCTTTGGGAAGGGATTACCTACCAGTGCTAGATCAGCCAAACCTGTGAGTTGCCATCTTTTTCCATATAACTTTAGGTTGGAAATTGTTAGAATAGAAAACTGATAATTAAAACATTTGGATAAAAGTCAAAATGCAAATATCTGTGGGAAAAGTGAGTTTAGAAAACTTTTTGTAGTCTTTTTTTTCAAATATTTTTATTTTCCTTCTTCTATTGTTTTGTTTGCATATTTCCATTCCAGTCATTTTACAAGCCACAATTCAGTTACACTGTACAAGAACTACAGTCATATTCAGGTACATTTTGTTGCAAGAGAAATTTCAGTGTTACAACAAAATATACAATATAGATAACAGGCAGCTCATTTACAATATATACAAGTGCTACAGAAAATCAACTTCTGATTAAGATTTGTGTCACAGTTTATATAATATTTATAGCTGCTACATAAGAGACTTAGATTAGATACAAAGTCATGAAATAATACGTCTTATGTCCTTTACAGTTTACATTCATAATGATTTGTCTTTTCTCGTCTATCTGTTCTTTTAAAATATGATCCAGGAGAAGACTCCAGTATTTTTGAAAATAGGAATGCTTACTTTGGTTATTTGTTATCAATTTATGTGCTGATATATACTTTATTGCCATACTTCTGAAGCCCTCCCATGAGAATTTGGTTTGATCTAACCAGTTCTGAGTAATGTACAATTTTAGCAGAAAAAAGAGGGTAATTAGAATATGCAGATTAAGTCTGGGTAACTTTTGAGAGATGATATGCAAAATCACATGATAATGTGGATTTTTGATATCCCATCTTCTCTAGTCTGACTCTCAGTGAGCACCAAAATGTATAAGTACATTTATAGCTCCAGAAGACGTGGAATAGGTCAGCTACTTGTGAATAACAGCACAGACAGTTTGGTGAAACTTCTGAGTTGAAATTGTTGAGTATTTCTGGAGTAAAGTAAGTATTGTTGGTTATCATTAATTGAGTATACAGGAGTTTCTTAAAAGGGATTAATTTAATGTAGTTTTGATAGATTTAGATTTTTGCTTTTCAGTAATGTCTTTGAGCTTTTCAACCCAGTTTTTGAATACAAAATAGATGTTTGATATCTAAGGGATACTATAAGCCTACATGTATTTGATAGCATTTTTTCCTTAAAGTTAGTAAGTTCCATAATGTATAGCACGTATTTATATCTTTATCGTTTATGCCAAAATCTCCAATTATTGTAGTGCACAGTTCTCTAATTTGCTTTAGCATTATGATGGATCCTTTTGGAAGGTTTAGGACATTCCTTGTGTCCTCTAAAGATTTTCCTATGTCTGTAAATATCCCTAAACATTACATCTCTTAATAAGCAGATAGTTGTCAAAGTTTAGCATTTTGTTATTTAATCAGAGGCCTGGATTCAGATGTAATGGTTGTAACAGGATGTAAGAATTTGCCAAATTTAGCGTTTCCATAATTTTTTGAGATCTAATTATTCTATGTTTTAATGAGATATGAAATTTGCTATCCTTTAGATTTTCCTGATTTATAAATGGAAGGGCTTTGGGACTGATATTACTGTTTTTGACATAGTCAGAACATAATTTAACCAATAGTGGATACCATTCTTTACTCTTGGGATTATATTCAGCAACTTGAATGATCCTGTTTGAATACATTATATCATAATATACATTAAAGTCAGGTAGGCCCCCCTTCCTTAGGATACATTAACTTCTGATAACTGATTCTGACAGACCTAGAGTACCAGATACACTTAGCTAAAGCTAAATTTAATTTTAAAGAAGACTTTCTGAATTTGTTGCATTGAGTTGAAATACTTACATTGGGAGAATATGCAATTTTATCATTGCTGTTTTCAAAAGAAAGGATAGCTTAAATTTTCCCCATCTCTGGATATCCTGTTCAATATCTACCCATATCTTTAGTAAATTGTTCTGCATGAATACTTTTGTGTTACATTCAAATTATATCCCTAAGTATTTTAAGGAGTATTTCAATTTTATTTCTCAGTCAGGAAAATATGATTCGGTATGATCTAACGGATTTAGAAGAAACATTAGGGATTTTGTGGGATTCATTTCACAGTATGAAACTTTTGAGAAGCTGTTAACTAAGTTTAGAATTTTGATAAAAGCAGTGTTAAAGAGTGCAAAATATAAATTTAAATAATCAGCAAAGGCTGTCAGTGCAATTTTATTATTAAAAATTTCTGGAATATGATGGTACATTTTTGGATCATGGGTAAAAATAGAGGTTCTATATATAAATTAAAGAGGTACAGAGATACCAGACACCCTTGTCTGGTCCTATTTAGAATTTGTATTGGATTTGAGTTTGTTTTATGAATGTATAGAGTTGTGTAACTGCTCTCATATAACATTTTTATTATATTTGTAAATTCTTGTGGCATATCAAAATAGATAGGGCAGTATAACAAATACAAAGCTTAGGTTTACTTTGTCAGAGGCTTTACTTGCATCTAAAGCAAGGGCATAGCTAGGGATTTTATTGTGTTTAGAAAGCAGGATCATTGTATCTAAGGTTAGTGTGCTATCATGTCTGCCTACCATTCATGAATCTGGACTGCTCACGTGATATTAAGTTTGGTAATACTTTTTTTCAGCCTGTTTGCAAACAATGCAGCTAGAATTTTGATGCCTAGATTTATAAAATAAATTGGCCTGTAGTTTCCTAGGTTTTTCTTATCAGATTTTAGGTATAAAGATTGTCTTTGAGTTATTTAAATATAGTTACACAATGCCATATTCTCTTAAATAGCTATAGATTTTCTATAGAAGTTTTGATATTTTTTGTCCAAAGGATTTTTAAAACTCAGCAGTATAACCATCAGATCCAGGAGCTTTACTTGTTTACTGAAAGGATTTATTTTTGTATGAAAGGTCCCTTAAGTACATTATTTTGTGTTTGATTTATCTTTGGGAAGTTTAAATTCTTTAGAAAAGTATTTCTCTCAAATTCAGTAGTTTTTAACTTTTGTGGAACATATATTTTTATATATAGATCTTCAAAAGTTTTAATAATTTCTTGATTACTGTTATATGTGTTCCCTTGGTATTCAATTTCTCTTATCATAGAGACACTGCTGTTAACATTTATTAGCCACGCTAATAATTTTGAAGGAGTTTGTGCCCATTCTGAGTACCTTGCTAAGGTTTTCATTTCTATGAAAGAGAATTGTTCTTTATGCATTATACATAATTCTTTTTATAAATTATAAGTTCATAGGTTCATAGGTGTGTACTAGGCTAATGGCCCTGGAGCCTTTACAAGCCTAGCCCATAGGATTACCCTGGCATTGTGCCACCCAACCTTAGTTCCCAGTGCCTCTGTCGAGTAGAGCCACTGGAGTGATCCCCGGGGTGAATTTTCTATTTCCCATCTACTCATCAAGATTTCTCTTGATGAGGGCCAGTGAGATGATCTGCTTGATATGTATGGCAAGTCTATTCCATAGCATGGGCAGTCTCTGGGTTATGATCCTGTCCCTCCAGCATGTTCTGTTGATTGTGGTAATGAGGCTGAAGTCTCTGGAGCATGTGGTGTGGAGGGATTGGGATTTCTTTAGATGTAGCATTTCTAACAGAGCAGGGTCAGACATGGCTTTGTAAGACAAGCAGAGATCACCTCTAAGTAGGCGATATGAGACATAGAATAGTTGGAGTTTTTTGAGTCTGTCCATATAGGACAAGTGTTTAAGGCCTAGGATCCGCTTTGTGAGGTACTTTTGTGGCCTCTCCAGTTGTTGCAGGCATCTAGTGAGGTACATGCCAAATCGGGGCATTGTACTCGATGATTGGCCTAATGAGGGAAGAGTAGAGGGAGACAATGACCTCTTTCTTCCCGGATGCAAAACCCTTAGTAATGAGATGTGCCACATAGAAGGACTTTCTGACCACAGTGGCAATGTGGTGCTCAAAAGAGAGGTTGCTGTCAACCTGTGTTCCCAGATCTGTTATAACGCCTTCTGTGTTCAGTGGACTACCGTTAATGTGGTAATTCAAGGGAACCAGGTTTTTCCCAAAGGGGATGAAGACACATTTTTTGGCATTGAGCTTAAGGCCATGGTTCTGACATCAGTTGTTGTTCTCATTGAGGCCTTTCTGTAGGATGTCAACATCACTTGGGGAGTTAATAATAACTCCCAACTTGCAATCGTCTGCGAACGTTGTCAGCCAGAGTCCCTTCGTGTTGGCCTAGACTTCAAAGAAGTAGATACCAAACAGGAGCTGACTGGTCAGCAGTCTGACTTGGAGTCAGCTACTTTCGCACTGTGGGTTCTATCTGTGAGCCAGTTTGCAACCCACCTAGTGATATAGGGGTTGATGCCTAGCTTAGTAGGTTTTTCTATGATTCCTGAGTGGGGAATGGTATCAAAGGCATTGGTTAGATCAAGGCAGGCTGTATGAACCACCTTACCTTCATTCACAGCTCTGGTGACTGACTCAAAGAAGTTGATCGAGTTGAGCAGGCATGATCTACCCTTCACAAAACCAAACTGTGTAAGATTCAGAGTTTGGAGATTCCCTATATCTTTGTTTATTAGGTCCATGATGATGCATTCCATAGCTTTGCATATCAGACTTGTCAGGCTAATGGGGCAATCATTCCCAGGGTCTGTAGTCGCTTCTCTTTTGTGGAGAGGGATGACTATAGCAGTGAACCATTCGGTAGGGACAAAGCCTGAGGTGAGGCTGTGACTGAACAGGGTACACAGGTGAGGTGCCAGTTCACTCTGTAGTTCATGTAGAACACAGCCAGGGATACTGTCAGGTCCCATAGAAGCTGTATTCTTGGCCTTGGACAGTGCTGTTTTAATTTGTGCAGCAGTAATACTGGGTGCCTGGCAATCTACTGGTATTGTGATTGGTCCTTTGGGGTGAGAGAGGGGTAAAGTTAGCACTGAATCTGTCCACAAGTATATTTGCAATATCTGTTGGCTTGGTATAGGATGTACCATTGTGCAGTAGCTCAGAGCAAATCTGGGTATTGCCATGGAGATTCTTTACATATCTATAGAAGGCCTTGTGGTTGTCTTTACTATCTGCTGCAATTCTGTTTTCATAGCTAGCTTTAGAGAATTTGATGAGGGATCTCAACCTTATGTTGAGGCTGATAAGTGAGTTTTTCCAGTCTTAGGACTTCACCTTATTCCACATCAGTTTCCTCCTTCTGTTGTAGAGTTTGTTTATGGCAGGAGACGATCAGATTGGCTTCCTTTTTTTTTTTTTAGGAGAGCATCTTAGTTCTATTGGGCACGCCGAGATCCATGCATTTGTGTATGTGTTTGTCCAGTGCATTGGTGTATGATTTGGCTGTCATAAAACTATTCTTCATTTGCATGGGTGCCATTAAGTTAGCCGCCTCTGTTTTTAGGATCCCAAAGTTAGCTTTGGAGAAGTTTTTCATGGTGGTCACCTTTGCTGGGGGGGGTGGGAGGGATGTGGATTTCCAAGGTGATTAGCTTGTGATTGGATCTAACCAGGGAGGAGTTGACTATTGGTGTAGAGCAACAGTCACCCATGTTAGTAATGACCAGGTCAAGGATGTTGCTACCTCTAGTGTGAGTAAGAACGAACTGGTCCAGGGCATTGGAATTAATGAATTCCTGAAAGTGTTGGGCAAATGTATTGGTACATGAGTAGTTTTCCCAGTTAATTAGTTGAAGTTGCCCAGTATGAGAATGTTATTCATCTGTTCTTCCAGTACTGAGTTAGTTCTTTTTTTTATTGGTTCTTCTATTTCAATTATTTTTAAATTAGTTTTCACTCTTTATATAGTTTTTTATAGTATGACACTTTTTTAATCAAAATTCCCCCAATCCTTGCTTTACTTGTACCCATTGAATATGATAGGGGATATCTGTCAGTGTTAAGTCACAATCAAGTTCATCTAATATGTTGTTAATTTCTGGTATTATATCCTTTTTCTGTGGTAAGTTTAGGATTAGGGACCAGTTTATACCTCTTGTTTTCATGCTTAGATCACTAGGCCATCTTATACTAATTGTAATCTTTGAGTGGTCCGAAAAAAAACTTAGGTTTTGTACAATAGTTTATCTCCACCTTTAGGAATATTTCTGATATCAGAAAGAAGTCTAATCTAGATCACGATTTATAACTTTGGGAGTAGTATGTGAAATTTATTGTAGATGGGTTATTACTCTGGTAGCAATGTGGGTCAAATCAGTTAAAATCTGTTTTTAGATCAGTTATTGCTATGGAGATCTGGCTGTTATAAGTTTTGCGTTTACTTCTTCTATCTGTTACAGGGTCAATAACTGAATTCCAGTCCCCTCCTATTATATAGTAGTAATTTGTAAATCGAGTTAAAATGTTATGAATTTCCATAAAATCTTGTTGTTTTGCACATGGGCTATACAGGCTCAAAAAAAGAAATGGTTTCAGTAGACTAGAGCTTTTAATGGGAAAATATCACCATCTTCTATTTATATCAGAGTCACGATGTATAATCGTCTCTTTGAATGAGTTTTTAATTAAAATTGCAACCCCCTTTCTGTTCATAGGTTCATAGGTTCATAGGTTCATACTAGGCTATCTGCCCGAGGGCATTTACAAGCCTAGCCCATAGTTTTGTGGCTTACACCACCCCTTTAGTATGGGGAACTATACCCATTATTTTGCTGTGCCTCTGTTGAGCAGTGACACTGAGGTAATCCCTGGGGTATATCTGCGATCTCCCATCCACTGGTCAAGATTTCTCTTGAACAAAGCCAGAGAGGTGCTCTGCCTCACATATACCGGGATTTTATTCCACAGCATAGGGAGTCTTTGGGTGATGAATCTATCCCTCCAGCACGTCCTATTAATAGCCGTGTCGAGGTTTAAGTCTCCCGCCCTTGTGGCTCTGACGGATCTAGATTTTTTGAGGTGAAGCATATTCATCAAATCTGGGTTTGACATGGCCTTGTATGTTAGGCAAAGGTCACCTCTGAGCAAGCGGTAAGCGACTGAATAGAGCTGGAGTTCTTTCAGTCGGGCAGCATAGGACAGATGTTTGAGACCCTTTATCCTTTTGGTGAGGAACTTTGTGGCCTCTCCAGCTGCTGCAAGTGTCGGGTCAGATACCTTCCGAATGGGGCATTGTACTCAATCATTGGTCTGGTGGGTGATGAGCATAGGAGACTATGACCTCCCTTGATCTAGATGAGAATCCCTTCATGATAAGGTGGGCAATGTAGAAGGTCTTCCTAACTACTTTAGCTACATGGGTGTCGAATGACAGACTACTATCAACCTGGGTCCCCAGGTCCCTGATAACTTCTTCTGTACTCAGTGGATTGCCACCTATTTGGTAGCTAGGGGTAACCTTGTTTTTCCTGAAGGGTATGACTATGCATTTTTGGCATTTAACTTTAGGCCATGGCTCTGGCACCAGTTATCCGTTTCTGTGAGACCCTTCTGAAGGATATCTGTGTCAGATGTGTTTTCTACTATGGCGCCAGTTTGCAGTCATCTGCAAACTTTGTCAGCCATAACCCTCCTGTGTTTGCTTGTACTGAAAAGTAGATGCCAAACAAGAGTGGGCCCAGGACTGAGCCCTGTGGTACACCACTTGTGACAGGCTTTGAGTCTGACATGGCGCCAGCAACTCTGACCCTGTGGGTTCTGTCACTCAGCCAGTTTGCAACCCATCTTGTGATGTATGGGTTAACATTTAAGCTGATGAGTTTTTCAATGATACCCGAGTGGGGTATTGTATCAAAGGCCTTCGCCAGATCGAGGTAGGCTGTATGGACTGCCTTTCCTCATCAATGGCTTTGGTGACTGTTTCAAAAAGTCAACCAAGTTTAGAAGGCATGATCTGCCTTTGACAAAGCCAAACTGGGATGGATCCAAAGTCTGCAAATTCCCTATGTCTTTATTTATGAGGTCCATTATGATCCTCTCCATGGCTTTGCAGATAAGGCTTGTCAAGCTAATGGGCCGGTAATTTCCAGGGTCGGTGGAGGCACCGCCTTTGTGAAGTGGGACCACAGTTGCAGTGCGCCACTCCCTGGGTACGTATCCAGAGGTAAGACTATGATTAAACAGCTGTCCTAGCTGTTGGTTTAATTCCTCGTTGAGTTCGTGGAGCACACAGCCGGGGACACCATCAGGTCCCATGGATGCTGTGTTTTTTGCTTTGGAGAGAGCAGTTCTCACTTGGGCGTTGGAGATGTTTGGCGGGCTGCAATCGCTTGGTATAGATATCTCTCCTTTTTGGGGGGAGAAGTTTGCACTGAACCTGTCAGCCAGTATGTTGGCAATGTCTGTAGGATCAGTAATCTTCACATCATTTTGAACTAGTTCTGAGCATATCATTTCATCACCTAATGCTATTATTGTTTTTAAGATTTTTTTTTCTCCCTATCTTTCACCCAGTCTTCCTTTGTATAAATATAATGCTTGCATCTGATTTAAAAGCTAAGTGCATAAATAGTTTGTTTCTTTTTATCTTGTATCCCTTTCACATTTCATGAGTCAATTATCCACAGCCCTTTTTCTTACTGATTTTTCACTTAATGTTAGTTTGTTTTCTTTTCTTCTCCTTGTATTCATATGAATATTTTTTATAATTCTGAGCAAGTATTTCTTTATTCATGTAGCACTTAACTCTTCCAGCTCTATCCCTGTGCCTACCCACAAAACCTACCATGACTGGAAGAGGTTAACTGTTTAGAATCAAGAGGTATGTTACTTTTTTTGCAAGTTCGACTTCAACATTTTAGGATACCTCTTTTTAATAATTATTTTCAAAACCTTTATATTGCAAAAAACAATAACTAAGTACACTAAGATTTGCATATCCTGCCTGACTCATCTTTCCTGACCCACGACTCTATATTTAAAAGTATCGCCCAAATGATATAATGTTCATTTTAAACTGTACTTAACCATGAATGACCCTATTTAACAGTTTATCCTGTTTGTGTACTTTTGTATTCCTTCATTTTTCACGGACTTAAATGCTTGCAAAATACAGTTTCTAGACTTGTATTTTTCATGTGATTTAGTACAGCAAGAAACAGTAGTAACAATAATGCCAACCCATATTTCTCATTTAAGATAGTTAACACACACACATATATATATATATATATATATATATATATATATATATATATATATATATGTATATACTATCCTGACTCTTCATCACTATGTGGAAATAACAATCATATACCAAAATATTTTACAAGATTTCAGTACTTTGTCGCTTCATGTCTCACCATTGACTGACCATTTGATTACGCTAGATGTCTAGGAAGACTGTCCATATCAATCTGTTTTTAGATGCAACAAAGGAGTATCACTCATATCGAGAGGAATTTCATAATAAAACAAAGGTATTTGTAGAGGTTTATCAATATTCAAGCAAGCATCAAACCACATTTCCCAGTGCTGTAACAATAAGAAATATAGGACAGCTGTATATCCTTTAAGATTTGATGCATATCAAAGAAATTATTTTCCTGACATTTAAATTTAACACAAGAAACAGTCTGCATTTGTTTGGAAATACGTCTATTAACCAGGATAAGGAGGGTCTATATCACATAGTCAAAGTTTTATAACTTCGAACACGGAATGTTCAAACCATTCCATTCGAAGTTACAAAACATCGACTAGTGATAAAAAAAAAAGTAAAAACACAATAAACTGTTGTGCACCCCCACACCCTCCACTACTTAAATATACCAACTCCGAGATTGCACCACATTGAAATGAATGGAAACTTCCCCTAACAGAGATTTCCATTTAAACGCTCAAACTTGTACAAGTTCGAACTTATCGTCTTGACCATATGGGGTTCGAACTTGTACAAGTTTGACTATGTGATTGGAACCTGGATAAGGAACATAGTATATGAAATTGCTATTACACTTCTTCATAAGAATGAATTGTATCATGCTAGCCCCTTTGAAAATTAACTTTTGTCATGTATTCCCTTGTTTTGAAGTTACATGTCACAATTTGGCTCCTTTATTTAATGGAGCTTCCAAGTGCATAAACATAGAACATTTCAGATTTTTTTTAAACATCAGTATTTTACATGAGTTTGTAGTACACACCTATAGTATACCAACGTTTTATAGTCAATAAAATTTCAGTTTGAGAACGAGAGAGATTTTGTTACTCCAATAATATAATGTGGTTCATGTGTTTCTTGTATATTAGCAACATTATTAGTAAGAGAAGCCTAACATTCTTTTTTCAATGACTGATTTACAGTCTAACATTAATGTCTATAGAGTTTATTGGAGTTACAAGGGTTATGGAGCATTTACTTTAGCCATATTTTAAAATCCCTTGTGATAAAATTAAATAGCCTGCTTGTTTTCTATACAACTGTTACTTATACTATGTTAATGCTTCTCAGATATTTGACAAGAGCATACTTTTGCCAGCTAAAAGAAACTTGAATGATTCAGCTCTTCGTTTGTTATTCTCTTCTATGTTTCAAAATATGCTACTCTACAGCTCCTTTATTAATTTGGAGATTAGTACCTCCTAGGGCAATATGCATTTTTACCTTCCAAGAGTTTACTATATTTATTTATTTGTTTATTTATTTGTTTTTGTTTACCATCTGAGTGATTTTACCAACAGAATAATTTGTTCCTTCAAAGTTCATGTTCCCATACAGATAAAAAGCACCTAAATTGTTTAGCAGTCTGAAGCAATAGTCTGTACAGGGACAAAACTCAGTTATTAGTCCATAATTGTTATGTTTTCATGAAGAAGAACAATTTCTCATTTGCCAAACTTCATACTTTATATTTCTTCTCCAATAATTCTTTTTGATCTTTCTGGATTCGATTTATTGTTTCAGAAACTCTGGTTTCTGATCTTAGTGGGTCTATATTAGAAGACCGACTGTTTAGGTGATCAATCACCTAAACATTGATCTTTTAATATCAAACCGCACAATGTCGAACATCCTAGGGAAACACGTCCCTCAGCCACAACACAAAAAACATTACTTTACATCTAAATTAAGTGAGGGGCTTCACCCCCTCAACCCCTGACGTGGGGGGGCTGTGCCCCCCACACCCCCCAACTAAATATACCAACTCCGAGATCGATCAACAGTAGGGAAATAGCAAACTCTGGCAAATGGCCAAGGGAGATCTTTCCCTGCATTAAATTGACCATTCGCCATTTTTTGCTTTCGATATTAGAAGATCGATGTTTAGGTGTTCGATCACCTAAACATTCAGTCTTCTAATATAGACCCAATCTTAGCCAAAGTCTGTTGAAAATGAGATACATTAATTTGTCTGTTGTCATCAGGTTGTTTAACCGTGTATTGGATCTCTTATAACTTTGAATATTCCAGCTTGAAGGAGAAGAAAGAGATTGGAGTGTTACTTATCAAAATGACCGTGTAGACAACTGGTTCTTTTTAATATTTAATGTAGCACACATTTCAGCCTGTTTTTTGGCTCCCCACTTATTTCAAGGGAACCCAATGTCCCATCTGCACTTTCCTTTTCTAATTTTTTTTTTTTATTTTAAATCTGTGCCTTTCCAACATTTCTTACCAAATCTTCCCATTAAGGTTTTTCGCAGATTATGATATCTGGCAGTTGGTTGAAGATTTTGATAAACAGTGCTTTTGCTTATTTGGCTGATTCAATCACATGATTGACATCCTTATGTTGAAAGATTAAAGTATTCAGATGCCTCATCTGGAACTTGATTTGTTTTGCTATTAAATAAGCACAGAATGGAGATGATTGTTGTATTTGCTGGTTCATTTTCTTTTTAAGTTTGGTCTATTTTTATTTCAATTTCAGACACATTCGCTTCAGTTTTTTTTCTAGTCAGGAAGCTATTTGACATAATGTGTTTCCAAACCCTAAAAGTTGGTCCAAAAAGTTTTGAATGGCTGTTTGGTACTAAGGCAGATTTTAGGTCATCTAGGTTAGATGTTTGTCCATCACTACTTGGAAATAACATCCAACCTAGATGAATGTTCTGCTTTAGACTTGCTTTAGATTTTGTAGAGTTTCAAGTTCTCCTGTTGTTGTGGTTCTTTGCCTTTTAATTATAGTTTCTTTTTCAAGCATAACCACTTCTGAGTACTTAGCTCCATTAGCTCAGTTTTACTAATCATTTTGGTCAGTGCGGCCTCCCCTTCTTTTTTCTTTACCGTCTGTTTAACTGTATCAGGCTGTCATTGTGTATTTCTGTTGGCACAGTTTGCTTAGAAGTAAGTTAGTTTAATATTTCTCAGGATACTCAATTTAATTCTTTACTGGAGGCATTGTTTTGGTTGTAGATATGTTATTTACCAAAGAAAAAGTTTTCAAACCTTATTTTTCATGACTATTGGTGGTTTTATTTGTTGTTTTTGTGGAGCCGTGTTGTTAAGGTGCTCACCAGAATGCTGCCATCTTGAAACACTATTTGGATTCATATATGGATCACCTAGAACACCTCAGTTCTGTAGTTCATGTTACTAATTTATGGTTAAATGCACATACATCAGTCTTATGGATGGGGAGCTTTAATACAGTTATGTGTCTTTGGCCATATAGATACCTTCTGGGACATATGCTGCACCCCAAAAGTAATATACCCCTTCATATCACTAGTCACAAACTTTTATTAGTGATTCCTAGGACAATACAACATCTAAATGTTTGCATTTATTTAACCCAAAGACTGGAATAGACAGTAGATTCAATTTTCAACTGGCAGATGCCCATTAATTCTCTAGGCATACTCACTAGACATCCTAATTTCCACCTTGATAGATCATAACCTGGTCCTCCTGGAACTTGGAGATATGTAGTCCACTTCAGCAAAGCCACACAGAGACTGAGTCCTTTACTCCAATATTGAACAAGGACTTATTCACAATATAATGTTACTGAATATTGTGATAAAGAAGCTATGGAAGATATGGTTAATTCCTTTTTGCAAGCAAAATATGGCTGTTGCAAAATATTTTTAAAGAAAAAGTTAATGCATAACCAAGGAAGAAATGTACTAGAACTGGCCAACAGAGAAAAAGATTTTTCAAACTCCTTTGGAAAACATTAGAGAAAAAATATAAGAGTTCAGACTGTCTACCTAAGGAATTTTCATACTAGCAATCACATCAGGACTGGGAGATGTTCCTGTTCTTTTCATGGTTCATTTACAAAGTTCTGAAAGCTGTTTTAATCTAGCCTGGTATCCAGTAGAGCAGACAATACACTAAAATGTTCTGTGGGTAAGAAGTGCACTAGACAATTCAACGAGGCTGCTATCAGTGATGTGTTATTAAAGCACTTTCACCACTCTATTCTATAAATATATATATATATATATATATATATATATATATATATGAAACTAAGCATCAGCCAAAACTGGTGTCGCTTCAGGGAGCTTTTAACCAGTGTGAAAGTACATACTTACAACTTTAGAACAACAGGATCTAACAGAAAGCTTGATATCTGCCAAATCAATTGATAGCCTCAAAAGTGGGAAAATCTAGGCCCCAACAGTCTCACAAGAAACTTGTCCAGATTGTCTAAAGGTACCTTAAACTTCATGAATCTGCAACTCTCAGTGACAGGATTATCCTAAGATATAGGGCAACTACAGATTTCCTGCAGGTTAGCCATTTATAGAGTTGTTTCACTACCCAGATAATGATACCTCCTAAGCAGATAACTTCAAGCCCATTTCATTAATCTTACATAAACTAATATACTGTCTAAGTTCCTGGCTAGTCAGATTGAGAATTTCATCAGCTGGGTCATTCATTCATCACAGCACAGATTTGTAAAACACTGAGCTGGGACCCCAGACCTGCAGGGACTCTTGCTGAACATGGCTGAAAAGTCTAACTGGACATCCAAGCCATATGCTGCCTTACTGTTGGATTCTGAGAAGGCATTTGCTTTTAATAACTTAGAAATGCCCTGGAGACATTTCACAACATATATCATTTTGTTCAGATTCTCAGGAATGATGCAAACAGTTATATGTAGGCCAATTAACAAAATGTATACACAACTGGAATATTCTGATCTCTATGATACATTAAAAAGGAATGGCCCTTGTCTCCACACTGCTGTTTTTTTTAGCATTGACTCTGGCTGCATATATCTGAGACCATGAAGGGAAATATGGGATTCTAATGAATGCTAAACAAACCCTTACATCTGTCTGATTTGCAAATGATTACACTCAATTTAAAACATTCATAAATTGCTGGCAATTCCACAGCAATGTGCAGTAGTGTCTGGCAGGAGGCTTAACCTGACAAAATCCCTTATAATTTCTCTGAATTATACCCATCATCAAATGAATCCACGGTTACAGCACCTGTCTGCCCAATTTTCATTGCATTGAGAGCACACCTTTTAGACAGTGGTTCATGACATCGGTGCTGTAGGTGACATGTCTGAGGTATGTCATCTGCATGATGAAGTGAGCCTGGAACGTGGCACAAAGCATAGTAGCAGTCAGGTCAGGTACTGCAGGAGGCTACTGCCAATAGCAAGCCTAGCTGTTGGGAAAGAGTTTTAATGGTCTCTACACAGAGGTGTTGGAGCTACAGGTATATCGTACCTGTTGGAATGGGAAAAATATCTAGGAGTAGCCATCCCTCGTGCATCTCAGAAAGAAATGCAACAGGTTCATTACTATACTGAAAGCATATATAGATGTACTGCACATGCAGGGTATAAACAGATAACATATACCACTGCATATATTTCCCATAGGTGCATCAGGTGTACATGCACACCAGAATAGCACTGTAGGGCCTCACATGTAGCATGGCTATCCATATTCACTATCTTTTGTCCTGAACTGTATACTGAAAAGCCAGGCCACTGCTAGACTGACACCTGTACAGGCTGAATCAGAACAATAGGCTGGCTTTAGCACCTATGCAGAGATTGGTGATGATGATGATCAGACACAAACTGAGTCACAGTCATATGACGGTCAGGCAGTCTCTCTTTTGGTCTCTCTCTCACTATCCTGAGTAGTCTTTCATCCACTGTTCAGGGTGGTGACAGCATACTTCTCAACCTCTTAGCATAGAAATCTGGACCGGGCCTAACATAATGGAGGGAGAAAAGCCCAAAATAGGGACAGATTTTAAATATTACTCATAAAATTAGAATGTTGTTAGAATAACAGGATTTGTGTTGGCATGTATTTTTCTGAAGGATATGAACTATACAACTCAAATGTATGAAACTATTTCACAAATTCAGTCCACAAATCACCCCAGTGCTTTGCCAGAAACCACACATTTTATGAGGAACAGACCAAAAATATGAGGCAAAAATCTGAACAGTCTGCAAAAATATGGGCAGTTGTGAGGTATGGGTAACAGTGTGGGTAACAGTGTGTCTTCACCTATACACAAGTTAAAGGCTGTGTAGCATGAATGCTCATTGCCTCCATCAGGGGGCTTCCCTATGACTGAGAGCACCAAAACTGTTCTCCCCTTGATAACAGCAGAGGAGTACCCTACATTTGATGTGAGTATACCTATCACATAGAAGCCTGGCAGGAGTTCCAAGTGCCATCATAAGACATAGTTAATCCTTGATATACATGCAGGGCTAAGGCATAATCAATCGATGTGCAGCAGCAGCATCCAGGCACAATCTGTTGCTAGCCATATTGATATGGTGATGTTTGTTGTTGTTTCTATGAAGATGACAGATACTACCAATGCCTTTGTGACACCACAGAGTCAAGGGATAATACTATACTAGGCCTCATGATGACTGTGTTGGCACGTCACTACAATGTAACTATGGAGGTGGATATGGTAGTGACATGTGCCAATACAGCCACCATGAGTCCAGAGATAATAATATACTAGGTCTCATGTTGGCTGTGTTGGAATATGTCAATACCAAATCCTCCCCCCTTATGGAGGATAGTAAGCGTCACCATCATTGAACTGTCCAGCAGTGTTATCTGTGGTCAGGATTGGGTGTCTAGGGGTTATGCCCCACGGATTATTGATTCAGCTATCAATTTTAGTCACACCAAATCCAGGGAATCTCTTCTTCAATATAATATCCGTTCCAAGAATCAGGATACTGATAAATGCAGATTTGTCACTACCTATGGTAGAAATAGTGGGCATTTAGTTAACACTATTAATAATCATTGGAATATACTTCATTCTCATCCCCTTTTGTCGGATTATTTGGGAGAACGTTGTTACTTCTCCTATAGAAAAGGCAAAACACTTGGCTCATTATTCTCTCATTATAAGAGAACCAGAGACACGCAGGAACAGTTTACACAAAGAACACTTACTGGTGACAAACTTACAGGCATCTACCCATGTGGACACTGCAGTTTTTGTAGTTACATTTTCAAAACAACTAGTTTCACTAGTAAAAATACTGGGCAAATATATGCTATTCAGTTCTTTGGAAATTGTAGCTCAGACTGGATAATATATCTTGCAACATGCACATGCCAGGCATTTTACATTGGTCAAACATCCAGACAATTTCATATTAGGATTTCGGAACATCTGGGAGATATTAGAAATAAGAGATTGACCAATGCATTGTATAGACACACCACTAAGCATCAGACAGCCAAATTTTCTTTTGTTATTATTGACTATATTCAGGGGAATCGTACTTTCAAAACGGGCTGGCATGAACTTTTAAATGCTAAGGAAAAAAAATGGATTATTAAACTTGGTGGTCTTTTTCCACCGGGACTAAATGACAAATTATGATTTAGTCTTTGAATTAACAGTATATGCTGGATCATGTATTAATATATAATTTTTTAATATATCTTTTGCAATATATTATTGTATTACATATACATCTGTATTCAGATGCATCATATCTGACAAGTTTTTCAAAAATTTTTTGGTGTTATTAATATTCTTTGTGATTCATATTGTTGATATATTTCTATATAACCACAAATTGGTCATTCTATAATCTATCTACCTTTATTATCCCTTCTTGATTATTTCAGTTGACATGGTGTTTTGCTTATATATTTTTGTTTTTTGCACAGGAAGTGATGTCATATGACTCATACTTGAGAGTATATAAGACTTGTATTCACCATTATGGCTTAATGTACTACTGACGAAAGCCTTGTTGCTGAAACCGGTCTAGTTTCAGTTGGATTAAAGTTTTGTTCTGTAAGAATCCTCCAGGGTGCTGGCTTTTTTCTCTTGTCTATCTACCTAGTTCACTTGCCGTGCACCAGCCTAACTTGCTAGCTTTCTTTTAGTCACATACTTTCAAGTGTTGTCACATTGGAAGGTGATTAAAAGGTACCCATTTTGGTCTTGCAGTCCTAAGACTATTTCATTTCACAAACCCACGTCATTATCAGTAATGCTTACCAGCCTCCTCAGGCAGGACACATAACCAGCAGCCTCCATATGGCTCCTGCTACCACAGTAGCACAACATGTCTGCCACAGATGGGTTCTAGTTCTGTCATATAAATCCAATACAGCAGCCCAAAATCATGATGATGGCACCCCTCTCCCAATCACAGTCTTATAATGCCACCATCTCCCACTCATTTCAGAATATGTGTGACACAGAGCCACCCTTGCCACAAGACTCCCCTTCTATGATTCTGATAACATGGTCACTCACCATGTTTCTGATGACATTCATGTGTAATTGTGCAAATCATGATAACTATGACTCACTAAACCTTCCTTCCTTTGTGTTGTATATGGAGATGTCTGATGTATAGTGTGATGCCCTTGCAATGCCCAGCATAGACTTTAACTAGCACTGCATGCCTCTTGTTTGTCCTTTTTAACAAGGCACGTCACTGTACTCATCATGGGACCATAAGATTGAACTAGATGTCACATCTTTACCTGTGTGACTGTCACTGCCTGTGCCTCAGCATCAGTGTCATCTGTGGATGAGGTTGGTACATTGGCTATTACATGGGCTACTATAGTAGAACCAGAGTTTGCCAGGATTGTTAGCATGTCTGAATGCTTCCTAGTAGTTTAGTTATGCTGCATGTAGCATGCTATGAACATACTGCACACGGTGCCAGGGACATATGCAGTTCCACCTCAGATGCATCCAGGCAGCAGAATCAGGACTTCAGCAGGCCAAACACTCACTATACAATTTGTATTTATTTATTTATTTAGTTATTTATTTATTTATTTATTTATTTAGTTAGTTAGTTATTTATTTATTTAATATTTGTTTACCGGGAAAGTTGCCTGTTTGTAATGTTGCTATTTTGCAAATGGGAGATACTGTACTACAATTCAGACACAGTGTTTGGGTTTCATTGATTCAACATCAACTGGGGCTCCAGTGTATATCAAGCATCACCAGCAATACAGCAGGAATATAAGTAAAGGTGAAACATTTATACACCCACTGTTTCTGTGCATGTCTGAATAGCACAGCAGTAGCACTTACATACTAAATGGTCCTGTGGAATTCCATTATGCATGGAATAGTGATATAGCACCCCTAATGTGGAATCTGTGGGCACTGCCAGGGTACTCTGCAGACACATTGGTTATCAAACTCCTGTGCATTGCACACTGCCTGACAGCTTGTTATTCATTTTTAGTGGTGTAATGCAGTCCATGAACACTAGGTGGGGCCTTTATCACCACATGTATGCAGTATATAGCACCCAGTATTTCAAAGAGGCAGGTTATGTAGTATAAGCCACGCATGGTAGTGTCTCTCTCCCCCTTGTTGTATTGGAAACAACTATGTTCTTTCAAATGTAGAAGTAATATATCAAGGAAAGTACCAAGTATTCTGCAGGCTGACACCTGTAGTAGTCACAGTAAGTCCACTATTTGTCTTTTGACCACTGTAGGTAGTACAGTGAGTGTTATACATACTTTAGTATCCACCAACATTGAAAGTCCACACAGTCCTCCTAGTCAGGTTCGTGGGCAACACATGCCAGCCAACAGCTGTATAACTGCTGGAGGTTGATGCACCACCAGGATGATATTTATTCACAACTCCTTCTGCCATGTTGTACTACTGGTTGAGAGTGCTTAACACCTACAGATAATAAGTGCTATTTGTGAATGTTGCCACACTTAGCATCTGTTGTTGTTGCATCTCCACAAATTCCCACATGCTTTTTGTTGTTATAGTGATAAGCAATTTGCCATGTATCTATGACTCGCAACCTGTTTTCAGACAGTAATTTGCATCTCATTATACACTCATTATCCCACACACCTTCATTTGCATGTCATTAATTGACTATTCACATATGCCTATTATATCACTGCTTTCCACACTGCTCAGTAGAGCTGACAAAAACTATGGATTGTAGCATGGCTGCACATGACTGCTTCCCCGTGCAACAGCAACTTGATTGCTATGCATATTCACTATGAATACTCACTATGTTAGCACATGGGGATTATCGGGCAAAGTGCTAAAATACAGAGTACTAGTTAAACAAATATTTTATTTTTATATGGAACATTGAAGTCAGAAGATGTTTGCACACATTCTATAGCAAACAATAAATGTAAAAAACACGAGAAAGCGTATTTGAATATGATTATGTCAGAAAGAATGGGATGAGTAAGATTTTATTTCGTTATTTCTTTACTGACATTCATTTACCAGGAAAGTCTGACTGGGCAATAACCCATCTTCAGTGGAGGCTTGGGGAGAAAATGTCCATGAATTACATGAAAGAAAACAGTAGAGTACAGCAATTTAGACATTTGAAATCAATTGTCATTTTTACAACTACAATATAATATAACCGAGTTGTAAAGATTGTTATTTTACAAGTATATTACAATATAATATGATGCAGAGTAACCAATGAAATAGTAAGTTGTCTAGTGAGAGAACCAAGATTAATTTACTTAAATTAGAAGGGATGAAGAGACAAATTGGTAAAAAGATGAGATACATAGGGAATATTGAAACTATGAGCATAACATTATTAGAGAAAGATATACTTACAAATTACAATGAGTGTTTTAAGAATATGTACTAAGTTAGTTCAGCAAGTGAGTAAGATTTTCAGAAGTGGAACAGGAGATGGTAGTAAGGTACGGGAGAGGGATAGTAGGTCAGAAAAATTAAAACAATTATATTTGGAGGAAGTGAAAGGAGAGGGTGACTGCAAGAAAGTGGAGTGATTAAACAAAACTGTGGTTAGAAGATGGAGGAGGCATAAAGGAGAAAAATGGATTATAGGATGGCAGTAACCTGGTGTGCAGCATGAGCAGATACAGGAATTAGGAATGTTTTAAAGAAGGTTTGAACTTGTGGAGAGTTGGAAATGATCTGATTGTTATAGGGAAGAGGTATGAATTGTATTTTTGCAATGTAGAATTGGGGATTACTATTACTGAAAGAACTGAGTTTCTGTAAGCAGGAGTATAGGATGGTCATGTCCCAGCTTTTTTTTAGGGTTTAGTATGTTATTAAGATGTTTTATCCAAGGGGAAGTATTTTGTCTTTTATACTGGACTTTAGCCAGGTTCTTTTCATTGCCAGAGTATCCTGAATATATTGAGCTATCCATGCACACATTTCTGCAATGCTATTACATATACTAAGGATATATAATGAAACAATGCTTAAATTGTGTTTTTAGTGAGGAAAGGTAAGTATCTTAGTATTGGGTTGGGAGATGATTTGCTGGTTGTGTTATGATAATGGATGCAACCTGGATTTGACTAATGTCTCCACATTGAAATATTTTATGATGTAAGACAAATGTGTTTTTTTGTTTGTTTTTGAGCAATTTTGTTTTTTTGTTTTAAGTTTGGATGTGTCTGATGCTATTCAAGAATTCTATATTTGTTGTAGAGATTTGCAGAGACTTTGAAGACATATAATGCAATTAATCTTTGGAAATGGCACTCTTGGTTAGTGGTATGACTGCAAGATGGTGAGCTGATTCTAGATGTGTTTGTTGTATAGTTGTTTGTAAGATGACACGGTAAGGTGAAAAATATAGTTACAATTATGTAGAGCATCTTTGTAACAACAGAAGAGGGAGATGATTGGTAGAGTGTAGAGGGGGGAGATAAATTATTGTGTTTTAAATGAAGGGATAGATGAGATTGGTTATGTGGGTTAGGGTGTAGTTTTGGTTTAAATAAAAGAAGAACAGCAGTGAGTGGGAACTGGGGGTATGGTAGGAGAGTAGAGTGAACCTGAGTGGAGCTTCAAACCCTGAAAATCAAAATGTCTGTCAGAACAATAAGCTTAGAGGCACTGCCTATAAGCTGCTGCTACATTTGTGCTATTATTCAGAGAATACCCCCCTTTCTAGGTTGCACTATGACATATTTTAGTGGTAGAGTTTTGTACTACATGGAAAAGATTCCACTGGATTAAGAAAATCTCTACATACTTGTGACAGATTCCACTGCTTTATTTAAGTTTCTTTATACTGTCAGTCTGTGAGATGAGTGCATAGAGGACATACTTTAAATTGTGGGCGGTGCCTCCATCCTAGTCACCATGCACTAGTTGTCACAGAGTACCTGAGTAAAACTGACTTATTGACAAGTAATTGCTAGTACTGGGTAAAAACTGTGCAGGTGATTATTTTGTTATTTTGCCAGTTGTAATCATGTAGAGAACATGTTAGTTAAATAAATATTACATCATATTTTCTTTTTTAATTGCTTCTTATGTTTCACTGAGTCGTAGACCTTATTATGTTGGAATGCAGAAGCAAAAGAGGTTATAACCACTCTATACTTGGACTAATCCGGCCCATAATTGAATACAATGTCCCATTTGGCATGTACTGTACAAACCAACTGCAGCAACTGGAGAGACCACAAAGGTTTCTAACAAAGAAGCTTAAGGGGCTCGAACATGTGCCTTACACAGACCGACTAAAGTCCCTGTCACTGTACTCCATGTTGTATAGACTTCTTAGGGGAGACTTATGCCTGGCTTACAGAGCAATCCAAGACCCAAACCTAATGACTTGCTGCATATCAGTAAATCAAATGGGATTAGGGCTACCTGTTCGAGGGACCTAAATATGGCCTGCAACTTAGGACATGCTGGAAGGACAGATTTATCTCCCAGTGACTGCTGCATCTTTGGAACAGGCTACCAATTCATGTGAAACAGAGCACCTCTATGACACTGTCCAAGAGGAACCTGGATGAGTGGAAGGCATTTTTGTTTTGTACTTGATATTATTCAGAAAATGTATCTTAATGCAAAACCTATGTTAAGACTGGTAGAGAAGGGGTGAAGGCTGCCAGCTTAGTCAAATAGAATTTGATACATAATTCTGGCATTTGTAAATATAAATATAAAATACAGACTTGTTTCTTAAATGAAAGAAAACACTGTAAAATGTGAACTTCAAGATTGTAGCAACATTGCCATCTGCTGTAAGGAAAACTAAGCCAAGCATTTCAAATGTTCTTTGAAATTAAAATTATGTTTTGTATGTCCTTTGAAGTTAGAATTTGGAGTTGATGAGTATGGAATAAGCATCCTGCCTATTGTTTTAAGGCTAAAGTTAATGACCAGAATTTACATGTGGAATGTCCTTTATTGCTCTAAGTGTAAAAGAATGTAAATGTAGTTTCTGTGGCCTGGGAATCAGGAAAGTATAAACAAATGATGTAATGTTTTATCAAAACTGCAGTTTCAATTTAAACAGTGAGAACCAGAGATTATTAAGCATTTTTTTCTTGATATCCATCTCATCAGCACTCTGCCTGTGTCTTAAGTAAGTTATTTCAAAAATATATTTTCCTGTAGTATTATCTAGGAAATTAGAAGAAAGTTAGACTAAGTGTTTTTCTGTTATATCAGAACTTTCCTACTGCATTGTTTTAAGTTTCTATGAGATCTCTGAACTCTTGAGTAGCACTGTGGTGTAGTGGTTTTGTCTTGTGTTTTTAGTATTTATTATTAAATATTTTAAAAACGTTTTACCTGTGGCTGGTTTGTGTAGAGATAAGTGAAGCTCTAGAGTACATTGCATATTTATAGAGTTTATTGCACAGGGCCACTCTAATAAGCCTTGACTGATTAGTCACACTTACCAACTGGATAATAATATTGCACAGTAATAATTGGACACCCTTTTAAGGGCCTTTGGGTAGCCGATAATTATTAGCTGGTGGTGGCAGTAATTATTACCCTATCGTCTGGGTAAAGGGGCACAGCTGGAGAATCTGTGTCAGCCTTTCCCAGGAGTGTCTGTGAAGTTGTATAAATACTTATCTCAGTGTGCGTGTGTCAGCTACTTGGGCAGGGGCACGAAGCACTGGTTGGACAGAGAGGGTACTGGAGGTTAGCTTGCCAGTTAGGCTGAGATCTGGACCCAATAGCTGTGCCAGTGGGGAATCTTATTGGGGACCTGGAGAGTAAAGGAGCAACCAGACCCAGACTGACTGTGATCTCTGTGTGCACTTCAAGGAAATTGTACTTTACTGTGTGTATTTGTTATCCTTTCCTCTCATATGAGATGCCATCTCTGGTGTTAGTGGTGAGGATTGAGGCTCCTTGATTGCTGGGCCAGGGAGCAGGTGTCACAAGTGGTGGCAGTAGTGGAATCCACTTCACATTTGTGGTGGCAGTGGTGGGATCCACTTCACATTTGTGGTTATGGCGGATATCCACATCACATATTAATTAGTTTGCAAATACTAATTGGCTTGTAGTGGTGTGGGTAGAGTGAATCCTGTAGCATATGTACAATGATCTCTGAAGGTGTTTGTACTCTAAAACAGCCACGCAGTGAATACTCAAGAGTTCAGATCACAATTGCTTTATTTCTTTTGTTAGCTTCATTAGGGTGAGCAGGCAGCATGTCAGCAGAGGAATATGGAAAGCTGGCAAGGAGCCAGCTGGTGGAGATGTGCCAGGCTAGGGGACTGGTGCATGGAAACCTAACTAAAGCAGACTTGATTGCAGCCTTGGATACAGCTGCATCAGAAATCAGCATCCAAGAGGACAATCAGACTGGCAGTGGAGATACAATATCCTCAGAGAATGGAGATCTCAGCCTTTCTGCGAAGGACAATCAGTCTGGCAGTGGAGATATAATATCCTCGGAGAATGGACAGCTAAAACCTTTTTACAGTGGACTTAAAAATCTAGCAGGAGCTAAAGAGACTTGAGTTGGAGGCCAGGCATTTGGAGATAGAAGCTGAAGAAAAGCAGTGTCAGAGGAGACATGAGAGGGAAATGCTGACTCTTCGCCAGAGTCATGGAGGTAATAGGGAAGGGAGCAACTGGACCCCAGAAGCACAACAGGTCAGTAAATTTCTTCTGCAATTTAAAGAGGGGGATAATTTTGATAGTTTCATTCATATGTTTGAGAGGGTATGCAAACAGTACAGTGTTGACCAAAGGCTCTGGGTATGGTTCTTGAGCCCCTTACTCCATGGGAAAGCTGTAACTTTTTTTATCAAAAATTCCTGACTCTGTCTGTTTTGATTATACTGCTGTAAATAAATGTCTTTTAGAATGTTTTAAGCTAACACCTGAACTGTATAGGAAAAAGTTTTGTGAGCATAGATGCAAGGCAGATGAAAGTGTGTGTGAATATGTTGCTGAACTGAGCACTTATTTTCATAGCTGGGTGAGTGGATGTCAGGTCACCACTTCTGAAGGGCTGGCAGACCTTTTGGTAAGGGAACAAGCCCTTAGCACTTTGCCTGAGGATATGAGGATCTGGTTAGCTGATAGACAATGTGCTACTTCAGATGAATTGGGGAAGTAGAGAGACCTATACCTAGCAAGCAGGGCAGGCCTGCACAGGAAGGGGAACCCCAGTACTGCTCATGGATCTAAAGGAACCCATGGTGGGCAGCACAGAATGCCCCAACAGAATCTGACAGTAGCAGGGGAAGACACTAATCCAGATACATGGCTGGGAGCTAGGGTTAAATGTTTTGAATGCAACCAGTGGGGCCATGTTGTATACAGGTGTCCACGGAGGCAAGGTGGGGAACCAAAGGTGAGGGAGCCAGTAAGTGGGAAAGACAAAATGCCAATAGTAGGTTGTCCTGAGACAAAAGTGGTACTAAACTACCATCCTGCAGATGTCCTGAGAGGGAAGGATTTGTATGAGGCAGTACCACATACCTATGCAGTTACACGCAGTGAGGATAGGAGACAAGCATGTGGGTCTGGTAGTCTAGGAGAGACCCAGACAGACTGCATACGTGCAGCCAGGACTGGTGAGGTTGTTATTCAGGAAGGGAGCTACTTTGTAGCAGTGAGACTGAAGGGGAGCCACAGCTGCTTTTGGGTACTGATGTTCCCTTGGACAGGGTAACTGCAAAGGTAGAGGTGAGTAGTAGTACCCAGCCTGACAGTGAGGCACCACTGTCAGAGGATGACAGACTTCCTGTGGAAGGGGAACTGGGAAGGGTTACAAGGAGGGAGTTGAGAGAGGCTCAGCTCTCAGACCCTACATTGCAAGGCCTGAGGAAGGTAGCTAGGGAGGCACCTGATTCTCAAGGGAAGGGAGAATCTGTATACTGGGACAAAGGGTTACTATACAGAGGGTGGACCCCTGAGGGAGGGCTAGGAGGTGAAAGAGTACAGCAGTTGGTAGTGCGTAGAGCTTACTGTCTGGCGCTTCTAGCCATAGCCCATGATATTCCCTTTGCAGGTCATATGGGCATAAAACATACAAAGAGGCGTATTATGCAAAACTTCTATTGGCCTGGAATTTCCAGAGATGTAACAGGGTACTGCAGGACCTGTGAGCAGTGCCAAATCATAGGCAAGACAGGAGACAAGGTGAGAGCTCCTTTGGTGACTTTGCCTGTGATTGAGGAGCCATTTCAGAGTGTAGCTATGGATATTGTGGGTCCTCTGAGTACCCCAAGTTCCACAGGGAAAAAGTATATCCTAGTGGTAGTGGATTATGCTACAAGATACTCTGAGGCAGTGGCTTTTTCCTCCATTGAGGCAGAGAAGGTGGCAAATGCTTTGTTAGAGATTTTCAGCAGGGTGGGATTCCCAAAAGAAATACTGACTGACCGAGGTGTCAATTTTATGTCAGACATGCTGACTTGTCTGTGGAAGTCCTGTGGGGTGAAGCACATGAAGACCACTACCTATCATCCCCAGACTAATGGTCTTGTTGAGAGTTTAAACTCTACAATCACGTCCATGCTACAGGCATTTGCAGATCAGTTTAAGAGGGAGTGGGACAAAAATTTGCCCCATCTGTAATTTGCTTACATAGAGGTTCCCCAGGAATCCACAGGTTTTTCACCCTTTGAGTTGCTGTATGGGCATAGGATGAGGGGACCTCTAGATTTAATTCGAGATGAGTGGGAAGGTGAGTGTGAGTCTCACAAGGAGTCTGTTACTGCATACATCCTAAACCTCAGAACAAGGCTCAGGGAACTCATTGGCTTGGCTCAGGAGAACCTGGCAGAAGCCCAACAACAGAAGAAGGTGTGGTATGACAGGAATGCTCGAGCTAGAGAGTATGCTGTGGGACAGCAAGTAATGGTTCTCATTCCTGTCAGACACAACAAGCTGCATGCAGCTTGGGAGGGTCCCTACAAGGTGGTAAGAACAGTAAGTGATGTTAACTACATGGTGGAACTGCTAGGCAGATGGCAGGGGCACAAATTGTACCATGTTAACATGATGAAACCTTACCATAATAGGGAGACCCTTGTTCTGAGCATTTGCAGTGGATTGCAGGAGGAGTCTGAGGGAGATCTGGTGACTGATCTCCTAAGTGAGGCTTGGGGTGACACCTCGGTGGAAGGGGTATCAATGTCCCAGTAGCGATCTCCTACCCAGGTTCAGGAAATCTGAGCAGTGTTGCAGGAATTTGGGGACATGTTCACTGGGAAACCAGGGTGCACAAACCTGGTGCAGCACCAGGTGGATACAGGACCCCAAAGGCCTATTAGGCAGGCCCCTTATAGGGTGCCTGAGAGAGTCAGACAGACTCTGAGGGAAGAGGTACAGGAGATGTTGAAACTAGGGATGATTCAAGAGTCCAACAGTCCCTAGGCCTCCCCAGTGGTGCTGGTGCCAAAGAAGGATGGCAGCACCAGGTTCTGTGTGGATTACAGGAAATTATATAGTCACACAGAGTCAGATGCTTACCCCATGCCTAAGTCAAATGAGGCCCTAGAGCAGCTGGGTGGGGCTAAGTATCTTGCAACCATTGATCTTACCAAGGGTTATTGGCAGGTGCCCTTGACTCCCAGTGCGAGAGAGAAGTTAGCCTTTATGACTCATATTGGCTTTTATGAGTTCAAAAAGATGGCCTTTGGGATGAAGAATGCTCCAGCGACTTTCTAGAGGCATGTAGATAATATCCTAGCAGGAGCAGGAGGGTTTGCTCTTGCTTACCTAGATGATATTGCCATCTACAGCCATTCCTGGCCAGAGCACCTTCAGCATGTAAGGGAGGTGCTGGGCAGATGACAGAGGGCAGAGTTGACCATTAAGCCAAGCAAATGTCAGATGGGTATGGCAGAGGTCTCCTACCTAGGACATAGAGTGGGGATTGGTAAGATAAGGCCAGAACCTGCCAAAGTGGAAGCTATTCAGGCATGGCCTGTACCCATTATCAAAAAGCAGGTGAGGGCATTATTAGGGACAGTAGGGTACTACAGAAAGTTTGCCCCTAGTTATAGTACCATAGCTGCTCACCTCACACACCTGACAAGGAAGAACAGGCCAGATAAGGTAATGTGGACTCCAGCATATGAACAGGCATTTTAGAAGCTTAAAGAAACTTTGGGAGAACTCCCTTTGTTAGCCAGACTAGATTACAGCAAAGAATTTGTTGTGCAAGTGGATGCTTTGAACCATGGGGTGGGGGCTGTACTTAGTCAGATTTCTTCAGAGGGGGAAGAGCACCCAGTGGTTTATCTCAGTTGTAGGCTCCAACCCAGGGAGGAATGCTATGCAGCTGTAGAAAAGGAATCTCTAGCATAGTGTGGGCACTGCAGAAACATCAGCCTTATCTGTATGGAAGAAAATTCACTGTAATGACAGATCACCACTCTCTAACATGGTTAAACAGAGCCAGCCAGCAAAATGCCAAGTTGCTAAGATGGAGCCTGGGGTTGCAAGCATATGCTGTGTCAGTGCAGCACCACAGTGGGATTAGCAATGCCAATGCAGATAGGCTCTCAAGACAGGGAATGGGGTGAGGTTCACTCAGATAGACCTAACCCTCTCAAGCGGCATTTCTCAAGGGGCACTTGAAAAACTAGCTTGAGTTCTCCGAGGGAGAGAGATGTGAAGACTGGTAGAGAAGGGGTGAAGGCTGCCAGCCTAGTCAAATAGAATTTGATACATAATTCTGGCATTTGTAAATATAAATATAAAATACAGGCTTGTTTCTTAAATGAAAGTAATCACTGTAAAATGTGAACTTCAAGATTGTAGCAACATTGCCATCTGCTGTAAGGAAAAACTAAGCCAAGCATTTCAAATGTTCTTTGAAATTAAAATTATGTTTTGTGTGTCCTTTGAAGTTAGAATTCGGAGTCGAGTCTGGAATAAGCATCTTGCCTATTGTTTTAAGGCTAAAGTTAATGACCAGAATTTACATGTGGAATGTCCTTTATTGCTCTAAGTGTAAAAGAATGTAAATGTAGTTTTTGTGGTCTGGGAACCAGGAAAGTATAAACAAATGATGTAATGTTTTATCAGAACTGCAGTTTCAATTAAAACAGTGAGAACCAGAGATTATTAAGCATTTTTGTCTTGATATCCATCTCATCAGCACTCTGCCTGTGTCTTAAGTAAATTATTTCAGAAGTATGTTTTCTTGTAGTAATAGCTAGGAAATTAGAAGAAAGTTAGACTGAGTGTTTTTTGTTATATCAGAACTTTCCTACTGTATTGTTTTAAGTTTCTATGTGATCTCTGAACTCTTGAGTAGCACTGTGGTGTAGTGGTATTGTCTTGTGTTTTAGAATTTATTATTAAATATTTTAAAAACCTTTTACCTGTGGCTGGTTTGTGTAGAGATAAGTTAAGCTCTAGAGTACATTGCATATTTATAGAGTTTATTGTACAAGGCCACTCTAATAAGCCTTGATTGATTAGTCACACTTACCAATTGGATAATAATATTGCACAGTAATAATTGGACACCCTTTTAAGGGTCTTTGGGTAGCTGATAATTATTAGTTGGTGGTGGCAGTAATTACTACCGTATAGTCTGGGTAAAGGGGGACAGATGGCAAATCTGTGTCAGCTTTTCCCAGGAGTGTCTGTGAAGTTGTAAAATACTTATCTCAAAGTGGTTGTGTGTGTCAGCTACTTGGGCAGGGGCATGAAGCACTGGTTGGACAGAGAGGGTACTGGAGGTTAGCTTGCCAGATAGGCTGAGATCTGGACCCTATAGCTGTGCCAGTGGTGAGTCTTATTAGGGACCTGGAGAGCAAGGAAGAAACCAGCCCCAGACTGACTGTGATCTCTGTGTGCACTTAAGGGAAATTGTACTTTACTGTGTGTATTTGTTATCCTTTCTTCTCATATGAGATGCCCTTTCTGGTGTTAGTGGTGAGGATTGAGGCTCCTTGATTGCTGAGCCAGGGTGCTGGTGTCACAACCTATTATTCCATTAATTTTGTAAGGGTATTTGCTTAATAATTAAAGTTATCACTGATTTTGGGTCTTTATCATTACTTTCGTTTGCTTACATGCAAAATCAGGAATAAGTCCAGAAATATTCACAGACAGTCAAGACTACTTTATAAAATATTATGGACAGGTGGATGGGGCACCCTAAATTCATACTGGGGATAGTACCCACAACCCTCCTGGACATGGGCAGCCATTTCTAAATACAGTACTAGGTATTGACTAGAGTATCTATGGTATTACATTGGGATGAAATGGCTAGGCATGAAATGATCTCCTGTTCGACAGCCCTGTAACCTCCTAGGATCCTATGATTAGTAGCAGTAGTGCTATAAGACTTTGGCAGAATAAGAAACTTAATCAGCATACATTTTTTGAAGTAAAAGAAATCTGTAACTCTAGTTATACCTCTCAAATATCCTTGATTCTGGCTCGAACTTCCACTTCACTGCTCATAATCCTACCTAAAACTGCCATTTTTTAGCAAATGGTGCTGGATTACACTAAATAAGTAATGACAATAAATAGAATTATAGACTTAATTTATCTTAGAAAATGCATGCTAATTCCCATTCTCTTATTCTGATAGGTTCTTAGGTTAATGCTACCAATCACAGATTATTTCCATAAGTTTGTTTGTCAGTAAAGATTCTATATTTTTCCATTTATTTTACATTGTCAGAAGCAATGGCCCATATTTTGGAAATGGTAGGCTGAACACTATGGGAGGCAGTCGATCAAAGAAATCACATGTCAACCTAGGTATGATTACATTGAAGTGATGATTACTGTGGCTTGATGAGGGAAAGGGTGACTTAGTATCTGCAAGCTCCAAGGTGATGTTCATTATAGATCTGTAGGCAGTGTAACAATAGACTGTACAATGTATTTGTATTTATTACATTTGTTATTATGGCAACTGTGATATGGTCAAGGCACACTATAGCAGCAAATGGAAGTAGTTGTGGTTAAGTTTCTCATTTCTTCTCAATGAAACATCAGAAGTATAGAGAGGTGTAGTGAAGAATACAGGTTGGGTTTGATTCTTCCTACTTCCATTTGCCTACTCTGCAACTCTGAACAAGTCACTTGACCAGACATCGCTTTTGGGTTGCTCTTGAAACATGACACTCATGTCCAGTGGGCTTACCTAGTTAGCAAATGTATAAAAGTATAAATGTTGATATCAGTATTGGTGGCAGTTGATGTATGAAAGCAAATTGCAGCCACAAGATCAGCCCTAAATGATTATTGATGTGGTTGGTTGTGGGGGGCAGAATCTATCAAAGAGCAATGTGGTCATTATATTTATTTAATTGCTTCACAGCCAAAAGTAGAGCACCATCTCAGAAGGAACACATTCCACTTGATCACTACGTATATATTCTATACCCAAATGTATAAGAAGGTTTTGATTTTTTTTTTTTGTTGTTTTGTTTTATTATTTTTTCCTTTCTTCTTTTTTCTTTTTTTTTTTTTTTTGTGAACTGCTATCAGGGGACTGACATATGGCATCTTGCAGCTAGTAAATCCAACATTCCAGAAGGTTTTTGTTTTCACAGTCTGGCACTATGCCTGATTTCTACTGCAGGGCTAATAGACCTGTACACAAAAAGCCAGATAAAATAAAATTAATGTATAGAATATATACATACAAAGTTGTTATTATGGCAAAAGTAAACATTCTGTACATTTCAATTTTTAGTTATAACATTTCTTGGCTATTATGCCACGATTTCAAGTTGCTATTTTCTCCTGTCTCATCAGTTACTGTAAAACAGAAAAGAAAGAGAAAGAGGTAAATGACTCGCATGTCTGGCATTTGGCAAAACACTTATGCCTACGTAAATGAAAACAAATATCTGTCCACAATACTTACAACAGATGTAAAGTTTGCTGTCCCTGACTTTTTCTTACCATTGGTCAGTAACTTGACAGCAGCATGTGTTCATGTCACTGTATCAATGCCAGCACTGCTCACCAGACCAGGAATGCCCATAGCATCACTTGCTGCTCTGGAAAGGTAGTACAAGAGACCCTCAAGGGCATCTCCCAGTGAGTCTTTCTACTAGTTCCTATGCAGGAGGTATAGAATGATATCTGTTTCCTTCCTGCTCCACATGGGAGCCCTTCTGTATTCAGCACGTTCAATAATCATGGCCACTTTACAAATTGCAATCTAGAGGAAAATGATAGTAGACTTATGTTGCTGTCCATTGCAGGTATCATGTGATACAGACAGCAAGGAAGTGCAATGAAAGCCATTTCCATGATAGAGTCATGCATTATCAAACATTACACCAAGGTGGTGATGGGGAAGACACACTGGTCTAATTCCATGCCCCAATCCATGATTGTACCATTGTGGTGCAAGGATCCATGATATTAATTAATTAACCTTCACCCCCCCCCTCAGGGGTCATGGACTTTCCCACCCATAATTGGAGAACTGTATATTCATTTATGCACATGCATGGGTGGACACAAACCTTATTACACAATCCAAGGCTTGTACACAGTGTGTTGCATATGCAGTTCTGAGACATTTATGCTAAATTGGCTCTTTAGCAGAGCTGCTACAGTAATACATCATAATTGCATGACAGAAACATGAACAGCCATTACAGTTCTCATCATGCTACAAACATTTGGTGGAATCACAACTGAAACTAGAACTAGATATTGACTTTGTTTTGGAGAGAAAATGCCATTCTACAACAACTTTGGTAAGGGTGCATTCATTTATTTTATTTATTTACATGTATCTTTCTTAGGCCATGGTGGTGCAGCAGTTAGCATTGTCGCCTCACAGCAACAAGTTCTCCTGTTTGATTCTCGGCTGGAGCGCCTTCTGTGTGGAGTCTGCATGTCCTCCCCATGGTCGAGTGATGTTAAAGACATGCAAGTAGGTGTGTGCATGAATGGGAGTGCCTTCTTTGAAGGTTGGGTGTCGGGCTGGCAACTCGGCACCATAAAAATCCACTGCCAATCATTAGTGGACAGGAGTTCTGTGTGGCGACCTCTAACTGGGAACAGCCAAAAGACTATTTAGTTGTATCTTTCTTAACTAGGTAGGTGTGCTTGTCTGAAGTCCCTTGTTAGCATAACCCTGGCCAAAATGCAGTAGAAAGACAGAATTTTACATAATAATGAGAAGCCAAGAAAATGAAGATCAGTAAGAACAGGGATACAATCTTCAAACTAGTACAAAGATAGTACAATATGTACAAAAGTAAATGTAAAGCTATGTTCCAGCATCATCATACTCTTGAATTGGCAAAGGAAAGAAGAAGAAGGTAAAAGGCACATAAGTGGGTGCAGTAGCTAGAACATGTGTAATGACACGATGATAACCCACAAGATTGCCATTTCAAAGAGGAAACATTTCATGTATAGTATCCTGCTGTGATGTATCTGTAAAAAGAGATTAGTGAATTCTATTACTGATCTCATATGAAACTATCATATCAGGCAAGTCCAGTATTGGCTGACTAACAATAAACTTTGACGGTCAAGCTAATGACATCCAGCTCTATAAATTCAAAATTCTCATCAGCACTCCAACCAGGTATAGCAAGGCCACTGCCAGACATTCCACCTTGGACTGGATATTAACACTCTCTCTTGACAATATCTCCTCCAATGGCACTTTGTCTGATAGTCTAAGCAGCCATCTACCAATATATGCAGTCTGTCAGATATTAATTCATTAAGTCCCGATCTTACCAATTTGCCCTGATTAGAACATTATCCACCTTTCACAAAGAAACTTTCATTAATGCACTTAAACAGTGTAACTGGAAATCAGTCCAGACCATCCTTTTAGATGCTGCCATATTAGAGTTCAACACAATTTTCCTAATCATCCTTGTCATGCTTGCTCCACTTAGATCTAAAACAGTGAAAACAAACTGAAATGCACGGCTATCCATTGAATCAAAACAAATCATGAAACAGACAGACAAAGCCTGGAAAGCCTGATCCAAAATAAAGCAGATACAAAACGTCTAGCTTTAAGAGCAACTAAGAACTAAAGCAAATTATCACATCACCAAAATCAATAAAACGTACTACTGTACACTGCAAAGTACTCACGCCAACAACCATAAGCTTCTGGGAATTGATTAACAACCTACTAAACCCTTGAAAAATCACATAATGTATCCCCCAAAATACCAAACCAGTAAAACTGCATTTCCAATCAACTTAGTACCCAGTTTATTAACAGTCATCTCCTTGACTGGTGACACATCTAAATTAATTCTGACAGTCCTCTCTCAATCTAATAACTTCCTTGAACATTTTTGTCATTAACCCACTGCCAGGTCCACCAGAAACTAAACCCCACTATGAATGTCCCAGACAATCTTCCAGGAGAATACCTGCGAATAGCAGTGGAAGCAATCTCCTAGCCTATCTCAGTTTTGATACATAGATCCTTAGCTGAGAATACAGTCCCATCAATCTGGAAAAAAATATTTCATCATCACCCTTCACAAAGGAGGGTCATTCACAGACTACTCCAATTATAGGCCAATAGTTATACTATGTCACTATTTAAATACTATGTACACTTTAAATATTCCAATACTGTTTTTAAATATCATATACGCTTAATTATATGAATAGTATTCTTACATGATATTATAGAAGGACTAATCACATTGACTTTATCTTTTCCCCTTCTCTGCAAAAGGGGGTTTGATAAACCCAATTAAACTCTCCCAGTAAACAAGAGCAAAAAATAAAAAATAAAAATAAAAAATAAATTAAACGTTTCATCCACTCTGTTATTATTATACTCAGGAATGCATAGAATGTAAAAAAGAAAAAAAATAAATAGAGTGCTATTTCAAAGGGGAAAGTTAACAATGTAGTATTGCAGTCTAATGAATGAATATGAAGAGCGGGAAGAACAGAATGCATTGTACACCAAAAGAACTGTAGCTGTTAATTGCTTATTAAAGATGCAGGAGAAGAAGGGTGACAAGTAGAAATATAAAATTAGGACAAAGTGTCATTCTGGAAGCGAAAAATGATAGAAGAGAAATTTTATTATGAAATGTTGTTACAGCCAGGAGGAGATGTATTCACGATTATCAAAGCAATAGCAGTGAGATGATTTCTTGTGTAATCCTTTATCAAGTTTTTAAAGTCTTTGATTAATGCAATCGATATAATGTATTGGGGAATCTTATTGCAGTAGTGTGGTCCTGTACTAGAAAATGACCTTTCAGCAATTGCTGTGGTATAGTGTGGTCTAATGAGTAAAATGGAGCCTGCACTTCTGGCTGAGTAGGATGGATTTCTAAATTCTAGGCAATTTTTGAGTAGTGGGCAGTACCTTTAATTTAGCAATTTAAAAGTCTCTGTATTAGATAAGAAGGAGTCTCTACTAGGAGCTAGTTGAATTTTCTTTGGGTGATGCAGTGGTGTTCCTGTGAGGAACATGTACATGATGCAGTGGCATCTGAGGAGAATGAGGCCGGTTGCTCCACACCTACGTACTGATAAGGGGGGAGGGGGCAGAAGGAGGTGTGTGACAGAGCTCTGCACTACATGACCATTGTGCTCTATCAACTACATGATGGGTAAGGGCACAGGCCATATGCAGGTGGAGGGAAAGACTTAATAAATATAACTTTTTAACCAACTGCAGACAGTTGTGTGAGGAACACATGGATGGTTACAATGATGGATGCTTCACAACAGGACTGAGGTGCAGGTGGCAGCAGCCATCAAGTAAATGGCTTTGGCACAGTGCACACTAAGATCATTTCTGTGCAGCACAGACTGAGAGGACTGTGATGAGATACATATTTTTTGTCTCTTTGTATCATAATTTTAACATAGCAGACAATGTGAGGTGTGAACAGAAAGAGGTTTACAGATAGTGGGCTGGTGTAAATATGTGTAGCACATGACAGCCATGCTTTATTGAGCACTGGGTTGCATAGGCTACTGACAGGGTGCATGTTGCAACTCAGTACGTCTCCATGCTGCCTTACTGAAATCTTATAAGGACCTGTCCTGTGATATTGGGGTATAATAGAGAACAAATCTAATGGAGGCACAGTTACCTTATAAGTATGTGCACACTGCAGAAGTTGCAGTGCATGCATGCCTACTCAGTGACTATAGTTATTTGTCCACTTTCACAGGCTGTAACATGACACCAAAGGCAAAGGTACATATAGAAGTTCTCTCAGACAGAAACAGAAATGCTATTGCAAGCCCTTTGTGTGCATGGCCATCAGATACTGGAAATGAATAAGAGTGACCAAGTTGACCAACTCTTCTGTGACCTTGTGTGGAATCACCGGCAGAATCTTGCATGCCTTTCAAAAGATCATTGACATTGCACAGGAGAGTATGGCCATGGGTGGAGGGTCTTCTGTCCCAGACTATCCAGATCAACTGTTGTCCCTGTCTGGGAGACCCAGATGATGGAGAGGAACTGGATGCGCCATCCTGCAGCTCTACTGATGATGTACCAGTTGGTGTTACTTTATGTGAAGAACACACCTGAGAAGCACACCTGTGTCATAAGCTCAGGAATGCTCAACACCACCATCTGTACTTTGCACCTGGGATGCAGACATGAAGGGGTACTACCCAAAGTACATTTGCTTACCCTCTTTGCATAACTATAAAAAGTATCATTGGTATATCACAGAGTAGTGGGATTGTCACATGTTAGCAATGTCACACAGAGGTATTTATCGAACCTCCTTTCATAGGTACTATGGTTTTGGGGTCCTTCACCATGAAACAAGGCATGTATGAGTCAGTGCTACATTAGACACTGATAGGGATGGTGGCCTTATAGCAGCACAATCAGAGGGCACAGTGCTGCTGTCAAAAAAGATGACTGTGAAGTGCACCCTGACATCCATGTCCAGTGGCAGTGCTCTATTATTTGTGGAACCTGTCCCCACCATACCAGAACCTGTGGAAGAACAGGTCATGCTTATCATACCTACTCTGGGGGCCTTCTTGTGCCCAGTCAATGCACCAGCAGCAGACAAAAGCACATCTACAAGGCATGGGGACAGGGATTGTAAGCAATATACCAGTGGTCATCACTGCAATGCCCTCTGGTCTGTGCTTGGCATGAATGCCACAGTGGGAATTATACAATATATATGCAAAATAGTCATCCAATCACAGGCAGGTACCACCACTGTCATGGCAAAGAAGGTAGTTGTACTACATGGCTCATTAAAAGAGGTACAGGAGGGCTTTCAATACATGACCCAACTCAAAAGAGTGTCAGACAGGCACCTGATGTCTTCTCTGCCTCTGATGTCGAGGGCTGCATCTGTCCTTATGGCCACTGTTCATCTGCCTCCACTTTTGGTACATTCTATATGCTGAGCTAGTAACAATCACTTACTGCTACCTCCTCCACACCACCCAACAGTGGCGTGCCTGATGATGCATGGTGTGACCACCTTTGCAGACATAAAGTACATGGCAGTCAGACACATGCCATAAGCAAATGGTTATATTCTTGGTCCTGGAGTTGGCAGTCTTTCCTCTCAGCAGTCATTGGTGCTACTGCCATTCCTTAGAGGGAAGACACTTATTGCCAGTGACAACACAATCTGCATCCTCCCCATTGACATCCTTAAACACCTGCCACTCACACATGCACCTTGTACAATGACATATGAAGAAGAGGTGCCCTCTGGTAGCATTCTGAGCACATATCCACCACTACCAGACATCTAAACCTCTCTGGAAGCACTATCACCTCTCTACAGAGTATACCATGCTCTCCAAATCCCCTGGACACATTACACACTCCCTTCTACATTTTTAGTTACCCCCACCCCAACACTATGCCCACTGCTGATTCCTGTCACTGTGCCCCTTCTCATGTGTGCATATACTGACAGCTGTGGCCTATCCTACCATCTGTGTCATCTAGCAGGTTATGACTAATGTACAGATTGGCCAGTCCCTGTACTGTAGAGCATACCCTAAGTGTAACATTGAATGCAAACATTTTAATCTTTGTTTTGTCAAATCTGGCCCACAGTTGTATACTGAATGCCACATTATTGTCAATGCTGCATCATACTGAGTCCAACTCTACCTCACATGGTCACTGACAGCTCCACAACTGGTACTTCCAGTGGTATTCACCCCAGTGTTTCTGGTCCTATAATGACAATTTAATGCTCTAGCTGTCTTCACACAATCATGTGGAGAAGTACACAGACAATGAATACCTTGCTGCTAATCTCTGGAGCTTAATGTAGTGTGCCACAATGGAATCTAGGCAGCAGAAGTAGATCTTCATCAGTCTGTGTGATGCCCGTGCCCTGACCCAGCAATCAAGGAGCCTCAATCCTCACCACTAACACCAGTGAGGGGCATCTTATATAGGAGGAAAGGAAAACAAATACACACAGTAAAGTGCAATTTCCCTTAATAGCACACAGAGATCACAGTCAGTTCAGGGCTGGTTGCTCCCTTGCTGTCCAGGTCCCCAATAAGACTCCCCACTGGCACAGCTATAGGGCCCAGATCTCAGCCTAGTGGGCAAGCTAAAACCTCCAGCACCCTCTCTGTCCAACCAGTGCTTTGTGTCCCTGCCCAAGTAGCTCACACACACACACATACACACACACACACACACACACACACACACACACACAAACACACACTTTGAGATAAGCATTTTATACAACCACACAGACACTCCTGGGAAAGGCTGGCAAAGGTTCTTCAGCTGTGCCCCTTTTACCCAGACTATGCAGTAGAAATCACTGCCACACCCAGCTAATAATTAGCTACCCAAAGGCCCTTAAAAGGGTGTCCAATTATTACTGTGCAATATTATTATCCAGCTGGTAAGTGCAACTAAACAGTCAAGGCTTATTAGAGTGACATGGTACAGGATCACTATATACATGCAATGTACTCTAGAGCTTAAATTATCTCTACACAAAACAGCCACCGTTAAAAGGGTTTAAAAATATTCAATAGTAAATAATTAAAAACACAAGACAATACCTTTTACTACACAGTGCTAGTCAAGAGTTCAGAGATCACAGATAAATACTTAAAATAATTCAGTACTACAGTTCTGATATCACAGAAAAACACAGTCTAATCTTTCTAGTTTCTAGCTATTTCTAAGAGAAAACACAAGTCTAAGATAAACATACATATAGAGCAAGACAGTGCTGATGAGTTGAATGGTCAAGACAAAAATGCTTAATGCTCTCTGATTCCCTCTGTTTTTAAAATCACATTCCCGGTTCACATTATATCATTCTTCAGACTTCCCTGCATTCCCAGGCTAACAGAAACTACATTTACATTCTTCACCTCTGTGTAGAAACCAGAGCAATAAAGGACATTTATGCATGCAAATTCTGGCCATTAACTCTGGCCTTAAAACAATAGCAAGAATTTCTTCATCTAGACCACCTGGAGCCGTGTTTACATCAAAGGGTCAAAACATGCTTTACTTGGTCAGCAGAGTGCACTGTGTTACATTTATTTTCAGTTCCACATGTAACACTATTTTTACCATTTAGGAAAACAAGCCTGTGGTTTACAATAATATTTACAGATGACAGAATTATCTCCAAAATTCTATCTGGCTAGGCTGGCAGCCTTCATCTATCTTCACCCAATCATCACATACCCCCCCCCCCCGAGAACTCAAACTAGTTTTTCAAGTGACCCTTGAGAAATGCTGCTTTATGGAGTTAGGTCTATTTGAGTATGCCTTACCCCATTCCCTGTCTTGAGAGCCCATCTGCATTGGCATTGCTAATCCCAATGTGGTTCTGCACAGACATATCATATGCTAGCAACCCCAGGCTCCATCTTAGTAACTTGGCATTTTGCTGGCTGGCTCTGTTTAACCATGTGAGAGGGTTGTGATTTGTCATAACAGTGAATTTTTTCCCTACAGATAAGGCTGAAGTTCCTGCAGTGCCCACACTATGGCTAGACATTCCTTTTCTACAGCTGCATAGCATTCCTCCCTGGGTTGGAGCCTATGACTGAGATACCCCACTGGGTGCTCTTCCCCCTCTGAAGAAATCTGGCTAAGTACAGCCCCCACCCCATGTTTCAAAGCATCCACCTGCACAGCTAATTATTTGCTGTAATCTGGACTGGATAACACAGGAGGTCCTCCCAAAGCTTTTTTTAAGCTTCTGGAACACCTGCTCACAAGCTGGGGTCCACAGTACTTTATCTGGCCTGTTCTTCCTTGTCAGGTCTGTGAGGGGAGCAGCTGTGGTACTATAACTGGGGATGAACTTTCTGTAGTACCCTGCTGTCCCTAAAAGTGCCCTGACCTGCTTTTTAGTAACAGGTGCAGGCCATGTCTGAATGGCTTCCACTTTGGCAGGTTCTGGCCTTATCTTACCACTCCCCACTCTATGTCCTAGGAAGGAGACCTCTGCCATACCCACCTGACATTTGCTCGGCTTAATGTTCAACCCTACCCTCTGTAGTCTGCCCAACACCTTCCCAACATGCTGAAGGTGCTCTGGCCAGGAATGGCTGTAGATGGCAATATCATCTAGGTAAGCAAGGGAAAACCCTCTTGCTCCTGCTAGGATATGATCTACCAGCCTCTAGAAAGTTGCTGGGGCATTCTTCATCCCAAAGGGCATCTTTGTAAACTTGCACAAGCCAAAAGGAGTCACAAAGGCTTACTTCTCTCTAGCACTGGGAGTCAAGGGCACCTGCCAGTAACCCTTGGTAAGACCAATGGTGGTAAGATACTTAGCCCCACCCAGCTGCTCTAGGGCCTCATCTGTCCTAGGCATGGGGTAAGCATCTGACTGTGTAACTATTTCATTTCCTGTAGTCCACACAGAACCTGGTGTTGCCCATCTTTCTTTGGCACCAGCACCACTGGGGAGGCCCAGGGACTGTTTGACTTTTGAATTACCCCTAGTTCCAACATCTACTGCACCTCCTCCCTCAGAGTCTGTTTGACTCTCTCAGGCACTCTAAAAGGGGCCTGCCTAATAGGCCTTTGGGGTCCTGTATCCACCTGGTGCTGCCCTAGGTGGGTGCACCCTGGTTTCCCAGTGAACATGTCCCCAAATTCCTGCAACACTGCTCGGAACAACACTGCTCTGATTTCTCGAACCTGGGTAGGAGATAGCTACTGGGGACAATGCTACTCCTTCCACTGAGGTGTCAGCCTGAGCCACACTGAAGAGATCAGTCACCAGATCTCCCTCAGACTCCTCCTGCAATCCACTGCAAATGCTCAGCACAAGGGCCTCCCTATCATGGTAAGGTTTCATCATGTTAACATGGTACAATTTGTGCCCCTTCCTTCTGCCTAGCAGTTCCACCATTTAGTTAACATCACTTGCCTTTCTTACCACCTTGTAGGGTCCCTCCCAAGCTGCTTGCAGGTTGTTGTGTCTGACAGGAATAAGAACCATTACCTGCTTCCCCACAGCATACTCTCTAGCTCGAGCATTCCTGTCATACCACACCTTTTTTCTGTTGTTAGGCTTCTGCCAGGTTCTCCTGGGTCAAGCCCATGAGTTCCCTGAGCCTTGTCCTGAGGTTTAGGACGTATGCCACAACAGACTCCTTGTGAGACTCACACTCATCTTCCCACTCATCTCAAATTAAATCTAGAGGTCCCCTCACCCAATGCCCATACAGCAACTCAAAGGGTGAAAAACCTGTGGATTCCTGGGGAACCTCTCTGTAAGCAAACAACAGATGGGGCAAATATTTGTCCCACTCCCTCTTAAACTGATCTGCAAATGCCTGCAGCATGGACTTGATTGTATAGTTTAACATCTCAACAAGACCATTAGTCTGAAACAGGTAGGGGGTGGTCTTCATGTGCTTCACCCCCAGGACTTCCACAGATAAGCCAGCAGGTCTGACATGAAATTGGCACCTCTGTCAGTCAGTATTTCTTTTGGGAACCTACCCTGCTGAAAATCTCTAACAACACATTTGCCACCTTCTCTGCCTCAATGGAGGACAAAGCCACTGCTTCAGGGTATCGTGTAGCATAATCTACTCCCACTAGGGTATACTTTTTTCCCTGTGGAACTTGGGGTACTCTGAGGACCCACAATATCCATATCTACCCTCTGAAATTGCTCCTCAATCACAGGAAAAGGCCTCAAAGGAGGTCTCACCTTGTCTCCTGCCTTGCCTACCTTTTGGCACTGCTCAGAGGTCCTGCAGTAGCCTGTTACATCTCTGGAAACCCCAGGCCAACAGAAGTTCTGCATAATATGCCTTGTTGTACGTTTTATGCCCATATGACCTGCAAAGGGAATATCATGGGCTATGGCTAGAAGTGCCAGATGGTGGGCTCTAGGTACTACCAACTGCTGTACTCTCTCACCTTCTAGCCCTCCCTCAGGGGTTCACTCTCTGTACAGTAACCCTTTGTCCCAGTATACAGATTCCACCTTTCCTTGAGAATCAAGTGCCTTTATAGCTACTTGCCTCAGGCCTTACAATGTAGAGTCTGAGAGCTGAGCCTGTCTCAACTATCTCCTTGTAACCCTTTCCTGCTCCCCTTCCACAGGAAGTCTGTCATTCTCTGACAGTGGTACCTCACTATCAGCCTGGGTACTACTACTCACCTCTACCTTTGCAGTCACTCTGTCCAAGGGACCATCAGTACCCCCAAGCAGCTGTGGCTCACATTCAGTCTCACTGCTACAGGGTAGCTCCCTCCCTGAAGTATCCACCTCAAAAGTCCTGGTTGCAAGTATGCAGTCTGTCTGGGTCTCCCCCAGGCTACCAGACCCAAATGCCTGTCTCCTAGCCTGACTGTGTGTAACTGCACAAACATATGGTACTGCCTCATCCAAATCCTTCCTTCAGGACATTTGCAGGATGGTAATTTTGTACCCTTGTTGTCTCAAGACAACCTACTATTGGCATTTTGTCTTTCCCACTTACTGGCTCCCTCACCTTTGGTTCCCCACCTTGCCTCCATGGACACCTGTATGCCACATGGCCCCACTGGTTGCATTCAAAACATTTAACCCTAGGTCCTGGACATGTACCTGGACTAGTGGCTTCCCCTGCTACTGGCAGATTCTGTTGGGGCAGTCTGTGCTGCCCACCATGGGTTCCTTTAGACCCATGGGCAGTACTGGGGTCCCTTTCCTGTACAGGGCTGTGCTGCATGCCAGGTATAGGTCTCCCTTCTTCCCCAACTCATCTGAAGTGGCACATTGTCTATCAGCTAACCAGATCCTCATGTCCTCAGGCAAAGTGCTAAGGGATTGTTCCCTCACCAAAAAAGTCTGCCAGCCCTTCAAAAGTGGTGACCTGACATCCACTCACCCACCTATGGAAATAAGTGCTCAGTTCAGCAACATAGTCACACACACTTTCATCTGCCTTGCGTCTATGCTCACAAAACGTTTTCCTATACGTATCAGGTGTTAGCTTAAAAAATTCTAGCAAGTGATTTTTAACAGCAGTATAATCAAAACATGCAATGTCAGACATTTTTGACATAGCAGTTACAGCTTTACCATGGAGTAAGGGAGTCAGGAACCATACCCAGATCCTTTGGTCAACACTATACTGTTTGCATACCCTCTCACACATATGAATGAAGCTATCAAAATTATTAAACTGCGGAAGAAATTTACTGACCTTTTGTGCTTCTAGGGTCCAGTCACTCCCTTCCCCATTACCTCCATCACTCTGGTGAAGAGTCAGCATTTCCCTCTCATGCTTCCTCTGCCACTCCTTTTCTCTGGCTTCTATCTCCAAATGCCTGACCTCCAACTCAAGTCTCTTTAGCTCCAGATAGATTTTTTAAGTCCTCTGCAGAAAGGTTGAGCTGTCCATTCTCCGAGGGTATTATATCCCACCACTGCCACCAATTAATATGTGATGCCCATGCCCTGGCCCAGCAATCAAGGAGCCTCAATCCTCACCACTAACTCCAGTGAGGGGCATCTCATATAGGAAGAAAGGATAACAAATACACACAGTAAAGTGCAATTTCCCTTAAGAGCACACAGAGATCACAGTCAATCCGGGGCTGGACGCTCCCTTGCTCTCCAGGTCCCCAATAAGACTCTCCATTGGCACAGCTATAGGGTCCAGATCTCAGCCTAGTGGGCTAAAACCTTCAGCATCCTCTCTGCCCAACCAGTGCTTCATGTCCCTGACCAAGTAGCTGACACACACACACACACACACACACACACACACACACACACACACACACACACACACACACACACACTTTGAGATAAGCATTTTATACAACTGCACAGACACTCCTGGGAAAGGCTGGCATAGATTCTTCAGCTGTACCCCTTTTACCCAGACTATATGGTAGAAATCACTGCCACCACCCAGCTAATAATTATCAGCTATGCAAAGGCCCTTAAAAGGGTGTCCAATTATTATTGTGCAATATTATTATCCAACTGGTAAGTGTGACTAAACAGTCAAGGCTTGTTAGAGTGACATGATACAGGATCACTATATACATGCAATGTACTCTAGAGCTTAAATTATTTCTACACAAAACAGCCATAGTTAAAAGGGTTTAAAAATATTTAATAGTAAATAATTAAAAACACAAGACAATACATTTTACTACACAGTGCTAGTCAAGAGTTCAGAGATCACAGAGATATACTTAAAATAATTCAGTAGTACAGTTCTGACATCACAGAAAAGCACAGTCTAATCTTTCTAGTTTCTAGCTATTTCTAAGAGAAAACACAAGTCTAAGATAAACTTACATATAGAGCAAGACAATGCTGATGAGTTGGATGGTCAAGACAAAAATGCTTAATGCTCTCTGATTCTCTCTGTTTTTAATATCACATTCCTGGTTCATATTACATCATTCTTCACACTTCCAGAAACTGTATTTACATTCTTCACCTCTGTGCAGAAACCAGAGCAATAAAAGACATTTATGCATGCAAATTCTGGCCATTAACTCTGGCCTTAGAACAATAGCAAGAATTCCTTCATCTAGACTGGCCGGAGCCATGTTTACATCAAAGGGACACAACATGCTTTACTTGGTCAGCAGAGTGCACTGTTGTTACATTTTTTCAGTTCCATATGTAACACTATTTTTACCATTTAAGACAACAAGCCTGTGGTTTACATTAATATTTACAGATGACAGAATTGTCTCCAAAATTCTATCTAGCTTGGCTGGCAGCCTTCATCTATTTTCACTCAGTCTTCACAGTCTGAATAAATAATGTTTCTAGTCGGCAACAGTGTGGTGTTGTACTGCATCTCAGCCATGCTCTCCATGTTGCTTAATGGTGTCAAGAGCACACATTGCAAATAGGATGTCCCTATGGGAATTCACTCCACAGAAGTGTTTTAGGTTGGGCATGTGCTAGATGTGGGAATCATGGTAACTGCCTGGATGGTGCACAGACACATCATATATTAAACCATGTACATTGCATACCACTTGGCAGTTTCTGCAGAAGAACCCTCTGTAGTTGATATACCATTGTACATGAGGACTAGATGGAGCTTTTATAGTGATGTGGGTGCAGTGAATATCCTATAGAACATCAAGGAAATGGGCTATTTTTTAGAATGTCTGCATATTTTTTTGACTTGTCCATGTTCCTTGGAAGTCATATATGCCCCATCACATGCTGCAGCATCACATGAAGATACTGGTGTTAGATTCAGGAGGCAGTCACCTGTGATATACCTACCATGTCCCCTGATGGTTGTTGAAAGGTCACTATAGTATGGAGAATCAAAGCCACACATACCTTACTGTCTGTAGGTATTGGTATTCCACATATCAAATAAGATTCCATCTCAGGATGGTGCATGTCTACCTGCTGTCATATGGTGTCTCTGTCACACAATAACTATCAACTATCTCCTTGTCTGGGAGGTGTTTGTATGTTAGAAGCAGTCAGATCCTTCTGCCACTGTTAAAACAAAGAGAAGTATGTTGTACCCCATCACAGTCACTGGCTGCAAGAGTGGCCTGTAGTATGTACTACTTGGTAATGACAGCTGCTACATTTGGCATCATAGCATGGTCTCTCTCCCTGGCCCCCAAGAAATCATGGTGTACAAGCTTGCTGGCAGCTGCAATGGACTGAACAATTTTCATATGTTCCTGAAAAGCTCATCTATATTGTTTATCCTCATTTGCTTTTGCAATGGAACTCCTTAACTTAATTTCACTCATTCCCATATCATTTTATAGTCTTTATCATATGATGCCCATCACACAATTTCTCCCACTTACATGATGCTACTTCTTACATCTCTGAACTGGCTCCAATCCATGCACTTCTGCTCATTTTTCAATTTTGCATAACTTATTGCATATCATTTCTGTTTTTATATAAAAATCATCTTTTAATCAATTTCACGTTTCCAATAAGTGCATGATTTTGTAATTTGTTTCATGTTTTGTTTGAAGAAATGAAATAAAACTAAAGTTAGTCCTGTTTTTTATGTGCTATGTGATAACTTACATTCACCTGATCTATAATCAACAAGCAGATAGGATCTAAGTTTGACATCTCATTCAAAAGACATCATCTCAGGAGTGCACTCACCCCCCCCCCCCATGCTACACTACAATGTCAGTATTGCAAATTAAAACCAATCATCTGCTGTGAAAAACAGAGTGAACAGTCTTCTGATCCTCCAGCATCAAAGTCAAGCATGTTACCTACTGAGCTACTAAAACTGCAGGAAAAAACTGTCAAGAACCCTTTACATAAAACACTTCTGGTAAATATCATTATGAAATTATTCTTGCTAGCACAGCTTCTCTGCTGTTTAAGCAATGGATGCTTCTTTTTCTTTTTCATCTTCTGCTCATAATGACAGCAACTACTTAAGGCATTCAAGGCAGCTGGAATGCTTAATCTAGACTGACCATAAACATTTCAGTCAGAGATAGAAGAGCTCTAGCAAAAACAAGACCTAGAGCCAGAAAATAAACTTTTTATTGCAGAGTTTAGAATTAAATTAAAGAAACACATAAAGCATCTAGACCAGTGAGGTACAAGATCAACTTCTTCTTCTTCTTCTTTTGGCTTTTCCCGGTTAGGGGTCGCCACAGCGGAACTCCGGTCTGCTAATGATTAGCAGTAGATTTTTTACGGGTGCCGAGGTGCCAGCTTGACGCCCAACCTACAATGAAGGCACGCCCATTCTACGCATGTCTTTCGAATGCCATTCGACCACTGGGAGGACATGCAGACTCCACAAAGATACAAGATCAACAATATTTCAAATAGAAAAGGGATTAAGGATGCAAAATGGCTGTCTGTGGAAGGTTTAGAAGTGGCCAAAGAAAGAAGGAGAGTTAAAGGTAAAAGGAGATACTAAAAAAAATATGTCATCCCGAATGCATGGTTTCCAAGGATATCAAGAGAAGATAATGAGGCATATTTACTTGAGCAGTACAAAGAACTGCCAGGCCAAATAGTAACAACCTTAGATATGCAGATGATGTTACTTTGATGGTTGAAAGTGAGGAACAGTTGAAGAGTCTGTTGATGAAGATGGCTTGTAACTCTGCATCGAAAAACTACAATTTTGTCAACTAGGTCTATCAGTTTTTTTTTTTTGCAAATAGATGGGAAAGAAATCTATACAGTAACCAATTTTATTTTCTGGCCTCAAACATCTCTGCAGATGGTGATTGCAGCCACAAAATTAAAAGACATTTTCTTCTTGTAAGGAAAGCTATAGCAAAACTGGATAAGATTTTAAAGAACAAAGACAACACATGGTCAGTAAGGTCTATACAGACAAAGATAGGGATTCCCCAGTATTAATATATGGCTGTGAGGGCTGGACTGTAAGTTAGGCAGCGCAGTGGGAATTCAATGATTTTGAAGTGTGCTGTTATAGTAAACTTCTGATAAATCCTTGGCTGCAAGACAATCAAAGCAGTCAATACTTAAGAATATAATACCCAAACTGTTAAATGGAAGGCCTGATAGTAAAGCTTTGGCAATGTAACTCACAGACAGGGCTCACTAGAGACATCACTGATGCTGGGTAAGATCAAAGGCAAAAGAAGAAATGGCATCTGTGGCTACGGTGGATGGACAACATTACTAAAGAATATGACTTTCAATTGACTTAAAAGGTCTTGACAGGTCAGGCATGGTAAACACACTGAGTTCATGAAGGCTGGGATTTAACTAAAGCACTAAACAATAGCAACAATTGCATGAGGCATGAATCTCAACTGTGCCATGCAGTCTGTGCAGCATCAGTCTCTCTTTTTTGTTACCATTACTATTCCAGTGCATTGTTACATTATGACCACTTTTGGACATCATTTAATTGACAGATTAAGAACCGACTTGCTGTGGTTGGTGATCGTTCTGATTTATTAGCAAGGACAGAGCAATAGTACTATCAGAGGGAATGTGCAACACAAAATGATGACACCATGAACTCTATATTTGCATATATATAAAAGTAATAGTAGCAATTAGACAAGACCATAGCACAAAATATTTAGCATATTTTATCCATTCTAATACCAAATAGTTCAGTAGAGAAACAAGTAAGTAAAGGCAGCTAACATAGTTTTATACAGTTGCCCTGAAGGTTGAGATTAGTCAAGAGTTGAAGTTAAGAGAGTTCACAGAACCTTTTATTTATTTTTAGAGTGAAATCCAGCAAAGCATGTTATAAACAATGGAAAAAATAGGCAAGGTGCAAAACGGCAGTAATACAAATTATGTACATAATAAGTAACAAATATTTCTGCGGACATGATGTGGGGATGCCTGGGGGAAAACAGTCTAGGAATCACTTAATTACCGAACAAGGGAGTGGAGAAGGAAATAACTTGGATAACTGATTATATTTTCTTTAAAATCAATGTATTTTGATCCTGCAGTAATGAGTAATGTATATATATATATATATATATATATATATATATATATATAGGAACAACCAAGCCCCAAATGGAAGGGACACAAAAGTCCAAAGTCAAAACACGATAATCCAAAGTCACAACACGATGTGGTAGCACCACACAAATTCAAAGTTAAAGTCACAACTCTAGAAGGCACAGATAGTAATAACCAACTGAATATATTATTGAGCAAGTCCGTTTATTATCTAAGTGAGCGCTTTCGCGGGCCAACACACCCGCTTCATCAGACAAAGTATAAAGAATAACATACATTTATTTAAATACTCTAAGTTAAATCATTGCACCCAATCATTATTAAACTATCAAAAACGCAACTTCCTGTAGTTGCGTAAACACCTATCTGACACATTTCACTTGAGAACATTTGATTAAAATGGAATCTGGTTGAAGTACTTCAGGTTCCCTTCATAAAAACATCTCATTAATCTAAAATACATTTAAAATGCATTTAAAATACATTCACAATACAGTCTTCCACCGCGATTAAAAATAGTAATAATTATTATGGTCTACATTCACGATAACCTACCAATCGCTATTGCGCTAAAGCCTACTCACACTTACTTATTGTCTCTGAAAATAAAGATAAAGAATAAAAGTCATGTTCATATTATTAATTCGCTTAGAAGTTGCGTTTGGTATTCTACATTGATCCATTAAAGTTAAAATATTATTATACTAAGTTACCTCATAATGTACATCTCTTGTATTCTTATATCTGGTAATACAAGTATATATAAAACTTTTATTATGAAATTAATGCCCGACGTTCTGTTGTGAACGCTAGAAGTTATGCGTCATAGAAAACGTCTCCACTCCTCAATGCGCATGTCCAAACCAAATGGAGGGTACAGTGACGTGGGGACAATGGTTAAAAACCACAGCCTCAGGGATAGCAGCTAATGGTTAAACCAATGATTGAAATGATATGAAGATGATGTACCTAAGAGAATGTATATAATGTATTTGATCTGCTGCTATATGCATTATGTTTTTTCTCTACTCATTTCAGTACACAAGCACATGCTTTAGATCTGGATGATATATCCATATATCCATGTACACATAAGTAAATATCTATTTACTCATATATATGTATTTAGATTTGCTGCTATATATATTTTTATCTCCACTAATTTCGGTACACAAGTACATACTTTAGATCTGGCTGATATATCCATGTACACATAAGTAAACATCTATTCACTCTATAGCCCTCATGATATATAAGGCACTTATGTTACGCCTTAACATTCTCTTAGGTACATCATCTTCATATCATTTCAATCATTGGTTTAACCATTAGCTGCTATCCCTGAGGCTGTGATTTTTAACCATTGTTCCCATATCACTGTACCCTCCATTTGGTTTGGACATGCGCACTAAGGAGTGGAGACGTTTTTTTGACGCATAACTTCTAGCTTTTACAACAGAACGTCGGGCATTAATTCCGTAATAAAAGTTTTATATATACTTGGATTACCAGATATAAGAATACAAGAGATGTACATTATGAGGTAACTTAGTATAATAATATTTTAACTTTAATGGATCAATGTAGAATACCAAACGCAACTTCTAAGCGAATTAATAATATGAACGTGACTTTTATTCTTTATCTTTATTTTCAGAGACAATAAGTAAGTGTGAGTAGGCTTTAGCGCAATAGCGATTGGTAGGTTATCGTGAATGTAGACCATAATAATTATTACTATTTTTAATCGCAGTGGAAGACTGTATTGTGAATGTATTTTAAATGCATTTTAAATGTATTTTAGATTAATGAGATGTTTTTATGAAGGGAACCTGAAGTACTTCAACCAGATTCCATTTTAATCAAATGTTCTCAAGTGAAATGTGTCAGATAGGTGTTTACGCAACTACAGGAAGTTGCGTTTTTGATAGTTTAGTAATGATTGGGTGCAATGATTTAACTTAGAGTATTTAAATAAATGTATGTTATTCTTTATACTTTGTCTGATGAAGCGGGTGTGTCGGCCCGCGAAAGCGCTCACTTAGATAATAAACGGACTTGTTCAACAATATATTCAGTTGGTTATTACTATCTGTGCCTCCTAAAGTTGTGACTTTAACTTTGTATTTGTGTGGCGTTACCACATTGTGTTGTGACTTTGGACTATCGTGCTGTGATTTTGGACTTTTGTGTCCCTTCCATTTGGGCTTGGTTGTTCCTACATTACCTGGGGTATTTCGCTTTGGTGTTTCTACATATATATATATATATATATATATATATATATATGTGTGTGTGTGTGTGTGTGTGTGTGTGTGTGTGTGTGTGTGTGTGTGTGTTAGGGCTGTATACATGCACAGACGATTTTAGTGTATCTCATCCATCCAGGAGTTCTGCAAGTGACAAACACTTTCAGCACAATATGAAATTTTCAAAGAAATGATGACAAAAATAGACCAAATTGAAAACTCTATTGTCTAATTCTTGGAGTACAATGCAGACCAGCACATGGTTGACTTATTGCTAAATCCAGATGAATAGTCTAATTTTGGGAGAATGGAGGCCAAGTTAAATAAACTCCAATTTATATTTTACTATAATGTGTAGTGTGACACCGAATTTCCATAGTAAGAAAAAAATATAAAAATGTTGCTACCACATAAGCAGGTATGTCACGTTTGTTTATGTGACATTCAAAGTCTACATAGGTTTAAAGATGGAAAAGAGCTGCCTGCCAATTAAATACTGTTGAATTTAAACTCCAGTGTCTATAGTTGCCAAAATGTAACCAGAATCTATCCTGCTGAAACTTCTAGTATATCCATTTCATATAAGTAGGTGTTAATTTGTTTCCTAAAGCAGGGGTTAACAACAAATAAAATGTTTGTTATGGAACTGCATGAAGCCAGTTAGGGAGGACTGAGGATAAAAGATATGCTAATGTGACATTCAGTGATTTGCTTTAAACTGTCAAATAAAAAAATTATTCAAATTTCTGTTTTACATAAGAAGCTGTTATCAAATCAACTTCATCTTCCTATTTTTGTTTTGTAATCATACTGGCTGTTTTATTTATAAGATAATTTTTTTATATATAACAACTGATAACTTACATCCAGTGAGGTATATTCATTGTAAAAGTACAGATTCTTGTATGCAAATGGAACTAAATGTATTTATTCATTCACTTTTTAGAAGCAACACAATCCTATATAGCTATATTACTCCATTTGGGAATGCCACTGCAATCTAGAAATTTCTTGAGATGCCGTCTCTAGCACTAGATACAGACCTTTGGCATCTCGGTTCTTTGTGTTAGTATGAAAATAGTTATTTACTCAGTATAGTGACCATTTATTTATATTTACGTATTTATTTATTTTGGCTAACAGTATACCTACTACTTGGAGTAGACCTATTTACAGTAAATGCATGAGAGAGAGAAGCTCTGCAATGAAATATATCATACGCATAATAAATGTGAGTAGATTTAACAACTTCAATTATAGTATTTACACAGATGCAGTTTCTAGATCATTAGTGAACATAATCAATGAGTTAGTAAATCATATAGAATAATATTCATACTTCTCAACAAACTATTAGCAATATGTGAGAATATGTCACTATCACACGTAAACACATAGATGCCTAAATTATAAGACAATGAAGTTTTTAAAAATCAGTAAGAATTACTTGCTTGACAACAGCCTATTGTCATGATAATTGCAAAATATAATATGAGGGAGTAATCATGAACTCATCCTGTCTCCATCCTTTCCATCTTTTACCATTATATATTTGCCTGTTACCTAAGCTTCATTTCAAGTCTGTCCTTTACTACCACCTCAACAGTGCATAATATAAATACTATAAATATAAAGTAATTATGTTTTGCAATAATGATGAGCAAAATTCTGCATGCTGTTGGATTATTTACACCGTATCTTGCAATCTACTTGTCTATACATTGCTCAGTTCATCACATCTGCACTTACAGACATGGTTTGTCTTTATTTTTACATTATGGTATATTTCATACTCTGCTTATTACACCATCCTGCGCTATGTCTGAAAAAGGTCCATAAGAGTCATTGTCCTACCATGGTAAATCTACTCAAATTCAAAGAAAAGAAATAAGTAAATAAGACAGATAAATAATGAAGATGAATCATCAATTAAGAGAAATGCAATGCCTTAAAAGGTAGAGAGAAATTGGAAGCTAATGCACTCCTTGAGAGAAGAGAAGAGAAGAGAGGGAGGAGTATACTGGCAGGGAACTGAACAGGAGGATTATTGGAAGAAGAGCAAATGTTAATTGGTATTTTAGGAACAGATGGATCAAGTAAAGTACTTGCATAGGTTATGAACATAAGTAGAGATGCAATGGGTGAAGAAAATTAGCTGAATACTGGAAAGCAGATTAGGACAATGGGTAGGCAGATGAAATGTTAGTGTATATCTAGTAGTCAGTTATATATCCACAACTTCAGCTGATGAAATAAAAGAAATACTAGAAGAAAAAGGGGTCAAAGGGAATAAAAGTATCAAAACACTGGAAAACAGATTATCAAAGTGCACAGGCAGATAAAGGTATCCTAACATATATTACATAATGAAGTGGTTCATAGGTTTATACTAGACTAACAACCACCAGAGTCTTTACACACCTAGCCAGGCAACCCAACCCAGTTTTGCATCAAAGGTTCTTCAATGCCTATATGGTGAGGTATGTTTGCAAAGAGGTAGTTAAGGGTTATGCGTGTGGGGGTATATTAGTATGGGATTAATTTACTTATTGTCAAGCTTTGTTCATAAGAAACATGAGAGTCATACTTGAGGTGAATTTGTAATTTCCCATCCATTGATCAAGGTTTCTTTTGAATTGGGTCAGGGATGAACTCTGCTTCACATAGATGGGGAACTTATTCCATAGTGTAGGGCTCCTTTGAGACACATATTGATCAGTTCTGTATATGCTGCAGGCAAAGTTCAAGTCCTTGGATCTAGTGTTTCAGGTGCTGTTTGTTTTGAGGATGTGCAAGAGATCTATCAGAGCTGAATCTGAGAATGCCTTGTATGCTAGGCACAGATCACCTCTCAGTAACCTGTAGGAGACTGTGTACGGAGACATGACTTTAAGACAATCCACACAGGACACAGAGGAACCTAGTAGGGCATTCCAACTGTTGCAAGTGACTTAATAGGTACATGCCAAAGGGGGTACTGTACTCAATGATGGGTCTGATAAGGGCTGAGTAGAGTGGTACTATAAGTTCCTTAGACCTGGATGCCATACCCTTGCTTATATGTTGGCTGACATAGAATGTTTCTTTTACTCTCTTGGCTACATGATAGTCGAAGGCCAGATTACTGTCTACATATGTTCCCAGATCCCTAACTATCTGGTCAACTCTTAGGAATGTTGTATCAGTAGAGTAATTAGCTTGGGTGGATAATTTCCCAAAGGGCACTATAATACATTTCTTTACATTGAGTTTTAAACTGTGACTTTGGCACTAGTCATTTGTTTGTGTCCGATTGTCTTGTAAAATGTTGATGTTTTGGGAGGAAATCTATGATCGCTCCCAATGTACTGTCATCTGTGTACTTTGGGAGCAAGAGGCCTTTCAGATTAGCCTTGACTCCTGAGAAATAGATGACAAACAGGAACAGGCCCACCATGGAGCAATGGGGTACTCCGCTACTGCCTCTGCATAAGAAGGTCTATGTGTGTGGTGAGCAGTATGTGTGAAGGATGTAGTGTGTGTGTTGTTACAACTCATACAACTGGCCAAAGCTGGCTTTTCATTCTTTTAAAAAGTGACTACAACACAGAATTAGATGAGCAATGCTGATAATCCACTCAAGAACTCAGAGAAATAACAATGGATGTTGTAAAACCCAAACCAGTTTATAGTAGTAGTTGCAGATTCAGATGAGAGCAACTAAAAATGGTAAGCATTTGAAATGTCAGGACCCATTAGAGCAAGCAACAAAGTGTGGAGACTCAACGGCAGAAAGAATGGGCTTGTATACATGAAGTCAGAGGTGTCATTTCTCAGAATATTCTCTTTTCTCTGAGGTATAGTGATCTTATAGTTGGTAAATATGAGTTTGGGGGGTAGGGGAGACTTGCCTCCACTGCAAAAAGTTTTAAGAAGAGTGATTTTTGAGATTTACTCTTTACCAGATTTTTGGTGCAAATATTTCAGTAGGGAGACACCAAAAATGCAATAAAATGAGGGCTCACTCGGAACACCTAGGCCCAGCACAGAAACCAAATTGCACTGCAACTATACAATGCCTTAATGAATACCTTTAACTTTAAAAAAGAGCAAATTTAACACGCAAAACTGGTTTAAAAGGTAAGATAAGGGCAATATTTTAAATGTAGTTTAAATATACTTCCTGGATGCAAAATGTCATCCAAATGCTTTGTTTTCAAGCTTCCAAGCTTCCAGAAGTCCCAATCCCTGATTAAAAACTTAATGCTACAAGGTTTAGGTAAAAAAACATTACCTGAATTAGTTTGGTATGTCATATCACAATAGAATAACCCACAAATAGGTTCAGAAAGATTATATTTTTATTTTTGAACATTTAGCAAACTACATGAGTGTAGCAACTTTAATATAATGGCATAGCTGCTTAAGTAACATTGCGGTTACCTATGCAAATATCTAAAATCATGACATAATATAGTTACCAAAAGTATCTCCGCCTTCAAGATACCAAATTTTTGAA
>NC_056729.1:168372697-168447697 GCF_019279795.1 Protopterus annectens
ATGTGATGTAGACCATCATTTTCTATGATGCATTGTGGCTCATGTTTCCAGTGGTTTTCAGCCACTTCAGTACCATAATGTTTGCACAATCCCCAGTGCAACAGTCTTGCCACATTATTATGCATTTCACTGTACAGTCCTTCTGCCATTAGTATGTCACAACCAGCAACAAGGTGTGTGACTGTTTTCAATTCTGTTTTATAAAACCTACATTTGTCTGTTTCTCCCACATGACTTTGTAAACCAACATGTACATAGCCCACTATCTTGGGCTGACAGTATTAACCTTTTATCTTTTGGTTTGAATTTACCTCTCCTTAACCATGCCTGCATTAGATCCTTATCACTATGAGGTTCTTGTAGAAGTTTTCTATACTTGCAAATATATTTATGCATTTTCCACATTTCTTGCCTTCTCTTCTAATCCTTCACCATATATTCTTTCTTTTGCTTTTTGGCACATTCAATTGCTCCCTGATTTTTATCTACTTCTGGTTTGATTTCCATTCCTGCTTGATGATGATGTGCTTTTGCTAGATTATGTAGGGAAGTCATCTTAGATTTATTCTCCTCATGTTTCAAAACTTTCACTACATTTGGGTCTCTTGTGAGGTCAGCAGATATGTGTGCAGTCCCAGGATTGCAGATCTATACATGTATTCAATTTCAAGGAGGCTCATACCTCCTTCGGAATGGGGACTGTATAGTCTTGGTATGCACTGATTTTTATAAATCATTTGGTGAGCATAAAACATCCTTCTTGTTTTCCTGTGTAATCTATCCAATATGTTTTGAAGCCAGTCAATCACTCCAAAACTGCAAGTTAAGACAGGAAGAGTAAACTGGTTTATAGCTTGAATTGTGTTCCTATATGTCAATGCTATTTTCAGTATTAAGTCTTCTAAAATATTCCTTACTAAGTTGCATTCACATTTGTTCATGTTTTAGTGTTGATCCTTCATCAGTTCCCAAGTATTTATACACTCCCTCTTGGTCAAGTTCTTTTATATCACATTCTTGTCCCAAACTGACATGTTCTTGGTGCTGCAGTTTTCTTGCTTTAAAGGTTGCTTGTGCACATTTATCAAGACCAAATGACATTCTTATATCATCTGAAAATGTTCTGACAACTTGCAGTTGTGCTTTCAGTTCCTCATCTGATGAATACAATTTTAAATCATCAACACAGAGATGTGAGGTCTTTACACATTGTTGTTTTCTAGGAGCCAGGTTATAGCACAGCCTAATATGTTAAGTCAATGGCTTAAAGGCTTAAGCACAAGACAGAATAGCAGTGGTGGCAGGGAGTCACCCTGGAATATCCCCCTTTGAAATGTTATCCCTGGAATAATAATTTGTCCTTTATCATGTCTTAATTGCAAAGTGGTTTGCTACTGTTTCATGGTCACTGTAATATAGATAATCAGTGTAGGGTGTATCTTATAAATTTTTAAGCACTCTTTTATCCATGAATGTGGGATACTATCAAATGCTTTTTTGTAGTCAATCCATGCCGTAGTTAGATACTTCCCCTTTTTACAGTTCTCCATTATAATTTTATTTAGCAACAGATGATCCCTTGTTCCATATGACTTTCTTTTATTACCCTTTTGTTCTATTGCCATGATTGAATTTTCTTTTAAATGACTATAAACTCTGTTGACATCAGTTCTGGTATACAATTTAGACATTGACAGTAGGCAAGTTGTTGATCTATAATTTTTAGGATAACTTGCAGGTTCACTCTTAAGTAGGAGCATTGTTTTTCCTGATGTTAACCAGGTTGGTGTCTGTTCAGGATGTGCATATAAATAGTTCTTACTCACTTCATGCAAAGGCATTAATACTTTTAGCTGGAAGTTAGGTACTGCATCTGGGCCTGGGGTTTTCCAACTGGAGGATTTTCTTAACATTTATCTTAATCGCTCTGGCCGTTACCTCATCCCATTTCATATACTGTACTTTTGAACTTCTTATTCTTTATTTTGCTTCTTCTATCCATTTAGCATCTTTGTTATGTTCCACAGGATCTCCATAGATATTTCTGCAAAATGTATCTATTTCTTCTTTCTCGGGTGGTCTTTCAATTCCTTTTGCCTTGTTTCCCAACTCTCTATAGAACTTTTTGGCGTAATCAGTAAATTGCTTATTTTGTACTTTTCCTTTATATTTATCTGTGTATCTTCTATGTTTTTCTGCCTGGGCTGAGATTTTTAGTTTATTATTTGCAATAGTGCAAGATAGATCGTAATCCATTATAATACTGCGCATTGCTTTTTATCACATCTATCTTTCTGAGTATTTTTGTTGATCTTTTCCCTTTTCTATACTCTTCTGACAATGACACTTCTTGTTTTAATTGCTTTATAGTTTTCTCTATTTGATGCTTCCATGATGGTATTCAATGTCTCCCCTTCCTTTCCCTCACTACCCTGTGTTCATGTGGTAGAACTTTATCAGTTATTAATTTAGCTGCACAGTAATATAGCCTGTTTACTTCTGTTATATCACATGGATCTCTATGGACAGTCCTAATTACTGTGTTCATTTGTTTTTTCAAACGTCTGACTTTTTGGGTTTTATTGACCTTCTGCAGTCTATTTCATTCACTGATATTAATATGTTCATCTCTATAAAATCAAGCAGCTCTTCTTTTAGCTCATTTTCTTCTAAACTGAGGGCACATTCTTTGTTTTCTTTTTCCTGCGGGCATTCTGTACCGAGTTCGATAGCATCTTCCTGTGGCACATTCTCTTCAATTTCATCCAGTGTCATCCGTTGCTCCATCATACGGGACCTCACTGGCCTATCACTCCTCAACATTGACTGCATCAGAGTTGCCCAGTATCCTGTTCCTTCACTTGCTGTCCAGCTTCAAATGAAAGTTTACACTGCTTTCCTGTGGAAGACTCCAGAATATCTTCATATGGCAACTGCCCAGTTGCTTCCCATTCCACTGGTTTCTCCTTAATTTGGATGTTTATTGCTCTCTCCTGTGGTGGTGCTTTCTGAGTTAAATTTTCTACACTGAATCCTTCACTTTGCAGGTACCCATAACCGCAGTTTCTATTTCTTTAACGTCTCCATTACTAATCTTCTTTTCTACTTTTCCTCTTTGTCTTATTTTTTGTATTGTAAAGTTTTCCATGTCTGGATTCCTTTGCCTGTATTTCTCATCAAATATCTTTGGTGCTGCTCTTTTTGTATGCATCAATTTTGCTTTCTCCTTTGTATAAATATTACACCATATTAAATCACTTTTTCTTTCGCATGTCCATATTTCCTCTCTGATGTCTACTGATCTTCCTGTTTCTTCTTACTTTGGGGACTTATTCCATCATGCTGTGATATAACTTGTGTTAGACCTTCTACACCAAATCCTTAACTTTGCAGGCATTCCATAACTTCAACTTCTATTTTTTAACTTCTACTTTGCTACTCTTCCTTTCTATATTATTTTTTTATTGTGAAATTTTCCATATCTGGATGACTTTGCCTGTATTTCTCTTTGAATATCTTTGGGGCTGCCTTTTTTGTATTGATTAATTTGGCTTTTGACTTTGCATAAATATTGCACCATATCAAATCTCTTCTTTCCTATGTCCATATTTCTTTTTTATACTTTTCAAAAATATCTCGGTTTTGTTGTTTGTATTTTTGCACTTCTTCAGAAGCGTCTTTCATCAAACGGATCAAAGTTTCTTGGTATATATTATGTTTTTCACAAATCTGTTGTATTAATGAACACAATTTTTTATTTGAGGCTTCTGACAGTTTTTTCTTGTGGAAGTATGTTTCGTTCTTCTAAATTCTCTCTTAATCTTTTTATATATCTTGTGTCTGGAAATTCTGAGCTTTTTGCATAATAGTAACAATACATATTATCTTTCTTATCCTCAATAATCCAGTGTAATGCCTTTATGCCTCTTCTTTGGCCTATCAATTTTTGTGAGTTTTGTGGACTGCTATTTCCTTCTACGTCAGGGGGGCCATCCTCCCCCTGGGCCTGGCCTGCCTCCTTTGTAGGAATGTTTCTTTATTTTGAGGATTCTGTACTGTCGTTTTTTTCTAGTCCTGGCATCAGTGCACCTACCAGGATTGGGCAATTTCTTATCATGGGTCTTAAGCACCCACCTATCTTTTTTTATATTTGACCTACTTCTGTCCATGATATATGCTATTTAGAATACAGTCTATATATCAGTGTCATCTTGGCGAGATTTTGTGAAAAACAGAGTCCACTTTATAAAGGTACTCACCAAGACTTGAGGCTGAGTTCAGTTTCAGCAATACTACTCTCCTTTACTTGCTGACTTATCATCTCTCCATTTGGACCCTTAATGCTAAGGATCCAAATGTTTAGCTGTATAAAGGACCGAATACAAACCAATGGTAAGTTTGAACATTTATATAATAGAGAGCCATAAACACCAAAACTGCATAAGACTGCAAAAGGAAAATATCTTCTTTGTGCAGTCTTTAAATTAAACTTCCATAACACAAAGCCCATATTTGCCTGAATGGTGCTAGTATTACAAAAAGCTTTTTTTAAGGTGAAGTGTAGAGTTAGGTTTAACAGAAGGGCCAGGATTAGGGTTAGCACACGTTACTAAGGTGGGCAGGATGAAACTTAATAATGAGTGCTAACCCTAACTCTGATCATGTCCCTAACTCTAACTTTACACCTTAGTAAAAAACAAAAAAAACTGTGATAATATCACTAAACAAGACAGGTTTAGAAAAACACACACACACACACACACACACACACACACACACACACACACACACACACACACACACACACACAGACACATGCATACTCACAGACTAAAGCAATACCTTTATCTAACCCCTATCCTATCCCTACGTTGCATATACTTCACACACACACTAATCTGATACCCTTCCCTATCTTTTGCTCTATCCCTAATCCCCAAACACAAGCACAATCACTCCCACCCCCACCTAAACCCAACTTAACGTTTTTGGCCAAACACATTAAAGTTTCTGAACATTCAGTAAATTAAACATTCAGAAATTCAAACTGCCTCAGAATTAATGAATGTATGTTTGATAAATTGCAGGGGAATCATTACATATGTAATTCCAAAGTCACCCAAACTGAGAGAAATGGAGAATGAAAATGCAGCTTTCATCTTCTCTCTCTTCTCCCAGTTTAACTGCCATTATATGATGCCATAAGTCTTTTAGTGATGATGCTCTGAATGCTTATCAGCTGGCAATCTACAAACAGCTGTTTTTTCAAGTTACAGCTTTCTGCAGTATCAAGAGCAAATTTGTATTTCACTTTATCTTGTTCCATCCAATCCCACCATGTGAAAATATGCAAGCTTGAGCATTCTAGATTGTGAATGTAATAAATGTGGGTTTATATCATAACCGCGAAACCGCACAACATTGAACGGCATTACATGCTTGTATAATAATAAGTAACTCCTATTCCCCATTAAATTCACTTGCATTTATGTGAAAAGTATTGTAATGTACAAAAAGGCTGACGTAGCAGAAGGGCATTAACTAAATGTTCCTTGGTGTCAAATGTTAATACATATGTTATATTTTATAAAGTCCAGGCGATGTGATGGGTCATGTTTGCTTTGTTTTAAATATTTATGTTGAGTTTCAGTACATTGTCCAGTAGAATCCATGGGTATTGTGTTAATAGTACGGATTCTATAACCTAACCTTTGCACAATGCACCCAGATTTGTTGACGCTTTCTTTCTGTGGTTGAAGAGTAGATCCTCTTATTTTTTGTAGTTGACTATTGGACCAGAATTAACTAAATGTGTGCTTTTTTTTTAATTTTTCAGACTGGAGAAAGCAAGTTGCAGTGAAGATTGTACTAGTTTAAGGTGACCACCACTGTGAGTAGGGCAAAGTTGTCAATGCACTGTATCACACTGATGAATCTAAAATGCTATCTCGTGTTCAGAATGCCAAGAATAAAGACATGGAGTCAAGGACAGATCCTTGTAGTAAGCTTGCAGAAATGCACCAATGGTCAGAGATGATTTTACCCATTCTAAAAAGATGTTTTCTGCCACCAGATGGCTACTAAGCTAAGCTCTTATCAAGGCCACCATTCTTAGCAACAGAGCTATAAATTTGTATCAGTGAGAATCTGTCAGTACCCTATATCTTAAATGTACTTCCAGTTTGGAGTCCCTTTAATGTATTAGTTAAGCACCCAAAAATTGCTCCTAGCACAGCTCCACATATCCAGGCAATATCTCTCTACTTGGGTTTGTTTATAGACTTAAACTTAGGTACCGCATTTTACAAAGATTTGTATGTTACTGCCTGATAACTTTGCTAACATACTGACTCTTTGTTATTGTCAATTAATCCTAATTAATCCTTTCCCTTCCTTGTGCAAGACCTGTGCATCATACTTCTCATTGTGTATATAGTTAATTAATTCCTTTTTGAGCATTTATTTGTTCTCTGCAAAGTAAGATATGCTTTATGTTTGTTGAATGCTTTTAAATGGTTATTCACGTGTGTATGTTATTGTATTTAATATATTTTGTTGTTTAAAAAAACAGACTGCTACTAAACTACTCCAACATGAATGAAGCAAGTCAAATGTTTAACAATTTAAATAGAAAGAGACACAGATAATTATATCAAGCACATTTGACAGATTATTGAATAACGCCATGATCACTTTTTCTTTATTCATTTCTATTCACATTGAGGCTGGCAGGTTAAAACCATCCCCTTTCCCTTGACATGTCACTAAAAAACACTGCAAAACTGCTTCTCCAAATATTGGGGAACCTCTAAGACATATGCTTCCCCATTAATCTCAAAGCTGCACAGGCCCAAAAGGAGCTGATGGATAATATATAATCTCAACAGCTCTTCTAAACATTAGAGATTGGACTGGAGAGGCTGGGGGTTGGTAAATCTAGTGATGGACGGAGGCACTGGGATTGACTAATGGTCAGCTGTGTGTGAGAAAATAGGTAACAAATAAAACTCACAGCGCACCCACTTTCACATTTCCATCCCTAAGAGAGATTCTAGAGAAGACTGTCTATACCCAGCTTTCACAATACATCAGCCAAAGCCACGGTCAGGCTATAACATTATCAAAGCTCACTACAGTCTTATTGAAAAACATGCTTACAATGGCCTTCTCCTAGAAGTTGATAAATGAATGCTCAAAAGGGCCATTTTTATGAACTTTAATGGATTATTTGATCTTGATCATGGAGCCCTATAGCGCATCTGATCAAAATAAGGATTAGATCCGATGCCGTTTTTTGGTTTTAAAACTATATCAAAGAGTAAACAGGTTACACTGACAAACCAATTAGTAAAAAAACTACAAGAAAAAACTAGCCAAGCTAGAGTTTTCACTGTGTGATACCTTAAACCTCCTGTAATAGAGGCCAATGGGAGCTATGCAAATGACCCCTTAATGACATTAAGCGTTTTGAATATATGGATACTGAATGTCCATGACTTTTTCCTTTTTCCTTTCTAAGTCTTTATGGACACATTCAGGCCAATAAAACCAAACCCTACTACCTGTGGATAACCATGTTTCTGCCTTCTTATGATCTCATCAGCATAGCTTAAGTATGCATATGGTGTTTATTTACTGCAGAGCAGATAAACCATGTGGGCTAACGTTTGTTTTTTGGTAAAGATATTTCTGTTTGGTTTAGCACCATTTAGTGATGTACAAGCATCTCTGTAAGGCTTAGATATCAGAGTATGCAAGTTATTGAGTTTATACTAGACATTGCATCGCACTGAAGTGGTTATTAGTGACAGTGTCCGTGAGTCTGTATAATTTTTGCATTTTTATTTTGGGATTTTATATTAAACTCAGTACTGTACACCAATCATTCTTTGTCATGGCAATATCTCTTGCCTTGGATATTTAGACTTTATTGATTTTTATTATTATTTTATACACAGTCAAATGGACTGGTCACTAGACCCATTTGAATCATGACATGGGTCAAAAGGCACAGAACTTATATCACAATGAATGGTTTTGAGTAAAGCAGCAGTGGTTTAACAAGTGAATTAGTGAATGGCAATGACATAATCATATTTGTCATTCAACCCTGTGCCCAACAATTGTGAGATCAGATTTATTATGAACATAAAATAATGCAATATTTACGTTCAAAAATAATAAAACTACAGTAAAACATATTTAATCTATCTTTGAGCAGAGTGGCAGATCTCTTACCTCTGACTTTATTCAAATAGACATTACAAATAATAACATTCCAAACCACCAATCACAGGCAGCGTGGCAGAACATTCAGCTCACCAAATGAGTAGTAGCTTCATGCTACCACTCCCTAATTGCTCAATTAAAAATAAAAATGAAAAGGAAGAATGGGAAAAAAGGACCTACCTCCCCTAGCAGAAGGACAGCCACTACTTCTGTGCAGCAAGCTGGCACTGACACTCAGTTCCCCTTCTCATGGAAGAAACTGCTATCTACAAAAAAAAAATTAATTAATTTGGCTAATATATCTAGAAAAAAATAAAGAAAGATGCATATTAAAGAGATCTAGCTCTATATCATTGAGTTTATTCTTAGCATTCCTAAACCACACTGGATCCATATCCAAATAATCCAGTGTTCCAACACTCATGAACTTAAGGCAGAAACAATTCTAGCACCCCTGTGATTAATAAACCTTCTCATAACAGACTGACACAGTACCTGGAAATCTCTACTGAATCAGCATCCAATTCTTGATAATCCAAGAAAGCGACCTTTACTTAGGTAGTACCCCCAATCCCCACGCCTCCAGACATGTATCACCAAACAATGAGGACTGATAAAAACCCCTTGTACATCTTCTAGCGTAAACTTTAAATGTTACCATCACAAACCTATGTGCCCTTGCCAACAGATACCCCAAGCTGCTGAATCAAGACTCATATCCAGGTGCCCACATCACCCTGCTGCTCAGCCCACCCAGTAGATAAATGAATGCCTCTCTAAAACAAGCCTCTTCCAGTCTGCAAAAGAAAACAAACGTTAGTTATCTTACTTAATAGAACACTGCATATTCTTCCTACTTTATCTAACACAAGACAGAAAAGCACTGGATGCTATCTAACCACCCTTTTTATTACCTCAACTAACCTTCTTCAGCTGCTAAATCCAGTGCCCTATCTATTCAAAAAGAATAAATGGCACACCTTTCTCCCTTAGTATTATCGCTCTTCAAAGTTCTCCTGATCATGCTAACAGAGACCAACTGAAACCGGACTACTCAATCGATATTAAAAGACCAACATATTTGAAGGCCCTGACCCCAAATTTTGCAAGGCTAACCCCCAAAGTAATTGAACAGCACATCAGCTCCCCATTCCTGGGTAACACTACTTGCAGGTCTTTACTACCTTGATCTGCTTTAGACCTCCTCATCCAAATCACTGCTCTCTGGTGCTTGTAAAGCACATACGCTTACATCTGAGAGATCACCCAGCAACTCATTCACCCAAAATGTACCTAAATACATAAAGAGTGAGAGAGATGCCTCAACACATAGGGCAGGATTCACGAAGCCTCCGTGTAAGAGTTACAAAGCTTACACGGAGGCTGCAGTTAAACGGTGTGACGTCAGCATGCCATGCATATTCATGAGGGCATGCTGACTCACACCCAAGGCTAACACGGTCCATGTAAGACAGTAGGGGGTGTGTCCGTAGGGCGAGCCCTGCAAACGGACAAGCCCCCAGAAGAGTAACAGTCCCGAAAGTAAACCCACACGACAGAGTCCGTGTAAATGTCAATAAACACAACACAACACATGCCCCCACAGACTATTAACATAAAATGTAAAAATTAACATGTTATATTTTTTTTATAACTTTTAAAGATGTTTGCCTGTGAGTGTGCTCATTTGCGTGGGCGTGCCCGTCGCTAAGCCACAGTTAGCAGTCAGTGGAAAAGCATATAAGATCTAAATATGCAAAGTAAGCCAAGAAGCAATAGTGTAGCGGTAGAGACGTCGGCTGAAGAGGAGGCAGTCATGGTTCGAGCCCCCACAACATAAATTTTTAATCCTAGTGAAATAAGCACGAAACAATTCCCTGACATATATGTACATGTATAAAATTATTTTTATGTAAAATGTAATGAAATGGGCCATGTATTATGAAGAAATGTGTGAAAAAAAAATGTCAGAAGTGCCCGTAGCTGAGCTACACTCTAACAAGCTGAGTATATCTGCCCGTAGGTGAGCAGTGGTTTAACAAGTGTAAAATGAGTACCCGTAGGTGAGCAGTGGTTTAACAGGTGTAAAATGAGTGCCCGGGGTTGAGCAGAGTTCTAACATGCTGAAACTGTGTGCCCATAGCTGAGCTGAGCGTAATATGTGTGCTGACAGCCAAACAGCGCGTAAGCCAGCGTGACCCGTTTGCGTGGAGCTGCGCACCGCGCCAACAAGCTAACCGACGGGCAACGTTGAGCAAGCTGCATCAAAACTGCCTTTACACAGACACACCTCCTAGCCTGTGTAGACAGTCATAAAATATAAAAAGCAATGGCCAGGCTCGAACTCAGGATACCATGCACCATAGTCAAAGTACTGAACCACTAAGCCATGACAGTTGCTCTTAGAAATGCAGTAATAGCATATATATAGGAATGAATGGAAATAGAAGCATGACAAAGCAGGTTTTGTGAAGCTGATACATTTCCAAAATGGCCAATCACAGATAAGTGCAGGAAAAATGGCATATATAAGCCCCATAGGCAGGAATACACAGTATAACTGATTGTGGAACCGATTTGCAGTCAGGATAGCAGGTGTAGGAGAGGGTAGTTGCTTCCGAGCACAGAGGTGGGGCGTTGAGGAGTCCAAATATATGGTTTGGCTCCTCGTCCATGATCATGAGGCCCAACTCATGCAGGGCCAGGTCCTGTGGGGAGCATATAGGGCTGAGGCGTGGGACCGGTTGGCACATGATCTCACCAGTGCCACAGGAATACCAAGGACTGGTGAACAGGTCCGTCACCACCATGCGGACCTGAAGAGATGGAAGCAGGACCAACTGAACCGTTGGATCCAGGAGGCCCGGCAAATGCCCAATGCCCCACTACTGAGTAAGTTACATGTAATTATTTATGTAGAAAGTTAATCTAGTTGATATTATGGAGATGTGTATTCCAATATTACTTCATTTATATTGCAGCTGCAGGTGTCCGTTCTGCGAATCGTCGAGCCTATGCCGATAGGCTTGTGCGGTTGCGCCACCAGGCAGGTTAGTAATTCTCTCCCTGTAACTGTTAAATAATATAAGTATGACAGCTTGCAAAAGAGTGCAGTGTAGTCACCTATTAATATAAAATGCAAGTAACAGTGTAAGAGAGATTCTGCTAGTACTGTGTGATTACATAAGTGTGATGCAGCCTGTAATCCAAAAATAAAAATGAAACAAGTCTGAAATAAAGATGTTCCACCTGTAATATAATAGTACATAACCTGCAGCAGGCTGAAAATTACAGCTACACAAGCTGAGTAAAACACATGTGTGGAATATATCCCCGTTTAAATTCTGAAACATGACACAAGTGAGACTGTTGGAAAGGATTGTTATAACCAAGTAAAACATGTCAATAAAGCCTAGAATTAAGTACCATCCTGAATTGTAAAAATAAAACAAGTGAGAGTGTGAGAAAGAGGTATGAATCCACCAATAAAGTTGTAATAACTCCTGAATAAAGTATACTTCAGTCAGTACAGAATGAAATGAATGTGACAGGCACAACCAAACAGCAAAATGTGGGGAATAAAGTACTGAAGCTGGAATGTGTGTCCCAAAATCTGGATATGTTGCTATCAGTTTGCAATATGCAGATAGTATGGTTGTATGAAATACCAAACATCCACAGTTGTCTAGAGCCATATAAAGCAAATGTAGCAGGATGATGTAGCTGAACAGAGCCAGATATGAATGTGTATGAATAAAAATGAAATGTATATTGATGTAGCAGTAACATTCTTATCACCAACATGCATAAGTTTACACATAGGAAACTGTAGTCAGACCTGTAGTGTGTATATATCTGCAGCTAGTAGAAATGTACAGCATATGTATAGGTATTTGAAGTTGTTAATGAAATATTTCTTCACCCTACCCTATAACCACAAATAATCCATTCCACATGAAATGGGTATGTGTATTCACAATTAACTCCCCTGGACAATTGTCCTGTTGGTTCATACATATTTGCATGTACGTTGATGCATGTGCCCTGTTCATACATCCAAACCTGATGGCCTGTTGCCATCACTCAACCCTGCATGTTGTTGGATTGTGTATTGTTGTTCAAATTATGCATGTGTTATGCTTGCTGTTCAACGGCTTGAATTTATGGGTGTTTGGTTAATGGGAATACTAATGCATGCTGTTACAACTAATTGTGAATGGTATTGCACGTTACTAACCCAAACTGTCATTAAATAATGCAAAACATAGGATGACAGGGAAGGCGGGTTCCAGCGGACCCACCTCTCCCACCTCAGCTGGCGAGTGCACCTGGCAGTAGTGCCCAGGCCGGACCCTCCTCTGGTGGCCCTGTGCCACCTGTGGGTGGAAGCGCTGCAGGGGATGGGGCTCATCCCCCCTCTGCAAGCGTGGCCGGAGGAAAACATCCACTCACCCTCTGTAGTGTCCAGACTGTGGTGCGTAGGGAGATCCGGCACACTGTGCTTGGGCCCCTACGCCAGCTTGAGGCACAGGTGGCACAACTCACGGGCGTGCCTGCTGCCCATCCTACACAGCCCCCAGCACAGCCCCATCCTGGGCAGTGAAGGCACAGTGGCAACTGCCCATGGGTGGGGATCTCAGTTCCACTGTTGCCATCTGTGGGCTCATGGGCTCAAGATATCCAAACATCCGTCCCCGTCAATTGTGTAACCCCCCCACATGTGTCATACGCCACCCCTGTATGCGTCTTGTTTGTCTTGTCTCTTAACCTCCCATACCTACCTCCCCAGCTATACCAACTTCCTGTACCTGACATACCACTCTCATCTGAAAAAAAAAAAAGGGCACTCTGTACCTACAAAAAAATTATGCCCCATACATAGCTGCCCATTTTGCACACATGTCTGCTGGACATGTAAACTGGCAATTACAATTGGCTGTACAACAAATATTATTGTTTTCCACACCTCTCTCAAGGGTGGAAGGTTTCAAATTTCACACCAAATTACAAACATATGCACAGCTGTTGCTGACGAAGAAATGGGCAGCTATGGGCCTTTCCTACATCCCTCCTGCAAAACCCGAGCTTGTTTTCCTACTGTCCTACACTCTTTGTGTCCCCTTTTTCACCACTTTCCTATCTCCCCATTTTCTTTTCTTTAAAAGAAAATAGCTGGTGTGCTTGAGAGTAAGCACTTTTAAGCAGTAGTAAGCGGGAGTGCGCTTCTGTGCGCTTAGCTAAGCGTGTGTGCGCAAAGCTAAGTGGCAGTGCGCATGCGTGACCTCCGTGCAAACCAGCGCTAACCCGCCTACAACTGCTTAAAAGTGCCTTAGTTACTCTGAATGACAAGGCCTGTAGTTTTCTCAGCAGCAAAATAAAATACCTCTGTCAGTCTCGAACCCAGGACCTTGGAAACACTAGTCTGCATGACTTACCACTAAGCCATGACTGCGATACAAGAACATTGTGCTGAAAGAAATATATCATAAAATAGTAGGAATTAATGTAAAGGGAATTTAGCAAGTCTAGTGCACAAAGCATGTCATGTATATTTACTGTCAAATCTAGTGGATTTGTAAAATAGTACTGCGTGATGAGAAACAGCCATGCTAGTTGGTAGCTACTAGGTAATAATGTCACAGTAGCATCTGGCAAGCCACACACATACTCAGAGCAGGATAAACACTGCCATAGTTGAATAGTTAAGAGCCCAGACATAGCAACTGTGACTGAGTTACAGGGATGTCCCTGATGTGAAAACAAATGTCAACTGTGCCCCACTGACACCCTGTCAAATGTACTAACAGTAGACAGAAAGGTGTAACTACACATGCAATGGTAACTATGAATTACTGAAAGTATGCACCACTTGCACGTCACAAATGGTGTAGTAATACATATGCTCGAAATAACCCACAGTCACAACTGCAGAATATCAGAATATTTCATTGGAGTATCCCACTGATATGTACCATTCCATGAGGCTGATAAAAGATGCACCTGAGAGTATCTGAGGCCTGCTCAGCAGCATGATCAAATACCCTTGTAAGTGTCAAGGGCCACACCATGGCCAGACCACACTGCATGCAGTAACACCCTACCACAACAAACACATAGGGAATTGCTGCCCAAACAGATTTAGCAAGCATTACAAGCTGTGAATGTAAATGGAAAATAGGAAAGCCATAGCAACACATTACAGGAAAGACACCTAGCAGGCATACAAGGAGTGAATGTAAAGGCCAAATATTGAAGCCATAGCAACAGATTGCAAGAGCCACTGCTATATACCAGTTACACCACAATCCCCACAGAAAAGCACACACACCCATATACACAGTATTACTAGTCGTAGGTGTCAGTTTACATACACATGCAGAAGAGGACATTGGAGGAAGAAATACTCAGCTTACAGAACAACATGCATTGCAGTGTCTACAACACAGCCTGAAATATGAGAGACATACCAACCCTTACACTCACAGAACAGTGTCCACAGCAAACCAGCATGGTCCCCACCCTGATAATCTGAAAGGGCTACGGCTACCTAACAGATCCTTTTATAGCACTGTCCTGAAATCACAGTGAGAACTGCAATCACTACACAACAGGCTGCATGCAATTAGTAAATGCTGGCTAACAATTGGTGCAGAGGCCATCACATGGACATGTGCAGATACCTACAAAAGCATCCTGTACTCCCAGTCCACACATGCAATACTTTCCTTGCACCCTCTGGAGGTAGAGACAGAGAGAGAGAGAGAGAGAGAGAGAGAAAGAGAAAGAGAAAGAAAAAGAAATAAAAAAATTAAAAAAAACAGTAACAACAAAACAAAGAGGCTGACAGCAGGCCAAGTAACTGCAAGCCTACGCAAACAGCTGAAACAAACACAGGTAATGTAAAGTACTAGTATAATAGTCTACATACTGTGAACCCTCCAGATGTGTTATTGTTCTGTATCTATGTATATGAAGATGTGCATAGGGCCGGGGACATACTGCAACTGTCACTGAAGGCTCTACATACATATGTATGTGAAGGTAGTTATGTGCACATAGCAATGTAGGTTGTAGTGCAATGTACAAGTAGGTTTTACAGTAATGGATGTTCATCAGTACGTTACTGTGTGTATACATATGTGGAACTAAAAAGGAGTATATATATATATATATCTATCATGTGTACACATATGTATATCGAGATATGTATGTATATATATATATATATATATATATATATATATATATATATATATATATATATAATATGCATATGTGTATACATAGATAAAGAGGGATGTAGAAATACAGAGACATATATAGTTTCACAGTGTCATAGTTTAGTACTAGGCTATCTGCAGACAGTGTATAGAATAGATTTAGAAAATTGTGCCTCTGTATAGTAGTGACACAGTGAAGACCCCCGTACATAATAGCATTAGTTTACTGTGCCTCTGTCTAGTAGTGACACAGAGATGACCCCTGGTGTAAACCTATGATCTCCCATCCACTCGTCAAGAATTCACATGAAGAGAGTCAGTGAGGGTCTCTGCCTAACATGAACTGGGATCCTGTTCCACAGTATGGGAAGCCTCTGAGTTATTGATCTGTCCCTACAGCATGTCCTATTCATATTTGTGCTGAGGTTTAAATCTGTAGCTGTTGTGGTTCTGATGGATTTGGATTTTACGAGGTGGAACATGTCCATCAATTCCTGATTGGACATGGCCTTGTACGTCAGGCACAGATCACCTCTAAGTAGGTGGTATGCTATGGAATAGAGCAGGCGTTTCTTTAGTCTGGCAGCATATGACATTTGTTATAGACCCTTGATCCTCCTGGTGAGGTACTTATGGGGTCCCCTTAGCTGTTGCAAGTGCCAGGTGAGCTACATACCAAATGGGGCATAGTACACAGTCATGGGCCTGATAAGGGAGGAGTATAGGGGTGCAATGACTCATTTTGATCTGGATATGAATCCCTTCATGATAAGGTGGGCAAGGTAGGAAGTCTAGCCAACCACTTTGGCAACGTGGGTGTCAAATGAGAGGTCAGTATTGATTTGTGTCCCCAGGTCTCTGATTACTTTGTCTGTACTCAGTGGGTTACTGTCTATGTGATAATATGTGGGTACCTTGTCCTTCCAAAAGGGTATGACTATGCATTCATTATTTGGCATGCAGTTTAAGGCCATGACTCCAGCACCAGTTGTCCGTTTCAGTGAGGCCTTTCTGTAGGATGTATGTGTCAGCTGGTGTATCGACTATGGTGCCTAGTATGCAGTCATCTTTGAACATTGTCAGCCACTACCCTCCCATGTTTGCTTCCACATCTGAGAAATAAATGCCGAACATGAGGGGTCCCAGGACAGAGCCCTGTGGGACACCACTTGTGACTGGCTCTGAGTCTGACATGGCACCAGTGATTTTGACTTTAGGGTTTCTATCCGTTAGCTGGTTTGCAACCCATCTTGTGACATATGGATTTACATTTAAGCTGTTGAGCATGTCTATGATGCCAGAGTGGGGTATTGTGTCGAAAGCTTTAGCCAAGTCCAGGTAGGCTGTATGGACCGCTGTACCCTCGTCAATGGCTCTAGTGACTGATTTGAAAAGGTCAACCAGGTTCAAAAGGCAGGATCTGCCCTCTACAAAGCCGAACTGGGTGGGATCAAGTGTCTGTAAGTCCCCAATGTCTCTGTGTATGAGTTCCATAATGATTCTTTCCATAGCATTGCAGACCAGGCTGGTTAAGCTTATGGGGTGGTAGTTACCAGGGTCTGGAGAGGTGCCTCCTTTGTGGAGTGGGACTACTGTTGCTGTATGCCAGTATCCAGGTACATATGCTGTAGTAAGGCTACAGTTAAATAGAATTTTATGTGCGGGTTTAGCTCCTCTTGGAGTTCACGTAGCACGCAACCTGCGATACCGTCGGATCCCATTGATGCTGCGTTTATAGCTTTGCTGAGGGCAGTTCTCAGCTGGACATCTGAGATGACAGGGAGGTTACAGTCAGCTGGGATAAGTAATTCCTCATGTGGGGGTGAGGGAGGGGAGAAATCTGCACTGAACCTGTCTGCCAGAATGTTGGCAATATCTGTGTGTTCAGTGTAGCTTTTGTCACTGTGAACTAACTCTGAACATATCTGAGAGTTTCCACCCAGGTGTCTAACATAGCAGAAGAAGGCCTTGTGGTTATCTGTAGTGTCCATAGCGATTTCCCTCTCATTGTTGGCCTTGCATGTTTGTATGAGAGAACGTAGCTTTCTACTAGTGCTGATCAGAAATGCCTTATCTTTATGGAATTCTGCTCTGTCGTGCAGTAGCTACCTTCTGTTGTTATACAATTTGTTCATGGCTGGGGTCCACCAAACAGGACGCCTGCCCTTGGTGAAGAGGGTCTTGGTTTTATTTGAGATTGCATGATCCATACATTCTTGGAGATGTCCGTAGAAAGCATTTGTGAAGGAGTTTGCATTATGGGATGTGGTTTCCACTGGCCCAGTGGGCTTAAAGGATACCAACTCAGTTTCAAGAAGTGTAAAGTCGGCATTTGAGAGGTTTCTGTGTTGTGGGGGAGGTGGGATATGTATATCCAGGGTGATTAGTCTGTGGTCAGATGTGACTAGTGAGGAGTATACTTCCGGTGTGTAGCACATTGTCCCCATGTTTGTGATGATCAGGTCTAGTATATTATCTCCCCTTGTGGGAGAGGTGACTAGCTGTTCCATTGCATTTGACTTAGTGAATTCTGGGAACCTTTGGGCTAGGGTGTTTGGGCTAGAATAATGCACCCAGTGTATGTTAGGGTAGTTGAAGTCTCCCAATATGATGGTGTGTGGTGGGACATTCATATCCTCCAATGTCTTCAGGAAGGCTGACTGTGGTTCCTGAGATTGGGAGTGTGGTCTGTAACATGCTACCAGTTGTATAGCAGGTTTTCCTATGGTTATTTGCACCTGGATGGTCTCTGATGCTTCATGTGTTGCCTCTAACCTGGAGGTGTGGGTGTCCTTCATGACTATGGACACTCCCCCTCCCTTTTTGTTTTGGCCCGACTTTTGGGGCCAAAAAGCATGATACGAGGTATAGCCTGGTACCGCTGGTGTGCTCTCAGGAGCCTTGAACCAGGTTTCACTTACTGCACAGACATCGAGATTGATAGAATATGTACATACAGATATATGTAATACACACATACATATATAGATATATGTGGATACATATACATATACAAATAGATCTGACTGACAACAGATATGTCTGTATATGACTATCTCTCTCTCTCTGTCCCACCCCCTCTCACTCTCACTCTCACTCTGTCTCTCTCTCTCTTTCTCCCCCTCTCTCCCCACATCTATATGTATATATCTACATCTATATATACATATTATATATATATATATATATATATATATATATATATATATATATATATACTGTGTGAGACACATGTGTGCAGATGTATTGCAACAGGTGCCTGGTGACAAAGGCATGGAGTGAACACCAGTGTGGATACTGGAGTACCATACCCCATTCCAAAACACTGACACCAGTAACCACCACATATGTGCATGCCTGCCCACCACTGCATGTGTCAGGGGGGAACAGGGGTAACAAGTGTACAATAGGCTCCCCATTGATATACACAGTGGCACACTAGTCCTGTAATACCTGTACATGGAATGTGTCAGCGGACATGGTATGTCAGCTATGGACATGTAGGTCACTGTACCCCTCTACACCCCACAATGTCCTACACAGTATGTACCTCCCATGACAGCTACAGATATGGAGAAGGACACAGACATATGCAAGTAACTGTGTCAATGCACTCAAACACATTACCTATGCAGAGTGACTGACAAGGCCACAGAGTGCACACAGACTACCTACATAGAGGTTACCACTGCTGGATATACATAGTTCGGTCACACCCATGACAGTTGTCTAACAACCATGGTAACACCTCCAACATCCACAACACATATTACCTATGTCTGTCGTCCTTGTCACTGCAGTATAGAGCACATGGTGGAGGTACAGGTCCCTACCCACAAATACGACATACCCTGGAGTAAACCACACAGAATTAAGAAGCAAGGCTCCCCATGAGTAGATGTCAGACATACCCCTGCTGAATGTTATGCAGATAGGTAATATGCCATATGGGTCACCCTATGTAACTGTTTGTAAGGAGCAGGTACGATCATAACACGTATCACAAGGGGCAGGGTAGCATAACAGTATGCTGCTGTAGGCCCAGGGCCAAAAGCACACTACCTACCTAAGACACAATGCACACCCATGAGCACATTGCAAACCAAATATGTGAGGTGGAATGAGTGTGCCAGTGACTGGGTGCATGTTATGTACTGGTGTGATTGCTCACCATGACTGTCTGTCTGTCATGGTAGTGTGTGTCCTTGGTGTGAGGCCAGAGACAGATGTGTGAGGTATTGCGATCAACACATATGTTGTGCTGTGTTACCCTGTATGTCACTGTGGTGTATGTAGGGTTATGGCAAGTAAAGAGTAGTGTGCATTACCAGTGAAATATGTAACGCGCATTGTGTGCAGTGCATGGGCTGATAATGTTCCCCATACAGTACCTTGATACAAACCCCCAGTGTGAGGTTGTGCATTGGACCTGAACCAGTGTGCTGACTGCTGCAGTATACTAGACTGTCGTATGGAGTGTGCCAGGTACTGTTGCACAGTTGTTGGATGAGCACTGATATCTGGTCATTTACATGTGTATCCCCCAATAGACAGACAGATGCTATATATGGTGGTTAAGTTATATCACTGCAGTCGAGTATTATGTGTATTATGTGTGCCATAGTTTGCTGACAGATATTGCTGACATATTTTCCTTCTCCTTTTCAGGGCTATGGTTCACCAGCAAAACCCTGTGTACTCCGCTGCAGAGGAGGAAGAGATACACCAGAGCCTGGTGCAGGATTTCGCAATACTCTTTTCCCGCACCAGCCAGAACCAGCAGGAGAGGCCTGCACTGTGGCAAGACCTGGTCCATCGGGTAAATGACATAGGCACACATAACCGGACATATGAGCAGGTACACCATCACTGCAGTGATTTAATTAGAAATCTCCATCAGCGTGCGCCGGATATCCACAGGCAGCAGCTTGCCACAGGTGGTGGGGTGTCTAGACATCCCCCCCTCACCAGACTGGAGGGACTACTCCTAAGTGTTGTGGCTCCAGCCCAACAGCAACAGCAGCAGCATACATGTGTAATGATGGAGGCTGGAGCCACCCAGCAGCAGGACACGGAGTGTGCAGGTAACATGCCATGTGTATAGTTGACCGTTCTGTACACTGTTAGGTTATGCATGTGTGAGGTGTGTCCTCATTTTGTAGCTGTAATCTTGGTAATTATTGTGCAAGAGTGATATTCTCAATATCAGCAGTAGACCTGTGGAAGCTAACTGTTGCACTACTGAATTGTATCATACCTACAGTATCAATGGCACAGTTGTGCCCACTGACAATAAATGTCTCATTTCTGCAGGTCCCTCTGGTGTAACAGCAAGGCAGCCTATCCATGCTGGTGAGTGTGTAATACCATTACCTTCAATACTCTTGATACTAACAGTAATATTAGGCTGAAGCAGTAGTGCTATGTGTTTGATTGCAGGTGTGTTTCTGTCTGTGTGTTGATATCTCATATACTGAGGTGTGTGCATGTGTGCATGTGTGCATGTGCCCATGTGTGCATGTGTGCATGTGTGCATGTGCCCATGTGTGCATGTGCCCATGTGTGCATGTGTGCATGGGTGCATGTGTGCATGTGCCCATGTGCACATGTGTGCATGTGTGCATGTGCCCATGTGTGCATGTGTGCATGTGCCCAAGTGTGCATGTGTGCATGTGCCCATGTGTGCATGTGTGCATGTGCCCATGTGTGCATATGCCCATGTGTGCATGTGTGCATGTGTGCATGTGCCCATGTGCCCATGTGTGCATGTGTGCATGTGTGCATGTGTGTATCAGTGGTGACACTGTGTACACATTGTAAACTGTGTTTCCTGTCTTACTCCCACAGGTTCTGGTGCTGCTCTGGTGTTGTGCAGCAGGGAACCTGAATCAGCTGCTGTGGATAGTGATAATGATGATATCTGTGTAATGGCACAGGTAGGTGTGCCAGGGTCCGTCATTGGTCAGCCAATTGACACTACACAGCTGTCGACCCCATCAATGCACACAGTCATCCTGCCAATACATCCTTTGTCACCAATGTCCCTAGGTGATGGACAGGATACAGTGGGCATTGACCAGGGTAATGTGGTATTGGTGGCACATGCATCCCCACACAGCAGCCATGGCCAGGGTCTTGACATGGTACCACACAGGCAGACATCCAGGGGTTCTTGTGGGAGCATCCGTGGGCATACACACCCCTGTCAGACGTGCCCATAGAGGTCTTTCAACCTCAGCTATGTTTCGGGCTGTAATGCAGGCACAGTCACGTATGGAACGGTACACCAGACAGGGTCTGAGGGAGCTGAGAGCATGCCGCACAGCTATGAGTGACAGTATGCGTGATGTTGCGGCTGCCATCCGTAACTTCACCGAGGTCATTGACAGACGTTGGGGGGACACATTAGATCTGTTCCACAACTACATGTCCATGAGCCAGGGCAATGGTGGATGGTTGAGGTGTCGACGTGGCCATATGCCAGCAACAGCAGCAGCTGGCAGCCATCGCGGACAACAACAGGCCCATGGCCGCTCACATAGTGCCAGCAGCAGCCCCAGCAATGCTGGGTCTGTGCTGTCATCAGACCGCCCCAGGAGACCATGTGCACGTGGCTCTGGACAGTCCCAACAGGGACCTGTCTCCAGTCACCAACCACCTGCTTCTGATGACAGTACCCAGTCTGGCTTAGTACCTGATACAGTCCGTAGCACCCCTGCCAGGCACAGGTACCGTGTCCGTGGCCACAGACAGTGATCTGTATGACCTGGCAGGTACAGTCTGTGGCTTTCCACAAACACCTGTATATGGCAGCCATGAGGTGGGACTGTGTGCATGCATACACACATGCAAATTGATAACACCTAGGGCTACCGCATACATGCACACACTGCATCAACATTGCCCCATCTTGTACTGCTGTCCCTCACCAACACACACACACAGACATGTCAATTGGTTGTATCAGTGGCAGACTCAGGCATACCAGGTACACACCCTGTGCATATGATGAAACTGTGCCACCTCCTGCAATCTGTAACATCGATGCAGGAACAGGTTAACATGGTGCTGATGCACAGGGTGACTACATAGAAGTGTTGTAATCGTATAATGTTGACAACAGTACAGTGTAATGATATCATTGTGGGTATATACCAGCATGCCTGATGCAGTTACAGTATGAATGTCATTGTATCGTTTTGTACAAACATAGTAATTACCATAGTGTACTGTCTGCACATCTTTGCATACTGGTGGTGAGGCTGTCAAGAGATGGTCACCTACATAGGTAGCACAGGGGATACGAAAATGTACATATTGATACTCAATGATGGTCATGTCAACTGCGAGTTGCATGCTGTCCACACTCGACTCTGCAATGAGGATGTTTGAGGATGATGATATCTGTGCAGTAATACACAACAGGTTCAAGACTCACAAGAGCACACTAGCACTACAAGGTCACACCTCATACCATGCATGACAGCACTAAAACACAGACCTAACTATGACAGGAGGGAGAGTCTCCATACATGTCAAGGATACTGTGGTGCCAGGACAGGTAGCATACATCATACTAAGTCTGGAACTGCTGAGTGAGGGCTCAGTGTCTATTATTTGAAATGTGTATTATTACAGGTATGAGCACTTGGGTATCAGGCCAGTTATTCAACATTATGAAGGTACGTGGTCTATACACTTGTGGGAGGTGGGGCTGGACCCAGCACGTCTGACCTGTGAATGTCTGGGTACAGGCTTATAGTGCCTGCATATATGCACTGTTACCTACTGGAAGTCGTACACCTTGTTTGTTGTAGCATAGTCTACATACAGGCCTGCTGACTGTAGCTTTGTTTGTATGCATGTTTGCTTGTTATGTTCCTGAAACACTGATTCCACCTGCAGTGCAGATTTACAGTGCCTCTGTGGATCCCTAGTGACATCTGTATTGCTTACTGTACTGATGTCCATGTCTCACTTGACAGAACGTCACTGTTTGTCCTGTTTGCATGTAGGTTGCCTGTAACACATTGCATATGACTTACCTCGCATTTGCTCAAGACAGCATTCATATATGCCAGCACTAACAAATCAGGAGCACTACACCCTCACATACTCACCTTGAGTACCTTGTTCCCCATTGGCCCTATGTGTCGTTACTTAGTATGGGATTCACAATGCTATGGTAGCATGTGCAAATGTCACCTGTCAATCTACTCTCTGGTCCAGTTGGTGAATCTGTGAGTCATGTGGCAATGTTACAGCTGCCTCATGTACACAGACAACCCTCTCCCCTTCCCATACACTTACAACACATGTGAGAGACGCAACCACATAGCCAAACTGGGGGCTAAGCTCTCTTAACTCAGTACTGGCATACCCTGTCAGGTGGAGTGGGATACTACAGTGAATACAGTACCAGTCTCACATAGACCTGCCACGACCGCAATCCAAACACAGAAACACACAGGTACATTCTTGGACTCTCAGAATAGCATCCTGCCTGAGCAGCTGACACCTGCAAAGCAGACACATAAGCAAACGTTAATCCAGAGCAGAGCACGTGCAACACATAGCTCACAAAGCCTGTGTGCCAAACAGTCACAGGCCATACAGCTTGATAACACACCTGCTACAGTTGTATGAGGTACCTCTATTGTCAGGTACACTGAGGTCCTGCTCACCAGGCTGAACAAGGTGAAGGTCATGCTGAGATGCCCATCGGGCACTATGATCCACCACATAACACAAGCATACAGGTCACTCCAAGGCATGTAGAAATATGACTCAGTCATTGTCTGTGCCAGTGTGTATGACCTGTGACGCACCTCCCTGGACTACATGTTAGGGGACATAGAGGGGCTATCTGAGCTTGTGGCACAGGCTGGTATGACCCTGACCTTGAGTAGCATCTTACCCTCACCAAGAATGCTGCCACAATATGTAGACAGGATGATCAGTTTCTACAATTACCGTATGTTTTGGTGACATTCAAATGGGATCCAATGCCTGTCAGTGTGGGATTACATGCTGGACAAGCCACATTGCTTTGCTTGGGACAGCTTGCACCTGTCACCCATGGGCCATTGTATATTGGCAGAGGCTGTTGCTACACACATAGTGCCTTTGTATGCAAGGCTGACATTACATAGCCACCTACACAGGTATCACACGGGATAGGACACTAATAGTAATGCTACTCAACAGCAGCAGTGTAAACCTCAAGATGCATGCAGTGGAAACTGTCCTTAGCATGGGGTACAGCAATATCCATGCAGTAACAGACTCCTGGTACAAGGCTCCCAGGTGCACACCATCACTGCCAGGTCATACCTCATACCATGCTTGTCATCCCCTACACATGCACCAAACCAGAACAGGGGGGATGTATCCAAAGACACCTCAGATACACACCCCCCCAGGTTGGTGGCACAGCACAAAGCATCAGAGCCTATCCATGTGCAACTAACAGTGGGTTAGACTGCCTTCAGGTTCATAGCCTGGCACACACCACCTTCCCATACCCAGGAAACCCACTTGGCCTTCCTGACAACACTGGGAATATGACGGTCTCTACAAACACCATTATATGGGTGGACTGCGACTACCCAAACATAGAGTGTGAGCATTACTCTAGCTCCAAGACCCTATCTGAAGGGTTCTTAGCATTCATTCCCTGCAATGCTATGGAACAACTTGTTACCACTCCCACAAGAGGTGACAACATGCTGCACCTGTTCATCACCAACATGTGGATTATATGCTCCAGACCAGTCGTGTATCCCTTGCTGGTGGGATGACACCATCTACAACCCACACTGTATATTCACATACCACATGCAGCCCCTGCACAGAACACCACAGTCATACAGTTGTCTAATGCATATTCCATGTATTCACATGAGGCAGGCTTCGGACATGGGAACTATTGAAGTTCACAGGTACATATGTGTAGGTGGCACACACATACATCATGTGTGCATTGACATTACTGGTATAATGTATGTCGTGCAATATTGGGAACAACACCCCACACACATGGACAAACTGTGTGACAAAAATACACATGGCATTTGTAGGATACAAACCCCTACCTAACTATGTTATGTCACTTGTGAGAGACGCAGTAGCAGAGTGTGTTATTTGCATTACTGGGAGACTTGCTTCCTCCTGCTGTACTTATAGGGTGCTGACATCATCAGTGTTTAGACAGTGGAATATGCAGCATGTGTTGTGGAGTAATAGTTGCCAAAAGGGACATTTCTTTTACACATAGAATTACACACACACTACTCCCCCCACGCAATCACACACACACGGAGCACTTGCAGGATTCAAACTCTTACCTAACTATGTTATGACACTTGTGAGAGACGCAATAGCAGAGCGTGCTATTTGCATTATTGGAAGGATTGCTTTCTCCTGCTGTACTTATAGGGTGCTGACATCATCAGTGTTTAGACAGTGGAATATGCAGCATGTGTTGTGTTGTAATAGTTGCCAAAAGGGACATTTCTCTTACACGTGGAATTGCACACACACTACTCCCCCCCACACATTCACACACACAGTGAGCACTTGCAGGATTCAAACCCCTACCTAACTATATTATGACACTTGTGAGAGACGCAGTAGCAGAGCGCGCTATTTACATTACTGGGAGGCTTGTTTTCTCCTGCTGTCCTTATAGGGTGCTGACATTATCAGTGTTTAGACAGTGGAATATGCAGCATGTGTTGTACTAGTTGCCAAAAGGGACATTTCTCTTACACATGGAATAGCACACACTACTCCCCGACACACATTCACACACACACTGAGCACTTGCAGGATTCAAACTCCTACCTAACTATGTTATGACACTTGTGAGAGACGCAGTAGCAGAGCGCGCTATTAAAATTACTGGGTATCATTTCTAATCCTGACATATGTATAGTGTGCTGACATCATTATGTATGAAGAGGTATGTACATCTGTTACTATCCATCAGTACAGGGAAGAGCATATCTATGCATTAACTTTGCACAGGCACAGTGGCCTACTGTACTGCGGAGGCAGACGCCAAATACACTGTGGATAGCCTTCTGTATTCCCTAGGGACAACAGCCTAGTATTGCACTCTACGGCCATATGTTTACCTGTCAGATGCAAGTATCTGTTGTTCATATACTGTTTGTGGGTCTTTATTGCCATAGCTTTCCCTATCTCTATGAACAACTTGTGTACTGTGGAAGATGTTTGCATATGAGTGGGATCCAGTACTTTACTTATGTCTCTGTTGTAATTTCACTGTGTGCACTGGGCAGATTTCTGTATTGTGGGAGGTTCCTGTGTTAACACAAACAAATGCCAAATATGTGTGTGCAACTGCTGAACTGTGACATGGCCTAAGTGTGTGAGCATGCCCAGTTCACAGTTTCTATGGCTTCTTGACTGACACGTCTCATTTATCTAAGTGTGCGAGCATGCCCAGTGTGAACTTTCCTTATGTTGGGATCTGTGGTCCACCACATTTGTGTTTGTGTGTGGACATCATCTATATTTCACATGTACAGTTGAGTGTTGGACATCAGGTTGTGTTCTTACTGCCCAACTGCTTTGTGTCTGAACTAACAGGCGTTATGCTGTGCCTGCAGGGTCACCATGGGATAGTTTGCATACAGTTGTCAACATCCTTTCCTACTGACCAAACAGTTGTATTGTCGTATAGTGTACTAGTGCAGTACTTTCACTGTGGTGGACAGTATCATCGGTTTCAGTCCTATCACTGCTTGTAATATTTATAGTGAGTACACCAGACTGGTTGAGGGCCAATTGTGCAGATATGACCATGTTGCATTTTGTTCAGATATGGACAGCATAGTACATGATTGTCTGACATTGTTAATGTATTCCACAACTTGTGTGGACAGTGACAAACAATGGCCATGTGCCCTAGTCCATTTGTAATGCTAGTCAGAGAGTGTTTGTCCTTCAACACACATTTGCTGGTGTTTGCCATGACATATGTCAAGGTTAGTGTGCTGTGCCTCTGTCTACCCGTGACATACAGGTGATATCCAGGGTACACCTACCATCTCCCATCCAGTCATCATGATTCCTCTGGATGACAGTCAATGATGGACTCCCTGGATAACCTGTACTGGGAGTTTAGTTGTGAGTGGAGTGAGCTTCTGGGTTATGGCCCAATCGGTACAGCATGTCCTGTTTATGTCTGTGCTGGGGTTCAGGCCTGTCAGCTGCATAGGTCACCAGCATTCAGATTTTACATGGTGCCAAATGTCCATTGATACCAGCTTGGTCATGGCTTTATACATCAGGCACAGTTCACCTCCAGCCAGGCGGTATGGCACTGTGTGGAGCTGCAGTTTGTTTAATCAGGTGACACATGGCATCTGTTACAGCTCTGCGATCCTCCTGGTGGGGTATTTGTGGGGTCTTTCCAGTTGATGCAGGTGTCTGCTAAGGTACATCCCTGAAGGGCCATTGTACACAATTGTCAGGCTGCTGATGGATGACTGGAGAGGCACATTGACCTACCCTGACCTAGCTGTGCTTACCTTCATGATTAGGTGGGTATATGGTATATTTCTGTAACCACTACAGACACATGGTTGTCACATGCAGGATATCTATCACCTTGTGTCCCCAGGTCACTTATTGCTCCTGATGTACTTACTGGGTTAACACCTATGTGGTAATTTCTGGCCATGTACTGTGTTTCCACAGGGAATAACTATACACTATTCTGCATTTAGCTTGTTGACATGGCTGTAGCATCACTTGTCTGTTTCTATGTGTGCCTTTTGTAGGTTGCTTGTGTCAGCTGGAGGGTCCGATATGGTGGGCAGTTTGTAATCCTCTGCAAACCTGTTCAGACAGAGTCCTTCCATGTTGGCCTGTACCTATGTGACATATATAGCATACAAGAGAGGTCCCAGGACCATGCCTTGTGGGATGCCAGTTGTACCTGGTTTGCAGTCTGACATGGCTGCAGCATGTCTGACCAGGTCAGTTCTGTCCTTGAGCTGGTTTGCAACCCATCTACTTGGATAGGGGTTTATAGTTAGGCTGGTGTGCTTATCTGTACTGCCAACTAGGGTATTGTATGGAAGGGTTTAGCAAGGTCCAGATAGGCTGTGTGATCCACATTCCCCACATCAATGGCCTTGGTGCGCATTTCACATGAGTCAGACATGTGTAAGGGGCAGTAGATCTGCCCTATGTCAGCCACACTGGGTAGGGTCCAATGTCTGTAGGTACCCAATCTCGTTATTCCTGGGATCCATGATCATCCTCTCCATTACTTTGTCAACCTAGATAGTCAGGGTTGAGGGGTGATAGTTTGCAGTATCCATTCAGGCACCACCTTTGTGGTGAGGGACCACTGTTGCTGTACACTGCTCATTGGGTACATATCCTGTGGTAAGACTGATAGTGCGCAGTAGTGCTATTTGGTGTTCCATTCTTCTTACACTACTTGTTGGACACAACCCAGGACACCATCTGGTACCATTGATGCTGTGTGGTGTGCTTTGTAGATGCTGGCTGTTACCTCAGCATCTGCAATGTCAGGGGTCCAGCACTCTGCTGGGATAGATATTTGGCAGTTAGGTGCTAGTGGGAGTTTGCAAAGAATCTGTTAGGTAGGATGTTGGCAATGTGTGTGGGTTTGGTGTATTGTTTGTGATATTAGAGTGCTGCAGAGCATATCTGTGGATTATCACCATGGTTCCTACCATCAGGTAGGACAGCTGTGTGATAATCCTTTGTGTCCTGCACAATTTGTATCGTCATAGGTTCATAGGTTCATACTAGGCTATCTGCCCTGGCCTTGTTTGAGCATGGACAGACTGTGTGTGAGTTTCGACACCCCTTGCAATGTGCATATTATGCCCATGTAGGGTTTACTTTACTAGATGTGACACAGGGATGGCCCCCAGTGTACACCTACTATCTCCCATGCACTTCACCAGATTTCTCTTGTTGAGTATCAGTGTGGAGCTCAGCTTATCATGGACTGGGATTCTGTTCCAGAGTGTAAGGAGCCTCTGGGTTATGGGTCTGTCCCTCCAGCACATCCTATTTATCTATGTGTGGAGGTTCAGATATCTCACTGTGGTGTCTCTGCTGGATTTGGGGTTTCTGCAGTGGAGCATGTCCATTCATTCTGGATTGGACATGGCCTTGTACATCAGGCATACATCGCCTCTGACTGGGCAGTATGCTTGTGAATTGGGCTGTGGTTTCTTCAGCCAGGCTGCAGATGTCAAATGTTTGGACTCTTTATCCTGTTGGTGAGATACATTTGGGGTCTTTCTAACTGCTGCAGGTGTAAGGTAAGGTAGATCCGAACTGGGGCATTGTTGTCACGTATGGGCCTGATAAGGGAAGAGTATGGGGGCACAGTGACCTCTCTTGATCAACATGTGCATCCTTTCATATTAAGGTGGGCAATATAGCAGGTCTTCCTGGCCACCTTGGCAATGTGAGTGTCACATGACAGGTTACCGTCCACTTGTGTCCCTAGGTCCCTGATTACTTCTTCCATACATAATGGATTGCCACCTATGTCATACTTTGTGTGTGCCTTGTTTGGTATTTGTTGAGACATTCATACTCTGCAGTGTCTTCAGGAAGGCTGGCTGGGGTTTGTGAGTGTGGTCTGTAGCAGGCTGCAAACAGGGACACAGTTTGAGCCACTGTTACTTGCCCGTGCATAGTCCACGCTGCTTCTTGCTGTGGTACCAACCTGGGGGTGTGGTTATCCTTGACAATTACTGATAGCCACACTCCTATTGTAGTGTGTTCCATGTTTTGGAGCTGTAGAGCATGGTATGAGGCATAACCTGGTAGTATTAGGGTGCTCTTCTGGGCCTTGACCCAGGTTTCTGTTACAGAACAGATATTACCATTCTCCATGCTGTGGTGGGTTTGGTCTGCATGCACCTTGCAGGTTAGACTTCTGGCGTTGGGTAGCATTACGTCCAGGTTGTTATCCCTTGTGCTACCTATGGTGGTGGGTTTGTGTTTCCAGCTTTACCTATTCAAGGCACAGTGGGGGTGACAACAGCCTTTGCCAGTATCCACACAGCCAGGTGTGCTGGGTGCGTGCCATCCCTTGCAGGTGGGGCATCATGTCTTGCTCAGCATGTCAGCCCAGGCTGTCAGCCATGTGTTCCCCCTTGCTAACAGCAATACTTCAGCCAATTATTGTACTTTATCTTGTTGTCTTCATAGTATGGCATCATGCTTGGTGAGGGTGAGATGTTAGGCAGGGTCTTCATGTTTGCATATACTAGATGGTGTTATATTGCTTAACACATGGCAATCATGCCTCAGGTGGTGCTGCAGGGCTGCCTCTGTTGGATGCACATACTACACTCCCTGTACATGTTTGAGAGCAGGTTGTGTCATGTTAGGCATCCCTGTTACTATATGAGTGAGTCAGAGAGGGGTATCATTCCCAGGGTTCCTACTGAGCCAGTGTATGTGCTATGCGTTGCCTCTTTGCCAAGGCCAGGGCATACTGGGCATGCCTCCTTCTGCCTACTGGGGCAGGCTCAGGTTGTTCCTCCTCTGAGTCACGCTCTGCCTGTGATGGCCTTAGCAATGATGGGGGGCTGTTTGTCCCGGCCTTATGCTGGTCCTGCTGCAGCTGTTTTCACAGAATCATATTATGTAGCATAGCACATACCATGACAATTTGGGTACATGTAGTTGGTGAGTACTGCAAGGCTCCACCAGATGTGTCCAGGCACCGGAACCATGACTTGACCAGCCCAAACACATGCTCTATTACATTACGTGTTTGTGCGTGTGCCTCATTATGGCGTTCTTGTTCAGGTGTGTGTGCATTTCTGATGGATGTCATCAGCCACGGCTCCAGTGCATATCCTGCATCCCCCACTAGGTGACCATGTGGGATGTCCCCATTGGCAAATGTCTGGTACAGCTGCATCAAATGCCAGATATGGGAATCATGGTAGCTCCCAGGGCAGCCAGCACACACATTCATTATTATGCCCTGGGCATCACACACGACCTGGCAGTTGATGGAGGGGAAGCCCTTGCGGTTAATGTAGGCCCTACCGCACTCACCGGCTGGTGCTTTGATGCGTATGTGCGTGCAGTCTATTGCACCCTCTACCTCAGGGTATTCCACTATTTGATGGAAGAGACGCATATTGCTGGCCAATCCTTCATGGGAATTGGGGAAATATACATGCTCACCGACATGTGCTGACATGGCATCCAGGAACTGGTGCCGTACCCTGGAGGCTGATGCCTGTGATATCCCCATCATATCACCAATTGGTCTCTGGAAGGTACCTGTTGTTAGTATTCTTAGGCCAACACATACCTTGGTTTCCACTGGGATGGGTTCCCCTCTGTTGGTTCTGTGTGTGAGACGTGGCCTGCACAGCTCAACAATTTGCTGCAGGAGGTCTCTGTCCACTCTATAGCGCTCCACTATCTCCAACTCATGTAACCCCTGGTAGGTGACCCTGGGCCTGTACACACTTCTCCGTCTCCTCACTGTGGGTTGTCTGGCAGCATTTGCATTAACACCACCCTCAGCAAGTCTCCTATGTCTCCTTATAACAGCTATGGCAGCCCCTAGCATGTTTGGTCTGAGTGCAGCTTTTTCTGTTTTCACTTCTACTAGCTTACTCCTGTCTTGCAGTGTCTCTTGAGAGAAACATACTGCAATGCTGTTTGCAGTGTTTTAAGTGCTGGGCTGGGCTAGTATTCTGCCTGTGTAATTGCCTGCTTCTAATTGTTTTCACCTGCTATCTCTACCAGTATTCCCTGCTAGCTTCCTACTATTTCTTCTGCTTCCTTTTTCCTCTCTGTTTCCTCAGGGGGGAGCAGCGCGCATACCAGCGAAAACACGCTCACAGTGGCTACCACGCATGCACACATGCTTACACGGACTAGAATCTGCTTATTCGGGTTAAAATACGCACACACCAGCGCAAACAGGTAATAGATCTTTACACAAGCTCCTACATGCTTACTCTGCCTTATACGTGTGCACTCTGTCTTACTCACGCCTCCCAGCGCGCACACGCGCGCATGCACACACAGCAAGAAACTTTGGCGTTGGCCACAGTGTACACCTTCCATTTCTTGACTTTCCCGTGCTTATCTGTTGACACTTCTCTTTTTATGCTGTGTGATTGACATCTTTCACATACCACTTTGCTCCAATGAGCTTGATTTCTTCCTGACATTCCCCCCTGTGATGTCACCTATCTCCTACTCTGTTACTCCCCCTTATCTAACTCTTACACTACACGGAGTGTGCTCATTTGCTATGTGACAGTGTGATTCACTATCCTACCACTCATTTACATAGGATTGCGTAACAATGCTTAGTTACATGTCTTACACTCAGCTTCCCCCCTTAGCAAGCACTAGACGGTGGCCATGTTGTTTTCGGTCTGCTAGTCCCTGCATTGCAAATCCATGCATTACATAAAACCCACATTTGTGGGTTTCAAACCTTTATTTTTATGTCTTATTTAGTGCAGCCCATTTGCATGGGGCTGCACTGCGTTTACACATCGCCGATCGCCAAAAAAAAAAATATTTTATTTTATGTTTGCATCAGGTTACCGTGCCAATGGCCACATATTTGGCCATTGGCATGCTGCCTGCAACATATGCACACTTTATTTGGAGCTGTCATGGCTCCATTGTGTTATTTGCAGTAACGTACTCAGTTGTCAACTGAGTACATTTCTGCACCTAACACGACTCTTACACGGGCTGGTTTCATCTTCGTGGATCACTAATCTACCTCATTTGCATGCCTTTCGGCTGCAAGTGAGGTAATTAGCATATCCACGCCCTGCCCGTGTAAGAGTCATTTTAGCTGGTCTCTTACATGGGATTTCGGGCTGTTCCTGGATCGCGATGGCTGCATGGAGTCTTACACGACTCTTAGACTCCGTGCAAGCCATCGTGAAGCCTGCCCATAGTCATAGTAGTAGTCTATAATGCTGTAAAATCCCTTCAAAACTGACTGTAACATGTTCTTCCCTAATAAAACCTCCTATCTATCTCTACCACCTCATTCTCTTCCATTCCTTCATCCTCCTCAAAATGCTTCTAGTCATTAGTAAAATCCTTCCCACTTAAAGGGATTATATTAGTTTGTCAAAATAGCAATTCAATGAACTGCTATTCAACGAACATAAAACAGCAAACAATCACTTAAGTGCTCTCCACACCCCTTCTACTTACATATATCAACTCTGAGATCATACTTCAGTGGGAAAAAGGGCATTTTCTCATGTTGGTCAAGTAACTCCTTTCCCTATGCAACACATTTGTGAATGTGAACGTTTGCGTAAATGAACGTTCGCTGTTTTATGTTCATTGAATAGCAGTTCGCTGAATTGCTATTTCGACAAAGTAATATAGACCTCCACTTGAAATCCTTGTCACAGTGCTTAATGCTGACAGATAAACCCTCAGACTTCTAAAAGCCTATAGCAACCCCCACCTAAAAATTAAATATCTAACCTCTAGCTTCCTCAACCATTTTCACTTCCCCAAAGGAAAGCTTAGGACAAAATCTCTAAAAGCCATCAAGGCTACTCTATAAGACTTCCCAGTGGATTTTGCCCAGGACATCTGCAACAACCACCCAACTTCATCTAACCAACCAGCCAAACCAGCTTTGGGACTGCTGCTTGACTCACTTGTGCCTCTGAAGCCAGCCTCTAAAACCTGTGGAATTGAAAAACAAGATAAACTGTCAGCCAAAACACTGAAATGGCCTGGGATATGTTAAGGTGAAATTTTCATGTTAATTCTCAGACAATGCAAAACAAACCAACTTAACAGGCCTTGCACTAACATGGACTTGGCTGAACATTTCATTAAAACCTGCACAATCGCCAAGTTATCCAAGTAAACGACTACCCTTCTGTTACTCAACTCTTCTTGCCACACCATTACAAGTGCCCAAATGGGTAAAAGTTCCAGGAAGGTAATATCCTTCTTCAGTTCCAAGGGACCCTCCATGGACTACCTTTCAGCGAACCATCTGCCCTTGAAGTAGACACCCAGATCCAACCCTCAGACTATATACGTGTAAAGCTGTATTTCCTCTAAAGACACCAAGTTGCCCCTGTCAGAAGCATATTCCATTGAAATGATGGATACATTTGGCTAAAATATCAATGTCCTCGTGACCCAGTCTTGATATCCTCACCAAATGATGCTTAGACTTAGCTGTTAGTACTAAATTAGCAAGTGAGCTATGAAGGCTCTCACTGGGCTGACTGCTCTGCATGCAAAGTTCACTAAACCTCAAACCTTCTTCATTTCCATAGCCCATACTTTTTCTTTGTCTCCCCTCGAAAGGGCAAATTTCCCCTTCTGCTTCAAGGACTCTACCTTCTTTTCCAAATTGCAACCTCCACCCTCCTGGTTTGCTAATGTCTCAGGCTGCTGAACCAAGGCTATCCTTATGCCAGCACCTCACTGTCCTGTGCTGCCCCCATATTGGTAGCACACATGCAGGAACCTGCACAAGGGACAGCTGCACTTCCCAGGATTGAACACCCAGCACAACCTTGTTTTTTCTGTGTCTATATTATATTCTCGAAAGCCGGCAATACTGAAGCTGATATTGTCGACACGAGAAGAGCGAAAGCGGAGAACATCGAACGTGTAAATGGAAATCTCCGTAAGGGGAGATTTCCGTTTACTGCAATGTAGTGCGGTCTTGGAGTTGGTATATTTAAGTAGCAGGGGTGTGGGGGGCATTTGAGTACTTTTTTCTTTTTTTTTTTTTGTTGTTTTTATAAGTCCGATGTTTGAAGACATCGACCATATGGTGTCGACCATATGGTGCTCGAACCATTGATCTTATAATATAGACCCGTTTTTTTCTACCCCCACCTTAGCCATATCCCTAGCCTGTTCCTCCTGTTTTGTCCAGCATCATACCCATCCATGTGTCAGAATGCCAGCATTCCCACATCAGGGGCTTGTCTACCCACCTTATGCTTGTGAAATGCTGGTTGATTCACAATCAGGTATCCCCCTCACAAGCAATGGGCCTCGGTGATAGTCAAAAATTTGGCTAACAATGCCAGTCTTTCCTGTGGCTCCTTTGCCAAAATGACTACAAGTTAACAAATCCCAAAACCTAGTTATCCCAGGTCCTGTCTATGAACCTGCCAGTGTGCTTCTTCTTTAATGCTGCCAAAGTAGCTGTTAGATCCTTGATACCTGGAGCTTTGGCCTCCACAACTCTCTGTGCCTCTTCTACATCTACAGACTCACACCTCCAGATCTCTTCTTTTACCACCACTGGACTGTATGGCATAAGGAAAACATCCTTGTCCTTTGGCAAACAACCCTGTACACCATGGATGCCCGCACTTACAGTGGCCTGATCCAGTTCCACAACTTTCCTCATTCCAAGGGCCTTGGGCAGCAGAGGAAAGTCCCCTTCCCCTATTAAAATGGTGACATCCTAGACCTGACTGAGACTGCCAAAAACATGACCCTGGCAGGACTGCCTCTGACAACTCCTGCCAAGTAGCAGTCTCTGCAATCTGGCCCTGTCCTGAACACTTAAGTCATGCACAAAACCAAGAAATATCTCATCTGACAACTGTATATACCCTGCTCTCCCCATAAGGAATAAAATCATTACCTGTCACCAGCTAAAACTCCACTGACTTTGGGGCAGTGGCCCTGTTTGTCATCCTCCTCACTCCCTCCCCTTGCTATGGGGGTGTTCATGGGTGGGTTTTCTTCTGTGTTCTTGCTCTTCTGACTTCCCTGCTGCAGTACAACACAGCTGACCTCTTTGAGTGATTGAAGTTGACACCACACCCTCTAAAAGAACTATTATGCCTGTGTTGCATTCTTCACACCCTCTAAAAGAACTATTATGCCTGTGCTGCTATCTTCACACCCACTAAAAGAACTATTATGCCTGTGCTGCTATCTTCACACCCTCTAAAAGAACTATTATGCCTGTGCTACTATCTTCACACCCTTTAAAATAACTATTATGCCTGTGCTGCTATCTTAACACCCTCTAAAAGAACTATTATGCCTGTGCTACTATCTTCACACCCTCTAAAAGAACTATTATGCCTGTGCTACTATCTTCACACCCTCTAAAAGAACTATTATGCCTGTGCTACTATCTTCTGCCAACACTGGCTACACTCACAGACTTGCTCTAGCCTGCAAAAAAAAAAAAAACATCAGTTACTACCTGCATCATGCAAAGACACTGCCCCCCCACTTACACTTGCCCACTATCCCAGGCTTTCCACTTGCCTCAGTTCCACTTTCTACCCACTGCGTTTGTCCATTTTATTCCTGCTTAACTCCCTAATAACTCATTATCCTCTCCCAGTCTCAGGCATCTCCAAGCCACAACTTGTACCCTTCCTAACTTACAAACCGGACATTGTGGCCCAACTGCCACACTAGTTACTGCTGCATGGTACTTACTTGAAAGAGTGTACACAGCCCATCCTCTTTCAACCCCTCCATTCCCCACACACCCACACAGTGAAAGCTAAACTGTGCAAAAGCCAAGCTGCCAAACTCACTAACCTAATTCATTCACCTTATCTTTTTTTTTTTTTTTTTTTAAACTTTATGTTTTATCTAGTATTTAGTTTTTACATTTGTACCCTTCTACAAATAACAGCCCAGTTCAGGCCTATGCTGACCTGCAATACTAGTTTTACATATACACATACACACACACACACAGATACACACACACACACATATATATATATATATATATATATATATATATATATATATATCTACATACATAATATACATATACTGTATTGTGGCCAAAATTGCTTTGAACGTATTTTTTTTTTCATTTGTTGCTGTGGTTTCCACATTTTTGCACACTCCTTTGGAGTTTATATATATATATATATATATATATATATATATATATATATATATATATATAGATATGGGTTACCTTCATTTCATCGAAAGCTCATTTGACTGACACTCATTTGACTGAGACCAAATTACTGAAACTTCATTTCACTGACATTTCATTTGACTGACAGTTCATTTGACTGACAATTAGTACTGGCAGTGTGTAGAGCACTGTAAGGTAAGTATAAGGAATATGTCCTTTTCGTCACGGTAGTGCAACCCTAGCATTAGTATATATAGTTGGGGGGGTGTGGGGGGTGCAGCCCCCCACTTACTTTGGTTTTACTAAACAATATAAAACCAAAAGCAGAGAATATAACATGAAAGTAAGTGGGGGGGGGGGTTGTGTCCCCAATCTATATATACTAACTCCCCCCTAACTATATATACTAACTTCAGGGTCGCACTTCAGTCATTACGCAATTATGCAGGACAAGTTTAGATTGTGTGTGTGTGGGGGGGTACAAATTATAATGCAAATTTATGTAATCATTATTAGCTCCCTTCTAGGCCCACTTTTAAGTCACACCTCCATGTCTAGAAGTTTCTGTATGTGCACCAGCAGTGATTCACTGTGTCAAGAGTATTCACTTTTATGTGACCATGGTATTTCTATATTTAAGTTAGAGGAGATTGTGGGGCTTACACCCCAACATGGGAGGTGCAGGGGGGCCTTGCTCTCCTGCAAAAAAGGTTTTGGATATATATTCATTCTGTGACATTTTCAGTGAAATGTGTTTAACTGTTTTGTGGTTTAGGTCAAATAAGTTTTCTACTAACTGAAGTACTGATTTTTTTTTTAAACAAATGACTTTCAGTCAAATGAACTATAATTTTATATATATATATATATATATATATATATATATATATATATATATATATATTGCAGCTCTAAAACTGCAACTATGCCTTGCCCTAACTGCTTCAATATCTCCCTTTAAACAATGAAGCTGACACAGTGCCATGGACTGACAGATGAATACAAAACCATACCTACCCAATGACACAAAGTACCCAGCGCACTTACATTTTAGTCCAAGGCCTAGTACCTGGTAATTTGCCAATGTATTGGTCATTATGGACACTGAGGGGATTCAATTTGATGATCACCCAGTCACAGTACCAAAGAGGCTGGTATAAGCCTAGACTTCAAAATATATGCCTCTGTAAATTTCCCCTCCTATTGCATTTATATGTATCTCACTTCCTGACAGTAGCCTATCATCTTCCTAGTTCAAATGCAACTTGCGCCCCTGAACCCTCCCCTGTAGCTACCATGATTACAGCCAATCACCTAACCACCTTTCCAAGAACCTCCCATGTCCCTTTGTAATAGGCGGTCTGTGACAAATGATCCTGCAAGGCAAACTAAGTTTTTTAATGTTTTGCTCTAGGCATTGCTTCTTTTGCAAAGGCCCATATACTCACTGCTCCATGTGCCATGTGCAGCAGTGATCACTGTTGAAGTAGAAATGCTGAAATATCTGGACTTTTCTCTGGAACTTTATTTTGAACTACATATACCTGCAGACTTTGGGAGACCAAGGTGGCCTATGTAATTTAATGTATCAGAAGAGTTATTTCTGTGGTTGTGTCACAAATCATAACTGGAAGTGAATTCATATCATATGAGTTGGAGAAGAAAGAGGAAAATGTACATCTTTATTGAGCATTTCTCTTGCATGTATCTGCAAAAATGTGAATGGGAGGTAGCCTGTGAAATACAGTATGCTACCTGCATTATAATAATGAAGTTGAATGATTTTTACACATCAGAAGCATGAGCAGGCTTTCTTTAATTAAATCATTAACTCTATATTTATTTATTTATTTATTTATTGCAGTTGTTTCACAGTTCCCTTGTGTACTTGGTGCACAAGGACACCAAGTGCATGTTGTGCCAAAACCCATAGATTTTGTGTCAGTCATGACCTGCTATGCTGTTAGCTGATATATTTTTGGTGATGCATGAAAGTGTAGATGAACTATTCCTTTTGATCTTTTTTTTTTCTACTTACTAGGACGCAGTGTCCTCAAAATGCCAGATTCTACAATTTTTTGCTCATGTCTGATGTACTAAAAACCAATGTCACACTGAATACTACTATGGTTTTATTTTACACAAGGCAGTTCTGCTGAACATATACAAAAGTCTCCTTGAAGATCTGAAAATAAAATAATCTTTTAATGAAATGGCAATATATTTTGCTGAAAGCAACACTTCTTGAAAGGCTCTCAAAAAGAATGAAGAATACAATGTGTGATTCTTTGACAGATTATATCACATTAATGCGTTTCATCAGTCTGGATACATTTGAAAAGGATACACACACACACACACACACACACACACACACACACACACACACACACACACACACACACACATGCAGCCCAGTGGCAGTCTTGGCCAGGTGCCTTTTATTTTCTAAATTTCTGTATAAGCACAAATGAGTTTATAAATTGTTAGTTTTGGTTACCTTGGACTCTAATGAGACACTTGTTAAAATGTAGAAACTACAGATTCAGCAGTCCAGATTTCAGATAAGATTAATCTTTTGCTGATTTGAGTTAACTAAAATGAAAGTAATTTAAGCATTCATATGTTGCACTTTTTTCAGATGTAACACAGGGAAGTTACTGCAATGTGTATATAGAAAAACATAAACAGAATGGTAAAAAGGGGTTACATTTTATGTATGAAGTGATCAGAGTGGGAATAGTTATCATGTTTTCTTGAAACCTGCTTTTGGAATTTAAACCTGTGATCGTTTTGAGTTCTTATGGTGGAAATAATTAAATTATGCTTTTTAGAACTGACATCCAGAGCGCTACTCTGTTCCCAAAGACTAGACATTAATTGAAATGGCTGCATATGTGGCAGAATGAACTTCTGAAACCAGATCTTGATAGATTTTCATTTTGCCAAGCATTTCAATTATTGTAAACCCAAGTCATGCTAAATATGTATATATCCAAATAAATTTAACTGAGAATACATTTATAACACTGAAGTCCCTAAATGAAAATGTAAAGGTTATTTTGCAATGTATTGCTGTTATTACTGTTTCATATGTCCTGCATATCATCAAAATGTGATTTAGTTGAGATGTTGCCATCAACGATAATAGAAAACTACAAATACAACTTAACTATATTAGGTATATAACACATCTATGTAATTCTTATTTATTTAAAGAAAATAATGTGTGCAGTTATCTCAGCAGTGGCACCTCTCCTGAAACACTTCACCCTACATGTAGCTGATCCCAGGCCCTAGGCTGATGTGCTTAGACCAAAATAAAGTTATGATTAGCACTCATCTGCTGATGTCTTTCATATCTGAACTACAGCTTGTTCTTACTTGGGATGTCATGTTTAATGCCACTTTCATTCAGATTATATTCTTTTCACGCTATAAAGCAACACACATTACATGTGAGCTCACACACACATATGCGCGCGCACAAACACGCACGCACACACACACACACACACACACACACACACACACACACACACACACACACACACACACACACACAAATAAGAGCAACAAAAACAGACAAATCTTTACCTCTCAGAGGAAAGAATAAATGGTAGTTAAATAAAAAAGGAACATTGATTTTTTGGAAAGCCAGCATGCTTTCTTCAGTCAATTATATTTGAATGTAAATTGAAGTATGTAGTAGTATTGATTTACTCATGCAATGTTGCCTTAGCTCGTGTTCATTGCTCAGTAATGAAATGTTAGATGCCTTAGGCATGGCAGCACTCTTTCAATGCTACTTTTCTGGGCCCCTCATTGTTTTTGTTTATCCTTACTGGGATTTAGTTGTGTCCTTGTCATTAGCAGCATCTGTACATGATATCTTTCCCTTTCTACATGAACAAAGGAGCATTCTCTTTGTTTCTCACATCTGAGTTGTCCTCATTTTCATTTTGTTTTAAGACAGATGAAAGAGGTAAAATAAAGTAATATTGTGCTAGGCCAAAAAATACACATCATGCCATATCAACGATCTCCATCAGGGATATCAGATTCAGCAGGCTCTATCTATGGATTGTCATTATCTGACATTAGGATCCTAGGAGACACTTCTATAATGTAATAGTCTAGCAATTTCTATACATAGTGAGACACCATATCAGTTTTATCCATCACACAGTACAACGCATATGCAAACACACACACAGCATATATGAAAGCACTCACATATGCACACACACACACACACACACACACACATACACACGCACACGCACATGCACACACACACACACACACACACACACACACACACACACACACACACACACACAAACACACACACACACACACACACACACATGTATATGCAAACACAATCACTCACATGCATACATACTACTTAGATGCACTGAATAAAGAAGCTTTGCTCCACATGCAGTTAAGGTTCTCCATTTGTGACAGCATGTTATGTTATTCTACAAAATATAAATAACTTAAAATAAGAACTCTTAGGATCAGAAAAAATGTAATGCATGGCCCATGGAAACATTAAATATCTATGAAAGTGAAATATCATGTTACACTATCTGATTTCCACTTATTCAATGTCAGTTTCTATGTACAGTGGAAACGTATGATTAAAAGCAAGCCCATCTAATCTGTTAACATGCCTTATGGACCTTACTAGTGCAGTATACTAAGACAAAATGCCTGCGTTCAATATTCTGATCGCATATTTTTATCATATTGCGCAAGTTTTATTAGGCCATCATTCCACAGAGCTTCATGGAACTAATTCAATGCAATATGTTATGGAATGCAAACGTTCCAAGCACAAATTTTATGTTATTGAATGTTGTCCTTTTTCATGGCAATAATTGCCTAGAATCCATAGAAAATATAATGCAATTGTTACTGCTTGACAGTCTTGAAGCCATTACTAATTAATTCATAGCATTTTGAAATCATTAATTAATAACTACTAGTTATAGCACAGACATTACTTCCTATACAATGTATTCTGTGAATTGCCTTACTTTTCAGCATGTTTGCCTTTTACTAATTCTCAGTGTTCAAGTGAAGTTCAGGCACCTTGACATTATACAGAAAGAGCATGAAAACTGGCCAGCTGGTATGCTGAAACTCTTATCATAGGTTCATGGGTGTATACTAGGCTAATGACCACTAGGGCCTTTTTAAGCCTAGCCATGCATCAGAAATGTATCCCATGAGTTTTCATGCTTTAGGTTACTTTAAGGGGTGTATGTTAGTTAGGACATGATTTAATGGCTGCCTTTATCCATTACAGACCTAGGTATAGGCTAGGAGTGAATTCCAATTTCCCATCCACTGGTCCAGGTTGTGCTTGAATAGGATTAGAGAAGGGCTCACATGGATGGGAAGCTTATTGCAGAGAATGTTGATTGTCTGAGATCCATACCTGTCCCTCCAACATGTCCTATTTACGTCACAAGCAAAGTTTAAATCCTTAGATCTACTAGTTCTGGTGCTGTTTGTTTTAGAGATATTTAAAACATCCATCAGAGCAGTATCCAATGATTCTTTTTATGCCTGGCATAAATAACCTGTCAGCAATCTGTAGGAATCGGAGTATAGAGAACGGGTTTCTAGGCCATCTGCAGGGGACATTTTGTTTATTGACTGCATTCCTGTTGTGAAGACCCTCTGTGGACAACAGTTGTTGCATGTGCCTGGTCAGGTACATACCAAAGGGGATGTTATAGTCAATGATGTGTCTGATGAGGACTGAGTACAGCGGCATGATGACTTCCCTGGACCTAGAAGCTGTGTGACATAGAATCATGCTGAGTACAGTGGCGCGATGACTTCCCTGCACCTAGAAGCTGTGTGACATAGAATCATGCTGAGTACAGTGGCATGATGACTTCCCTGCACCCAGAAGCTGTGTGACATAGAATCATGCTGAGTACAGTGGCACAATGACTTCCCTGCACCTAGAAGCTGTGTGACATAGAATCATGCTGAGTACAGCGGCACGATGACTTCCCTGCACCTAGAAGCTTTGTGACATAGAATCATTTTCTTACTACCTTACACACATGTTGGTCAAAAGTCAGGTTACTATCCACATGAGTCCCTATATCCCTGACTACTGTGGTAACTTTTAGGGGTGTTTTATCAATAAGGAAGTTTCTCTTGGTGGCTGGTTTCCCAAAAGGTGCTGTTGTGCATTTCTTGGCATTGAGTTTTAAGCCATGGGTTTCGCAGCAGCCATTTGCCTTCTTTAGACCTTTCTGTAAGATACAAGTATCTTGGGGGTTTCTATGATTGCACTTAGCGTGCAATCATCTGCAAACTTGGCAAGCCAGAGGCCCTTGACATTCGCCTTGACTTCTGAAAAATAGATGCCAAAAAGGAGAAGACCCAACACAGAGCCCTAGGAGATTCCACTGGTGATCAGCCTCTTTTTAGAGGTGCTATCTCCAATCCTAACTTCCTGGGTCCTGTCTGCGAGCCAGCTGGCTATCCAGTGAGTTACAAAGGATTTATGCCTAATTCTGTTTGTTTACAATGCCAGAGTGGAATATTGTATCAAATGCCTTAGCCAAGTCAAGGTAAGCAGTATGCACCATTTTGCCCTCATCAATTGCCTTGGTGACTTTCTCAAAGAAGTCCAACAGGTTCAGCAGGCATGTATTGCCTTTGACAAAACCATATTAGGTTGGGTCTAGTGTCTGAAGGTCATATTTCAGGCTATTTAGGATGCAACCTCAGATATTATTAGGGCTCATTGAATATGTGTTCTTGGCCTTAGACTGCACAGCTAAGACCTGCTCCCTACTGTTATTTGAAGATGTTATATTAGGTGCTATTTCCTGGTGGGGGGAATGACTGGGAATGAGATGGGGGTAAAGTTGGAGCTGAATTTGTCAACCAGAAGATTTGCAATGTATCATGCTCCCATGAGCATGACTCAATTTACCAACAGTTGGGCATACAGTTGTGTGCTGCTTTTGAGGGTTTGGACATAGCTAAAGAAGGCCTTATGGCTGTCCTCAGCTTGAGATGTAATCTTTACCTCAAAGTTGGGTTTGTTGAATTTAATTAGTCCTCTTAGTTGCCCATTCTGTATGATGAGAGATTTTTTGTTTTTATCTTTTGTGGTGTTACACTTTCTTGTTTTAACTATGACTGTCTTTTGTACAACTGTTTCATTTTGGATTCCACCAGGGTAGTTTTGTTTTCTGGGTTTGTTTTGGGCTTTATTCTGGTAGGCATAGCAGCCTCTATGCAGTCATTAGCATGATTTTACCAAGCTTCAGTGAATAATTCTGCATAGGCTACTATGTTGTCTGCATTTGGAGGGGCTTGAAATTTTGACAGGTTATCACTTAATAAAAGATGGTTTGTCTTGGAGGAGTTTGTGGTTATAGAATTCAGTCTTATTTCAAAGGAGACTGATTTGTGGTCCAACATTACCAGGAGGACAAGACACCTGAGGGGGCAGCATTCTCCTATATTTGAGAGTACCAAGTCCAAAATGTATGTACCTCTAGTAGGCGTATGCACTAAATAGTCCAGAGTGTTTGTGTATACAAAGATTAGGAATCACTGCACCTGCAAATCTGGGGATGTGTATCCTTCCCAGTTTATAGAGAGATAATTAAAATCCCCCATGAGTGTGGTATTTGCTTGAATGGTGAGTGTCTCTAATAGGTCTATTTATGAGCTATGAGTTTCATGGGGCACAGAGGGTAACCTATAGCTTGCTAGGATATGGTGTGAGACTTTATCTATGGTAATCTGGACATGAAGAACAGCAGTACAGCATTCTGTTCAACTGATCTACTGGTATGCATGTTATTGATGTAATCTTAGACATCTCCTCCTTTAGTCCCTGTCTGTGCAGTTGCTGGTCTGAGTGTATGAAAGACACTAACGCCTTGCACTGCCAGGGTACACTCTGTGACTTTAAACCATAGCTTGGTAACTACACAGAATGTCCACATTCTCTAAGATGAGGAGAGATTGGAGGGAATGGAGCATTTTGTTTAGACTGGAGGCATTGAACAGCAAGACGTTTACATTTATCTGTGCAGATTTTGCTATGTTGGGGGGTTTGTCAATTAACATTGCCTAAAAAAGGCTTTATGGGGTTTGACAATGTTTGAGCCAATATCCAAAAGCCATCAGGGGACAAATGCAGACTCTTCTTGGTGAAGCAACATGATTTGTTAACCATGTCCTCCCACACTGACAAATAGTGTATGCCCCTAGAATGACACCAAAAACTAAGCCAGTCATTAAAGTCAGTCATCTTCCATTCATGTAGTGGCATCATCCTTGGTAATGGTAGAGTGTTGCTCAATGCTAAGCATATACCAGCCTGTGACACACAGTCTGAGAGCTCCATAATGTTTCTCTTCATATAGTCTCGGGAGGTACTTCTCATCTCATTTACACCTACTTTGACTTTGACTGAATAATACTGGAATCTGTGGTGCAATGAATTGAGTGCATGCATAACTTGGTGGATCCTGGCCCTAGATAGGCAACTGGTCATAGTTTTCTCCTAGTTCAACTTGGTGAGTAGGCCATCAGTACTCTGTTAAAGGCTATTGGCCAAGGCGCTAGAGATTCGTGAGATTTGTTTTTGTATTCTGAATAAATATTTCCTTCTACGGAGCTGCTGGTTTGTCATGTGTGGCACTTCAGTTTTTCCTTTGGTTGCTGTGGTTTTATAATGTAAATGATAAGACTCTAGCAGCAAAACTCTACTATAAACAACTGTAAAAGCACTGAAGCACCAGTCCTGGACAACAGTTTACAGTGCTCACACTATTATGATTCCACCATGGTCTAAGTCACCAGACTATGCAGTAATATATCAATAACACTGTTTATGGAAAACTACAGTAATAAATGACTAAACGAGGCTCAAATCTGGCATCAGTTCCCAGTTTTGCCCAGAGCTGGATTATGTTTAAATGAGGCCCTAGGCAGGGTAATGGATTGAGCACCCCACCACAGCAGTGCCCCCCTCCCAACAGCTCCCCCACAAATAGCCATTTCGGGGTCCCATTACTTGACTATTTCTCCTCAGTTACCAAAAACACAGTTCAAACCTGTCAGAGTGCATATTGTTTTCTTCTTCACTAGTACAGTGATCACAGAGAATTGGATTTAAGTTAAAACTGTTATTTCAAATGTAATAGCACAAACACTGATCTTCTGTCTTTAGTCTTTGGTTCGCCCAGCATTGATGATGCATTGGGCCACAAGTTAACTCCAATGTGTCCTATCAGCTGCAGCTTCTTTAGCTTCTTCCCAAGTGATATTCAGATGATGGTGGTCTCTTGTTACAAATCCTTTCCAATTTTCTCAAGGTCTGCCTGGTCTTCTCTTGTATCCAGCTAGTTCCCAGTTGAGGGATTGTATAGGAATCCTGCTAGTATCTATGTAATTAACATGACCAAACCAACGTAGTCTTCTTTCCATAATATTTTCAAGTTTCTGTTGTTGCATTCTTTCTATAACACTCACATTTTTTTTTACTTTGTCCTTCCAGAATATTCCAAAAATGCATCTTAACCATTTATGATGAGCAGCCTTAAGTTTTCTCATGGCTGATGCTGTGATTGGCCATAGCTCAGCGCCATATAAGAGTGTAGATAACACCAGTGCTTGGTATAGCTTCACCTTTGTGGACAGTGCAATGTTTTTTGATCTCCAGATTTTGGATAGTCTGTTGAATGCTGCACTTGCTTTTCCAAGTCTAACCAGAACTTCCTTCTCGCAGTTACCTGTATGAGAGATGAAACTGCCCAGGTAGCAGACGTTCTCTGTCGTATCTAATATTGATCCTGCAGCCATTATGTCTGTTGTCATTCCATACTTCACTGACCAACACTTTACATTTGTCAGGATTCATTTTGAGACCTACTTTCCCACCCTGTTTCTCCACTGATGTGGTCATTGTCTGCATTCCACTCCATGCTGTATCAATTAAAACTATGTCATCGACTAAGTCCAAGTCACATAGCTTGTTGTCATTGACCCATTCCTGTCCCACTGAGTTTCCATGTAATGCTTTCCACATGACCCAATCAATAACTATTGTGAATAAAAAGGGAGACAGTATACATCCCTGTCGTACACCAGAGTCCACCACAAACCAGTTACTTCTCTTTATACACCTCAGCTGTGCACTTGCTATCTTGATACAGACTCTTAAAGAGTGTAATGAATTTTGGATGAATCCCATATTCTGCCAAGATGTACCATAGTAATTGTCTGTGTATGCAGTCAAAGGCTTTTTGAAGTCCACAAAGTTGACAATGACTGGTTTCTTCCAAACTATTGCTTTTTCTATCATTTGTCTTAGTGCAAATATCTGGTCAGTGCAGGATCAACCTGATCTAAATCAGGAATGTTCCTGTCTGAGTTTGTTATCAACTGCTCCTTTCAGTCTATTCAGTAATACACCAGCTAAAACATTGCCTGGGACTGGCAACAATGTGATTCTACACCAGTTGTTTCATTCTCTAAGATCTCCCTTTTTTGGTAAAGGTTCACATCCAGAATCATTGTTGACACTTGGCCATCACTGCAGATCATCTGATATGGGGCAGTTTAGCACAGATTCAAAATGTTCTTGCCATCTCATTAATTGTTCTACTTACATTTTTGCAGTTTTTCCATTAGCTAATCTAACAAATGGTCTCTGTTTTTTCTCATCTGGAAGTTCTTTGGTAATACAATATAATGCCCTGTAATTTCCAATCGCTGATGCTGTTTCTGCCTGTGTTGTCAGTTTCTCAGCCTATAACTATTTGTCATTCTTGCAGATCTTTTTGGCCAATTTATCTTTCTGTTTACATTCTTCAGTCACAGTGTCTAATGACTGGCCAGTTTGATATGCCTGCTCCCATCTTCTTCTGCAGTCATGTTGTGCATCAATGGCTTTCCAAGTTTCAACTGCTATCCATGCTTCTTTTCTTTTGTCTCTCGTATACCCAGTTTTGGCTTCTGCACCCTCTTTGATGATTGTCTTGAATTGTTCCCATTGCTGTTCATTGTTGTCATCTACACTCTGTAGGGCAGAGAATCGGTTTTGGACCTTGATGTTTATCTGGTTTGGATGTCAGGTGACATCAAAATGTTGGTGTTAAATCAATGAGATACTGGCTTTTTCTTTTGGTTCTTGAATTTTGTTCCCGATGATGTGACCCCAAGGTAGTAATCAGATGTGACATCAGCTCCCCTTTTACTCTGACATCTTGAAGCATACCCTCCCATTGATGAGATATGCAAATGTGATCAATCTGATTCACCAATCCATCAGATGAACTCCATGTTATCTTATGAATGTCTTTGGGTTCGAATATGCTGCCTATAACTTTAAGATGACTGTCAGTACAGAACTGCAGTAACCTATAACCATTATCCATTCTGTTTCCTAAAGCAGAGGAGCCAATGACATGTTCAAATTCCTCTCTGTTTCTTCTGCTTTGAGCACTGAAATCACCCATCAAAATTCTAAGGTCATAGCTGAGAACTGAGGTCATCACATCTAGTAGCTTTTCATAAAAGTCTTCCTTTTCAGTATCTGTGGCAGCTTCTGTTGGTGCATAAACTTGTAGTAACATTAGTTTGGTGAAATGGCTCTTTTGGTCTACTGAAATTATTCTATAGCTGGTTGGATCCCAACTGACTAAACTTTTGAACAACTCCTTGCTAGGCAGTATGCCAACTCCATTCTCGTGCCTATTACCACCTGAAAACAGAACAGTGACATCTTCTGAAATAATCTTGCCTGATTCAGTCCATTGCATTTCACTGGTTCCAAAAATGAATAGATTGTAATGCTTCATCACGTGTATGAGTTGTGCCAATCCAGTGATATAGGCTGTACGAACATTCCAAGTGCAGATACTTGTAATGGATTAAGTAATCAGGATTTCCCTTGTCGAGGACCTAACTTCCTTTCATCAGATTCCTTCATCAAGTTGCAAGTTCACTGGTTCAAAGACATTGCAGTTGGGCTCTCTCCTGCCTTGCTGAGTTGGAATGAGTTTATTATTCTTGTGGTTTCTGTTGCAGTATGTATTTTTATCTTTCAGAGTTGAAAGCCCCCTGCAGAACCTGTTCTCCAGGATTGAGTACTGCCTGAGTTGGCCGTACATTTTTCAGGGTTCCTGCTGAGCCTGCCCACCTCATGTAGCACCCTAGGTAATTCTTCATTCATGTGACCTTCACCATGATGGCATAGCCTCAGCAGGCAGTCCACTACTTGGAGTCTTCACCTCTCCACCGCTATGAGTGTACAAAAACTAATAACCATTTGGTAAACAAAACAATACAGTCTCAAAATGAAAACACATGTTTGCGCTTGTTTCCCACCTTTCCTGAAACTACTCTAGTCCAGATACAGATTAGCTGTATCCAGGACTGTTTGTAAGCTTCTGAGCTACCCCCAGCCTTTCTGTGTTGGAGTGAAGCCTTCTAGCTTATCAGTGGGAGTGGTAAGCACTAGGTAGGAGTGGTAAGCACTAGGTAACCTATCTACCACAAGAGGAGTGGTTTCTGGCCCAGAAATTGTAGTTTATTCGATGTTTGGGCAGTTTTTCCATCTCTTTCAACTTTCTGGTTTAAAAGCTCGCGTTTGCGCTTGTTTAATGCCCTTCCTGTCACTAGTCTAGTTCAGATACAGATCTGCTGTATCCAGAACTGTTTGTAAGCTTTTGAGCAGTGCCAAAGTTTGCTATTCAAATTTTCCCTTAGATCTGCTAGTTCTCTCCTCTCCTGCACTTTTACTAGTTTATTACTCTAGCACTTTGCTAGACTTCTTGTAGCAATTATTGCAGCATACAAAAATGCTACCAGCACTAAACACTCTACAAGGAAACAGCTCCAGTACTTATTATTGATGCCCAACGCTCCAGGCATGTCTAATGGTCAGTTCCCTGTGCTTTCTCATATTAACCTGGTGAACTTGGGCATCCTGAGGCAATGTAGCAACTGCTTCATGTACACTGACAACCCTCTCCTCTTACCTCCCAACACTCAGACTTGTGAGAGATGCACTTATATATCCAAATTGAAAGCCACGCACTCTCCAGGCATGACCGGAATAGCTGATCAAGAGGAGAAGGTCAACACTTAAACCACACCACATGGAACACATAGCCCTCCAGAACACACACCAGTACTGCCTTCACATAAAAACACAAACCACACATCCACCTTCATGGAGGATCTCAATAAAAATCTACCCAAACAGCAGAGACCTCCAAGGCAGAAACACACTCGACCACCAAAACACAACACTAATCATGAGACACATAACTCTCCTAAACAGTGTGCCACTCAACCAAAGCCCCTAAGGTAAAACAGCATGCCTAATGCACTAGTCATAGATGACTCAATAGTGAGGCACACTGATGTCCCACTCAGTAGGTTGAATAAGGAGAAAGTCACAGTCAGCTGCCTGTCAGGTGCCAGGATCCACCACATAACGCATGCACTCAGGCCCCTCAACAACAGGTACAAATATGACTCTGTCATTGTACATGTGGGTGTGAATGACCAGAGATGTACCTCCCTGGACTACAAGAAAAGATACATGGAGTATCTCTCTTATTATGTAGCCTAGGTGGGTATGACCCTAGCCCTGAGCAGCATCCTACCATCACCCAGAATGATACCACAGTACAAGCAGAAAATGATTGATTTCAACACTTGACTAAGTTTCTGGTGTCATTCTAAGGGGATCCAGTATCTGTCTGCCTGGGATGACATGATTGACAGACTTCTATGCTTTGCCAGAGATGGCCTGCATCACGCTTGGGCTTCCAGATACTGGCAAAGGCTCTTGTCACCTCTATAGTGCCTTTTTTAGGCGGTGTTCCAAAGACCAAATTACCAATGTAACAGCTATAAACAAATGCAATTTGAGGGTCATGCTGCTCAGCGCTAGAAGTCTAGATCTCAAAATGCACTCACTCGAAGCACTCCTTAAAATGGAAAACATCGACATTTGTGCTGTAACAGAGACCTGGTTCAAGGCAGCAGAAAGCACACCTGTACTACCAGGCTATAACTCATTCCACACCTTTTGGCCTCAGAACTTGGACCGAAGCTCCAAAGGCAGTGGTGTTTCCATATTCATAAAGGATGTGCACACCTCCAGACTGGTAGCCCAACATAATGCATCTGAGATACTTCAGGTGCAGCTAACACTGGGTAAGACAGCGATTCAGGTTGTAGCCTGCTATAGGTCCCCAACCATGTTTCAAGACTCATACTCCACGTTTCTAAGCACCCTGGAGAAAATTAGGGTCCAACCTAACACTCTCATACTGAGCGACTTCAACTACCCCTCCATTAACTGGGAAAACTACTCATGTACCAATACACTTGCCAACGTTTCTTGGAATTCATTAATTCCAAAGCCCTGGACCAGCTCGTTCTTACCCTGACTAGAGGTAGCAACATCCTTGGCCTGGTCTTTACTAACATGAGCGACTGTTGCTCTATAACAATACTCAGTTCCTCCCCTTGGTTAGATCCGACTACAAACTAATCACCTTGGAAATCCACATTCCTCCCACCCCCACAAAGGTAACCACCATGAAAAAATTCTCCAAAGCTAACTTTGGGATCCTAAAAACAAAAGTGGCAAATGGAGAATAGTTGCATGACTGCTGAATCATGCACTAATACACTGTATGAATACGTACACAAATGCATGGATCTCGCCATACCCAATAGGAATAGACTTCTCATACATGTCAGGCAGAGCACCTCACTGGCCCTCTTCAAAAGAAATCTTGATGAGTGGATGGGAAATAAAAAATTCAGCCTGGGGATCATTCCAGTGACTCTACTCAACAGGGGCACTGGGAACTAAGGTCAGGTGACATGATGCCAGGGTAATCCTATGGGCTAGGCTTGTAAAGGCTCCAGGGCCATTAGCCTCGTACACACCTATGAACATGAACGGTACATTTCTCTACTCTTGAAACAGCATTGAAATCCGCATCCAAAGAAAATATATCTGGCCAGCGGTGGATTAAGTTTACTTTTTGGCTGTTTTCAAACCATAGACCCCTTGCACACATTTTTATGACCATGTATACATACATGTGTTCTTTGATTCACCTTCCTGACTGTATTAAATTATATTCCTTGTATAATGCAGCACAACTTGTTAATGTGTGTTTTAAATTTGTAGTTCTGAACATCTTTTCCAGTAAGCTATAAAACAAAATGTATGACTCAATAATGACAAGCTACCAATTTCACCAAGAAAATGCCAGTCAAACTTCATTATGATCCACCAATATCAGTCAATATGCACAGTCTCTGCAGAAGTAAAATTATCTGAATAATTCCACATTAAAGAGATCTGTAACCAGTGAAGAGGTTACTGCTGGCAAACAACTTTATATTTCAGTGCTTCATCTACAAATTCAATGCTTGCTGCCCTTGAAGAATAAATTGTCTGTGTTACATTAAAAAAAAATTGGTAAGCTGATAGTATTGAAACAGGGAATGACTGACAAACCAACAGGTTCATAGTTACTAGGCATCACATCCAAATGAGGACACACTCAGGAGAGCAGCACCCCCATTCCCCATTAAAGTATACTGCAGTATCAGCAATTCATCTATATGGTGTGGGAGCAGAGCCCACAGGCTTCTATATCAAGGCAAATATATTACCTATTGTGTTACTAACACTGCTATCAAATTGTAAAATGCAAACACTGATGACGACTTGCTAAAGAAAATAGTTGCACATTAAAAACAGACTTAGCATGCATGGCAGTAAACTTCTCTACCCTTGAAACTCACAATTCCTTGAAAATGCACTGAAACTGACATATTTTTTTGAAACTCTTAAGTAGTGTAGTAGTTGGTGTAGAGGATTTAGGCTCTTATTTCCTGTAAAGGTACAGGGCTTGAGAATAAGCAGGTTAATTAACTAACTTGCAATCATTAACTAGGGCATTTTACACACACACACACACACACACACACACACACACACACACACACACACACACACACACACACACACACACACACACATATATATATATTTACACACACACATATACAGATACACATGCACATACACACACACACACACACACACACACACACACACACACACACACACACACACACACACACACACACGACAAATGCTTGTCTGTAGACAAGCAACTTTAAATTCTGCATGGCGCAGAAAGGAAGAATCAGTAGCCACAAAAACATGCATGTGTCTATTCATGCACAGACACAGAGTGCGTTCCTGAAGAATGCTATTAAAACAGGGATGTATTTTTTTTTAAATTAAAAGTTAAATGCTGTGGCAGCCCCATGGCCAGTGGGATCCCAAGCTAACTTGCCCTAGGCAACTGCCAAGATATGGTTTTGGTTTTGCCACAACTGTGAATAAAACTATTAAACAAAGGCCCAGACAGGGTGCAAAATCCAAACATCTAGCTAAAACACTGCAAAGAAATAGCCATGGAAACTCTTAGTAATACTAGACTGGTGTAAATGAAAAATACCTCAGCTAGTACTCCAAAGCACAAACTCTTAATAAATGGTCTAGACTACATAAATCCTGATTATTAATAAAGATAGACAAATCATTACTCCTTGTTAAATGTACTTATATCAAATAATCTACTTATAATTAAAGCCAACTTTAGAATAATAATGCCTCCCAGAAAATGCCTTCCAGAAAAGTAAATTACACCCTCAGTTGGAATATAATGGATTATGACAGGTCATTGATAATAGTAATAATAATAATAATAATAATATTGAAGTATTACTATTAATATTAATTATTGATAATAATTGTAGTACCTAGAGCTCCACAACTGAATTCCAAAAATGTGGGAAAAGACTGGCTTGTTAAGTATTTTTGTGATGTCAAAAAGGTTCTTAACAAGACTAAGGTATTTAACAAGCATTTGCTAAGGACCCCTCACTGCTGTTAGTCTCTAGTTGCACATGGGGACCCACAACACTTTCTCCTTGAGAGCATAGGACCATGGAAGGGTATTAGGCTAATGGCCCTAGGGCCGTTACAAGCCTAGGCAAGTTCAACCCATGTTCCCAAGGGTGTCTGGTTCACGTAGACACTAAAATCAGCACCTATTGCCCCTGTCCAAGAGGGACACAGGTGGAACACCTGGAGTGAATTTTCAGTTACCCATCCAATCCTCCAAATTGTTCTTAAATAGGCCCAATGAGAAGCTTTATTTAACATGAATAGGAAGATTGTTCCAAAGATGAGGCAACCTCTGTGAGACAAATCTGTCTCTCTAGCAAGTTCTGTTGATGTCACATACCAGGTTAAGGTACTATGAGCGAGTGAACCATGTGTCATTTGACTTGTGAATGTGCAGCATTTCCATCAAAGCTGGCTCAGAGATTGCTCTATATGCAAGACACAGGTTGCCGCTGAGCAGTCTGTATGGCACAGGGTAAAGTGACAATGATTTCAGTCTGTCCAGATAAGACAGATCTTGAAGACCCTAAATTTTCTTTGTAAGGAACTTTTGTGGTCTCTCCAGTTGTTGCAGATGGTGGAAAGGAACATACTAAAGGGAGTGCTGTAATCTATTATTGGCCTGATGAGGGAAGACTATAAGGGAGATATAACCTCTTTTTTTTCTGGAGGCAATAGCATGATTTATGAGATGAGCAATATAAAATGCTCTTCTTACCACTGTGGAGACATGGAGATCGAAGTTAAGGTTGCTGTCGACCTGTGTGCCTAGATTTCCCACCACTGACTGTGTGCTTAGGGTATTGCTATTGATGTGGTAGTTTGCAGGAACATCATACTTGCCAAAGGGGATGATAATGCATTGTTTTGCATTAAGTATAAGACCATGACTTTGGTACTAGTCATTAGTCTGCATAAAATCTTCTTATAGGATGTTGACATTGCTAGGGATTTGAGTGATTGCTCCCAGTTTGCAGTCATCAGGAAACTTTGTCAGTCACAGTCCTTTAGTTTTAGTCTGTACTTAGGAGAAGTAGATTCTGAACAGTAGGGGTCCTAGAACAGATCCCTGTGGAACACCACTGGTTATGGGTGTGCTGGAGGAGGTGAAGTCCCCTATTTTGACTGGTATGAATTCTATCAGTGAGCCAGTTTGCAACCCACCTGACAATATATGGTTTGATACCCAGCTGGGAGAGTTTATTAATGATGCTTGAGCAGGGGATTGTGTCAAAGGCCTTGGCTAAGTCCAGGTAGGCTGTATGCACAAATTTGCAATAATCTACGGCTTTGGTGACTGTCTCAAAAAAGTCCACCAAGTTTAACATGCATGATCTCCCCTTGACAAAAAACAAACTGGGTGGGGTCAAGCATTTGGAGATTTCCTATAGCTTTGTTAATGAGGTCCATGATGATTCATTCCATGACCTTGCAGATAAGGCTGGTTAGACTAATGGGTCTATAGTTCCTGGGGTCCGTGGATTCATAGTTAGCTTTGGAGGACTTCACTAGGAGTCTTATTTGCTTGTTTAAGTTAAGGAGGGAGCGTTTCCAGTTTTGAGACCATTCCTTCCTGCACTTAGACAGCAGTTTCTTTCTCCTATTGTAAAGCTTATTAATGGCAGTTGCCTATCAGACAGGTTTATTTTTCCTTGAAGATCTTGCTGGGGTTCTATCAGGTACAGCAGAGTCAATACAATTGTACAGGTGCTTGTATAAAGCATTTGTGTATAAATCAGCATAGGTGTCTGTTCCATCAGTGGGGAGGGGGGCTATGAAACTTTTTATGCCTTCACATAAGAGGTTGCAATTGGCCTCAGATAAGTTTTTCAGTCTAGTTGTTGCTGGGGGGACTTGTGTTATAGTTATTTCTAGTGGGACTGATGTGTGGTCAGATTTCACCAGGGATGGCCACACACAGGGGGTGGTGCTAGGGTCTCCCATTTTGGTGAGCACCAAGTCCAGGATGTTTGAGCCCCTTGTGAGTGTGTGAACCAGATGGTACAGGCCACTGGAGTTAATGAAGTCCAGGAACCTTTGGGCAATGAGTTAGAACATGTATAATTTACCCAGTCTATGGATGGGTAATTAAATTCATCCAAAACCAGGGTGTTTGGTTGTATCTTGATTGACTCAAGTAGATCCAAATAGGCTGAGTGGATGCCCTGACTCAGGGAGGGGGTCCTATAGCTGGCAATGACATGAAGTGGGGTCTTACCTACAGTCAGTTGCACCTGAAGTAATTCAAGGGAATCATGCTGTTTAACCAATCTAGAGGTGTATTTATCTTTAATGAATATTGATACACCACCTCCTTCAGTTCTCATGCCATCAGTTTATGGTCTGAACGCGTGGAAGGAAATGTAGCCTGGTATAGCTGGGGTACTGTCTGTAGCCTTAAACCAGGTCTCAGTGACTGCACAAATGTCACCAACTTCCAGGGTAAGGACTAATTCCAATGAGTGCATGTTCTGGTTTAGACTCCAAGCATTTAGCTGCATAACTTTGAGGCTGTTTTTAGAGGGTATTTTTACTCAGTTGTGTGTTGCTAATCCAATGTAGGGCCTGACATTATGCATTATGCAGTGGGTTCAATGTATAATATAATGAAGGGTGCATTGATAAAGTGTGCTGTTCTCCAGCTGATTCATTAATCAGAGCTTCCTTATGTTATTTTACTTATAGGTTCATAGGTTGGTAGTATGGTGGCTCAGTGATTAAGATTTGTACCTGAAATCTCAGAGGTCATGGATTCACTTTGGACCTCTCATACTAAATGGCATGACACTCTTCTCATGTGTACCTCAGTTGTTTATGGGATTTCTCTAAGTAATCTGGCTTCCTTTAAACTGTATGTATGGGTATATTTGTGTGTGAGTGTGTGTGTGTGTGTGTGAGTGTGTGTGTGTGTGTGTGTGTGTGTGTGTGTGTGTGTGTGTGTGTGTGTGTGTGTGTGTGTGTGTGTGTGTGTGTGTGTGTGTGTGCATCCATATGTGTGATTATATCATCTTTCACTGATGTGCAGAAACATTGATGTATATTCCACTGAACCCTACAGATGGCAAATCACTGAAACTCTCCCAGTCACAAAAGGAAAATGTTTTCCTTTTCCAATCAGTCAATTAATAATAAATAAATAAATAAACAGTACACAATTAACAATGCTCCTTGTGATGGTGCCCACTCTGGGAGCCTCAACCCTCACCACTGACACCAGTGAGTGAAGGCCACTAGGAACAAAAATGGATACACACAGTATTTTCAGATGCAGCTGTCTGCACCAAGCACACTTTCCCTTAAGAGCACACAAAGAACACACTCCAGACCTGGGGATGGATTCTCTCACTCTCTCTCTCTCTCTCTCCAGGTCCCAAGCAGGACTCCACACTGATCACTTTGGAGCCCTGTGTCCCTGTTCCAAATAGCTGACACATTCACTTGGATATTTAATTTTCATATACACACACACACACACACACACACACACACACACACACACACACACACACACATACACACACACACACACACATGGGAAAGGCTGGCACAGAGTTACCAACTGTGCCCCCTCTGCCCAGACTGTAAGATAATTATGCTGCCACCAGTCAGCTACTCTAAGGCTCTTACAAGGATACCCAATTATACTGAGCAAAATTAATACAAATACAAATGGTAGAGTTTCACCAATGCAGCAAGGCTTTCAGGAGAAGCCACACTGTCACTAAAATAAGCATAAGTACTCTTCAAATGTTAAAAGTATTCTCTAAAAGACCAGCCACAATGAAAGGTATACACATATTTAATAATAAATAAAATAGAAAACATGAGAATACTCAATATCTAGTTACAATAAACATCAGAGTTTCAGCCACATGAGATATAAAAAATAAAACTGTTGGATAGATTCACACAGATGCAGAAAAACAATACTTAACTAATCTTACTATATTTTCCTCACTGATTAAAGAATTACTGTTCCCTAGTTAAGTTACTTACTATAGCAAGGCAAGATGTGGTGTGTGTGGTTGTGTGAAATATCTGTGAGAGATCTTTCCTGTCAGGTTATGGAAAACGAAGTGCTGCTGCAAGAGTTCTGTCATATCTCTCACTAATATCTTAAGAATCATTTCAGTGCTGGTTATAGAATGACATCAAATCTGGTCACCTGACTCTGGTACAATATATACCCAGAGCTTTGCTAAGATCTGTTTCAGCATCTGCAAGCTATAAAACAACTTCAAAAGCTTCCACCCTTCCAGGCAGTTAGCTCACTCCTAAGAACAATGCAGTAAGATTGTCCTAGTTTTCCCAGGCGATTTGTCTCTGGCTGCAATCATACCTGTAAGATAAAATCTTTATGGCCTAAACAAACCCATTTAATGTTCAGCCTATTTTTTAAAATTAGCTGGACTAAGATTAACCTCTTCCCTTCCAGAATTCTCTGTTAAGACCTATACATTTAATCCGTTATAATAATACTGTCTGGCATGCATGTATATCTCTTTTCTGTCCAGCAGGACCCACTGTTGATGCATTTTAACACAAGCAACTTCACAAATACATTTTAACATAAGCATCTCTACAAATCAGTGTGATAGTCAAATGGCATAAAATTCTTTACAAAACTCCAGCTAGCTATGCTGGCTTATGTTACACATGCACTGCCCTACTCTCCCTGACACAGATGGCACTACCTCATATCATCACAAACCCATTTGTCTGGATAGTGGTACTGTTGTGGAAAGGATTTTTGGTAAGGTAATGTGTGGAGCTGGGGTCAGGGAGGCAGTAACAGGGTTAGGGTTAGTGTCAGCACATGAGTAATGATGTACAGAAGGCCAAATGTGCCACCTTAAACATGTATTCTAACCCTAACACTACCATTGCTCTTAACCCCAGTCCAACACATTACCTTACCAAAAACACTTTCCCTTACAGTACCACTACACAAGAGAGGCATAGACACACACACACACACACACACACACACACACACACACACACACACACACACACACACACACACACACACACACACACACACACACACACACACACACACACACACACATGGACACATATACACACACACACACACACACACACACACAGACATACATACATAGCATGTATACAATCACACACGCACACAAACGCACGCACACACATGTACACACATGCACACACACACACACGCACACACAGGCATGCACGCACATGCACACACACACAGGTGGACACACACACATACATACATAGCATGTATACAATCATACACACACACACATACACACACACATGCACACACACGCACGCATGCACACGCATGCACACACACGCACACATACACACACACACATATATAGCACGTATACAATCACACACACACAAATACACGTGCCCACACACACACACACACACACACACACACACACACACACACACACACACACACATATGCACACACAGGCACATACACGCACGCGCACACACACACACACACACACACACACACACACACACACACACACACACATTCAAAAACATTCACACATGCATCACTCAGTCTATCCTCGCCTTCCCTAACATGTATTCTAAATCTACCCCACAAAACCCCACTTGGCTGCATGCAAGCAGAGCTCACACACCACAAAAACATCTGACAGTCCAATGTTTGATATCTCCTGATGTCAAAAAACAAAATGTTTAGTTTAATGTAACAGCAGTATACTTTGTTGACAAAATGTACATTTGACATAGTATAGTGCAACTGTTGTGTATGCATATAGAATTATTCAAAGGAAAAATTATAACAAAACAAGCGATTGGAAAGCTATCAAACATCATCCTGTTATACATTGCTATATATACACCAAAGCACTGCACATTCAATCAGTACTCAGTCACATACACGAATGCTACATACTAAAACCAAACACCAAAAATGTGTACTCTCCCAAACCATATAAAGACAAATAATAATACACTTCTGGACACATGCTAACAAATACCCCTCAGACCCCTGCAACTTTATATATACCAACTCTGAGAATGCACAACAGCAGGAAAAGAATATATTCCCAGTCCTCACTGTTCCACAATCTCATACAAAGTAAAATGGCGCATCCTGGTTGTGCAAAATAGTCAATATTTTGTGCCTTCATTCAAGAATCTATGCATTCAATCTATTGAATGGAACCCATATATATATATATATATATATATATATATATATATATATATATATATATATATATATATATTATATGATAGATACACACACACTCTGAATACATCACACTTTTACACATAAGCCACTCTTGTAATTATCTTTTGTTCAGTATTACAATAAGCAGAAACAGTTACTCACTGCATTACAAAGAATGTGAAATCAAAGTACTATAATCTTAAATCAAAATTTCCAATTTTACCTTATCTGCACTACACAGATAAACTATATGCAACTGATGAGAGAAACTTTTTAAAATCAAAATTATTGATCTCAAAAGGTGTGCTGTACTGCTTATGATGCCAGACTTACCCTGTGACTCCAGATTGGTTGTTTGTACTATATTTGGGAACACTATTCAAAAGGATGCTAAGATGCAGTCACAGGTACTTCTTAGCTTCATTAGTACCTGCAGGATTAGGGCACTGCAGCTCCACGTGAACAAACTCTCAACAGGTTTGCTCAAGAATAAGGGACAAAGTCAAAGACAATAGAGACAATGGCCCTAGATCATGAAATTATTTTCATTGTTTTCTAAGAACATTAAAAATAATACTTAGTTTTGTATTAGTATGGTCTTTCTGTTGAATTAGAAGTTTGGAACTCTAACACCTTACATTATTTAACAACTGTAGTTCTCGATGACTTCCTAGAAAAAATTACTAACTTTATATGTGACACAGCAATCATAGACAAAATCAGGGACTTCCTGCTAAACCAACAACAGCTGCAAGGTATTGAGCAATAGCTAGTTGTGTGCAAAAAGAAACAGGTTGAAGAGATAAGATGCATCAGTTTTATGTATCATAAATACTTTTAATGTACTTTTAGTAGTTAAACAAGCTATCGGATCATTATTCTTGAGTGGTCACTAACTGAAGCTGAGAACAAAAGCAAATTTTGCACCAATAATAACTTCAAGCTTTTCTAATAAAAGACTCAATTAAAGCAAACCCTGAGGCAGATTCCAAAATATTTTACATCAATGGGAGGGTATAATAATGAAGTTGAGAACATCTCAGTTAATTGGTAATTTCCCATAGAACTGTGATTGATAAAGCATGCAAATGAAGAAAAGGCCAATATCAAAGTGCTCTGGCTCACCAGATTTGCAGATGGCTGCAAGCTTGGAGCAATCTTTGAATCCCCAAATGACTTAGCCATCCTGCAGAAAGCTTTGTCCCAAATAAATTCTTAATTAAACTCATTAAGGAATGATAAGGAAAAAATAAATAAAAAGCTGACAATGATCTTCTGTCCTTCAGATATTTTTTCCAAATAACAGTCTATCTGCCGATAAGCAATAGAAATCTGATTTTTAGACACAAGGGAGTAGGTGACATTATTAATTAATAAATTAGTCATGATATTGTTGTAATCCACTACATTGTGTATGACCCCTCCCCCCGTGTCTAAAAATCAGATTTTTATTGCTTATTGGCAGATAGACTCTTATTTAGAAAAATATCTGAAAGACAGAAGATCTCTGTCGGATTTTTATTTATTTATTTTTTTATTTTAATAAAAGCCCAGTGGTCCTCAGCCTTGTTGTTGGATTTGGCTTTACTATAGTGTTCTCACTGTTTAGTGGTAGCGCACGTCTTTACTGAGGTTTTGAGTTTGTCCCAGATAAATTACTGGTGCCAAAATCATGGACTGAAATTAAATGCCAAAAAATGTATTATTGTATTATTTGAGAAATCGTCTACCCCAGGGAGCTACCACATTGACAATAAGCATCTGAGTTGACCAGTTGTTCTGAATATGGGAACTTATATAGACATTGACCTAACTTTGGTTGATGTGTGTGTCTAGTGTCAGTGGTGCAACAGGTAAGACACTCACCTTTAGTGCAGAAGGCTGTGGGTTCTATTCCCACACCGGGTAGATTGATTGCTGACACTTCAATGCATATGTAACTGGGGTGCTACTCTCTGGTTGAAATATTAAACTGAGGCCCTTGTTGTTTGGGTTGCTCAGGTGGATGCTAAAGATCCCATGACACCTATCAAAAAAAGTTGCAGAAATTCCCTGATCCCCTGGCCAGTGTAATAAATACCACCTAGAGTCTCTGCTGAAAGGAGGCTACTAGTCTACTGAGACTGATGCGGTCAACAAATGAAAAAAAAGTCCTTCTATATTGCAAACCTTATGAAAATGGATTGTGTATCTAGGGATGTCACTATTACTCAGCCTCATTAGGCCTGTAATTGAGTAAAAAGCCCCCTATGGTATGTATCATGTCCAGACACATGCAACAACTGGAATGCGTACAGAGATACCTTACTAAAAGGATAGAAGGCCTAAACAATATGCCTACATGGACTGACTCAGAGCCATGTCATTATACTCATAACTTACAGACAGCTAAGAGGTGACCTGTGTGTAGCATACAAGGCATCCTCTGACCCAGTACTGACTGATTTACTGCACATCAGTAAGTCAATTGTCATCAGAAATACTCAGCCTAGGGATTTAAACCTCTCCTGCAACATCAACAGGATGGTTTGGAGGGACAGGTGTATCTCGCAAAGGGTACCACTGTTCTGGAACAGACTCTCCATCCACGTAAAGCAAAGTTCATACATGTCCATATTTAAGACCAACTTGGATCTATGGATGGGAAACAGAAAATTTACCCCAGAGTTGTCCCCCATACTACCAATGGACTGATACAGCTTGTTAATGCTTTATCCCATGCATGGGTCCCCTCAAATTGGTTATGGTATGATCCCAGTTATTTTCATTAGGGGTGATGTATAATTATCAACCTTGGGATGGGTAAGGTCAATCTAACACCAGCTGGGGTATGTTAATTTGAGCACCAAGTAGGAAATTTGCTTGGCTTAAAATGGCCCTCAAAGGCAGCTATGCTAGTACTTACACATGAACATATGAAGATAGGTGCCAAATGTCATCAAGGAGTTTAATATGATTAATTGTGGTCCATTTCCCCTGATTAATCTAAACCAAACGGTCTAAAGCCTTGGGATGTCATTGTCTCAAAACAGTGATACTCCTGTGATAGCGAAAAACAAAAAAACATATTTTTGCAGGAGTCTAGCCCCCCCCCCCCCAAATCCCTGATCTGTGGGGAGGAGACAAGCGCCAGTCTCTATATATACCTACTCTATGGTCACATGTACTCTGAGAAGAAAGTGAAGGTGTAAAATGAAAGTAAAAATAATCTCTCCTTCTCCAAGTTTACAATATGGCTGTCAGTGCATGATCCTGGCACCTCCAATCTAGTAAAGCATCAACAAGAAATTTGTGACCTTCTTGTTGCTGATGTTCCTAGACTTGGTGTTACAAGCAGTTAATGATACATAGGATTCCATTTAACATATTTTTAAATGATATAGACTATATATGTTTCAGGCAGAATGTCCCATTCTCAGATAATGTGATAATGACAGTCTGAAAGCCAGTTCATGCCCTGCAGGTGAGTGTACTGATGGCAGAGGATCTGACACCAGCTGCTGAGTTATCTGCAGCAAGATGTGCCCTACTGGTAGCAGCAGGCCTTGGCTGATTAGGCCTCTGAAAAGGAGGTTATTGACAGGTACTGACTTGACAGAGAACAGGTACTTACTATTTGCAAACTGAATGCAGCATACATGAGTTTCAGTTGAGGGGAAACCCTATCACATTTAAAAGAAGAGTGTGCCTATCTCTTAGCATACTCTTATACAGGACATTCCACCCCATATGGATGCCACAGTGGAAGTGGTTCAGACTATAAATTCTTGCATCCTGAACAAACATCCAAATGTTGTGTATAGACAGACTGAGAACTACACAGAATTCACATCAACAGCAATGAGCATTATGCATGCAAGGAACTGTTCTATGGGGTCATGAGAGCCATGCAAGAAAGGAGCAGTTCTATGGGATCATGGGCACCATGCACGGAAGGAACAGTTCTATGGCAACACACACTCCTCTGCTCAAGATGCTATAGACTGCAGCCATATTGTAGTAATGTAATTCCCCCTTACAGATAGTGATAGGTGTATCAGCCTTAAGGAGTGTCATTTAATCAATTGCTTGACAATTTGTGCAGCAAAGGGTCACATTGTAAGCATCAACAGCATTCCATAGCAGTATAAATGAAAACTTCATCTGGAAAGCCAATTGGTTGTGACACAAGTGTTTTAATACATGACATTCCTTAGGGATAGGTATGAGTAAAATGCAGAGACGTGGATATGTGTATAGTGTAGAGCAATACTACTGGCAGCAGAAATGACCCTTAAGTTTGTTGATAGTGGTTACCCCATGGATCCCTGCCTAATGACTCCGATTCACTATTCTTAATCACCTGCAAAAGAAACCTACAGTGCATTGACTGGGTGGAAATGCGATTGAGTGTTTGGGTTGCTGACCTCTCAACACAGGTGTTTGGATACATTTGTAATTGTTCCAACTACACAGATGGTCACTATGGACAGTCCTGCAAAACATAGTAGCCTGTCTGTCTGAGATGATGGAAATCTTTCCAAGAACCATGAGCATATGAACAAAACCAGCCATCGACCAGTGAACAGAATAGTAAGGACTGGAGCATAGAGAACATGAGTGCATGAAATGCAAGTGTGCATGTTATATCTGTGCATTAATGATAAGGCAATATCTGATGCAAAGCTATGTGCTCTAACATAATACACAAGCACAATGTACAAAGAGAAATAAAAGACAACTATCATACACGTGTCAGCCGTTCAATCTCAAGAAATGCTATCATATATGTGCCTTCTTAACTTATAGCAAGAGGCATCACCACTCCTAACACAACAGTATAGATTGCACATCATCCACACATAGTAGAGCAGAATGAATACTCCAACAGATATGGTGGCCACAGTGATACAGCTGCCATGTCTATACCATCCCAGAATGGGCTTATCCGTGCCTACTCTGCCAGCTGATGAGAGAATCTGTCATTACAACTCAAATCCTGCAAGACCATAGGCACTACAATCATCTTATGTACAACCCATATGGCTAAAGATAGACAAGATGGCTGCACCAATACAACTGCATTATGGAAGACAAATCAGAACATGCTGACATATACATGTTCTGATTAGACATTAGATCACAAACAGGACAGCATAGCAGACACTCATGCAGATACCCAGACCACAGAGGTCCATTTGCAGTGTTAGTATCAAAACAGGGCTTACTAACCTATGCCCTGTGTTTGCCCTGACAACCTGTGAGGCCATATAACACTGAGATTTGCAAACTGTATGTCAACACCATAGGCCCAAAACAAAATAATCTATATATGCATTGTTAACAACACAACATAATACATACACACACACACACACACACACACACACACACACACACACACACACACAGAAAAAGATGATAGTCACAGTAGTACAGCTGCATGAGGGTACCAAACCAGAGCACGCTGACATGTGTTTGGCCTGATAAATTGTGTCATAAAATGCAATCTGTATTTATGAATATCCATTGTTGTCATAGTGTATAAACCAGTCATCAACTGTACAGCATCAGATCACACAAAGGACATTATAATAAATGCAGACATAGGTAGAAACAGTGATGTCATACTACACAGCCCTGTATCTTACATCATGCTACACAGGTAGGCATCACATGATCTCAGTTTTTAATTGTATCCAAACACATCCTGCTCTAAACCCAAAATACTTGCAGAGTCAGCACTATATAAACTGAGTGCAATGCCCCAGAAGATGTCCAACAGCATTGTCCTCATCCACACCTGGAACACATCGGTGACTACATCAAGATGCTGATCCCTCATATTAACCACTGCTGGTGGAGCATAGCACTGCTGTTCCACTGGCAAAATGGAGCAGGACAATCCTGGATACTCATCATCTGGGGTTCCCTCCTCCTACTCGGAATTCAACTCGTTATGCAGTGGTCTGGCATACTGTCATTTGTCTATCAGTGGGGGAGGGGGGCTGTCATAGTGTGTGGTCTCTGGTAGATACATTTAATAAATAGTGGCCAAATGAACATCAAGTCACATTAAATCATAACATAAATACCCAGTATAACAATATAGTGCAACAGTACTCACAGTGCTTTCAATCATAACTGCACATCTTTACAACAAGGAATGTCATACATAGATGTCTGAAAATATTAACACAAAACAGAGAGAACAACGTCCATACCAAGCAAGCCATATTATTTATTGACAGTGAACATGTATGACAGTCAATACATGCAAGGATGTATGACAGTCAGTACATGCATGGATTGGGCATTTGTGTGTCTCATGAAGGAACAGTGTATGATTAACATGGTTATGAAGATACCCCAACTAAACTTTGTACTGATGCCCACAACCACAGTGCAATAACCCACTGTCAATAAATATGGTGGATCAGATATATGCAGTCACGAAAACAGTGAAGACCTGAGTGGTAGGCCCCACATCCATCAAATATATATATGTAGTACTCAAAATGTAATTGCAGGATACATGCATAAGAAGTCAATGAGTGCAGTGATCATGAACAGTAAGCAAGGCCATCATGGATGTAATTCATCTGCATTCAATAAACAAGTGAGGTGATGAGGTTGGGTAATGCTAAATATAATACAGTACTAATACCACATATTTTGCTACAGACAATAAAATTACAATCAGGAAATGGACATACTAAGGACAGACCCACACTAAATAGCAACGTGCACATTTCTCACATTGTGCTGCACTCTAGCATCCCATGTAACTATGTGATTAGCATCATAATATGGCATGCTCTATCAAACCACTGTCAAGTGCAAATGCCAGTTACAAACCAGGTGGCACTCATTGTATGGGAATAGGTTAGAATTGCAATCACAGCTGTGTGGAACACTGCTACATACATGTGGGAAGTGTTAACTTCAGTAGGCCTGCGACACAGTATCAGCAGGGCTGTGTTCAGGTGAGACTAATCATAAATATGTATGCTTTCTATATTATCTGTACTATTGACATATGTCACATTATACACACATCATCTGGCAGCATGGGAAAGTATAAGCCAAAGCCACAAGGTAACTGAACGCATCCCACACATACAGCCTGCAGCCATCTTACTGATAAACAAACTCATATGCAAATTATGACATGATTCCTTTTATCCACCATTAAAAACTACTTTCTTTCCAATGCGTAATGTATATTTTCATTGAATGCAGTATTTCCACACCCTAATAGACATCCCATCATGCTGATAACTACCGAACAAGCCTTAGCCAAAACTGGATCTGCCTACTGGGCAAACCTTTCAAAGGAAATTAAAACCTTGAAAGACTTGTTATTTAAAAAGCTTCTTAAGTCCCATCTTACCAACACATGTAAATTCTCATTCTGTAAGTAAAATGGCCAGCATATGTGTTGAGTGCGACACCATTTATTAATTACCTTCTCACACAGCTCACAAACATCAGCTGTATGCACATGTATGTTCTTTCTGTACAACTGCTAAGAGTTTTTCATCACTGTTCCCTATCTTAATATCATACCCTGAAATGTTCTTAGCTCATCAAAAACTTGATTTTGGTAGTGTAAAATGGTGAAATGAATATTAATAGTATTCATATATGTATTTAAAAAAATAACTATTTAAGGGTTTCTAATGCATATATCTGCTTAATCTACATTGTATTAACGTTGATATAATTAGTATTAATGTGCAATTTATATATGTTTGCACTAATTTAAGGATATGGAATGCGTATATCTGTATGCATATTGTAATAATTCTCTGTATGCAGTGTGTGCATGTACTAGTTTGTTTAAGGATATGGAATGCATATACATATATATATATATATATATATATATATATATATATATATATATATATATATATATATACTCATTCTGTATTGCATTAATTGTCATCAGTGCAATGTATGCATGTTTATATTAGTTGCCTTCGTGCTGGATCATAGATGAAAAGGATATTTGAACCAGTGCATTCACCCAGTTAACAAAGTAATATAACTAAATAAATAAAGAAGTATACACATACTGTATATTAACTATGGCAGCAACCCTTAACCCTACAAGTAAAGTGACTACTCTAAATGTAATATCCACACCTCAGCACCCAACATTAAAACCAGTGTAAGGCTATACTATGCTACCCTGTCATATATTATGTACAACCACCAGCTGTGGAACATCTGTGTGGCCTGCATACCATGTAGCTGACGGGAGCAGCGCATGCCATGCTAGAACAAGTGTACTTGTTTGCACAAATACTGTACAGCTGTTAATATGGCAGTGTAACACAGTAAGACTATTCACCTGCAGTATCAGCAGGACCAACACAAAATAGGTGTAATGACAAATGTGCCTTACACAAAAGCTTTAAATTTTGTATGTATTACTAAATGCAATTTCGATGTTCATATAGCTATGTCCAACAAAACAAGGTCACTCACTATGATCAGGTCAACAAAAATAAGTATATTTTAAGTTTGCATTGCACTTTTTTGAACTGTATTTTGCTTAACTGCTGTTTCATTTTTTTGCTGTTGTGTCTGCTGTGACTGTTTTTATCTGCACTTTGAATTTCTGGTACTTCTGTATTTCACAGCATATGCTAGATTCAGATTTGCTGAATCTAGGATGTCTGGTATTACTTGAGCACTAAAACCAGCCATCCTACATTACGAAGGCCCTCCTGCACCCTTGTGGCAGAAGTGTGCAGCCCAGGACACATCTGAGTTGGGGATTGTTGGAATAAGGCTTAGTTTGGGCTCTCCCATTGGCTAGTTTGTGTTAAAACTGTTTAACTTCACTTGCATTTAAGCACTGTGTTTGCACAGTGGGGTTTAGCACTGATGTGTATAGAAGCAAATGCTTATAAATAACAATTTTCCCTTGATATCTGCTGCAGAACCCTCCATAGCTCCACTGCTAATCTGTGTGCCATGCAGTTGCACATTGCTACCCAGCAAGCAACTCAGCTGTGCATTCTGAGGTGTCGATGCAGTCTTCCATTCTTAGCACACCACAGAATAGCTACCCTCGTTAGTCTTACAAGCAAATCTTTGTCCATCTTGCCCATCCCCTCTAGTCACTACAATATATACCTGCCATAATGGATGAAGAGTTTCCCACCATTTTTCCAGCCAACCTAATTGACATGCGTATCCTGGCACAATGTAGCAATTACCTCATATATACTGACACCCAATTGCTCCTAAAGCAAACAAATACAGTATGTGAGAGATGTAACTATGCCATGAAATTAGAATCAGTTCTCTCACATAACAACAAACATACAACAGGTTGTCAGCACACACATCTCCCCTCTCCCACATGACAAGGTCAAGACACATAAATCCACATATGTGGAGGTACTCAGTAAAAGCCTACCAAAAGACTGGAGACCTCCCAAGCACAAACAACATGCACATACTGGTACATGAACAGAATCCATCATCATACATAATAACACACACATCATTGTCTCAACAATTAAGCCCCTAAGGCAAACACCTCAAAACCAAATGTTCTGGTTATAGGCGACTCTATAGTGAGAAACACAGATGTCCCCCTCATCAGGTTGAACTAGAAGAATGTCATGGTCAGCTGCCTGTCAGGTGCCAAGATCCACCAAATCACGCACACACTCAAGTCACTCAGCAACAATTACCATTACAACTGTGTCATAATAGACGTTGGTGTGAATGACTTGAGACATACCTCATTGGACTATATGAAGAGAGATATGTCTGAGCTCTCAGATTATGTGCCCCAGGCAGGTATGTCCCTAGCCCTAAGCAGCATTCTACCTTCACCGAAGACGATGCCAAAATACAGACAAAAAATGATTGATTTCAATAACTGGCATAGCTTCTGGTGTCACTCCAGGGGAATCCAGTATCTGTCTACCTGGGAGGACATAGTCGAAAATCCATTCTGCTTTGCCAGAGATGGCCTTCACCTGTCTCCTCAAGGCTTTCAGATACTGGCAAAGACACTTCCCTCCCCACATAGTGCCTTTGTTAGGCAATGCGCAAACAATAAAACTTCTGACATAAAGAAATCCACTAAAGACAAACTCAAGGTCATGCTGCTTAACGCTAGGAGCTTAAACAGTAAACTGCACTCCACAGAAGCACTCATTACCTTGGAAGATGCAGACATTTGTGCAGTCACAGACTCTTGGTTCAAGGCTGCTGACAGCACCCCAGCCGTACAAGGCTACAATGCATTTCACAGGTTTAGCGCCCAAAACAAGTGTAAAAGAAGCAAAGGTGGAGTTGTATCCATCTTTATTAAATCCAAATATCCCTTAAGACTGGTGAAGCAGTCCAACTAACTATAGGAAAGATACCCTACCACATCATCGCTAGCTACAAGTCCTGCATCATGAACTAAGAGAAGCACACCACCTATCTGGACTTGCTAGAGTAGATTAGCATACAGCCAAACACCTTGGTCATGGGAGATCTCAACTATCCTTCAATTGATCAGGCGACTTATATGAGCACAAACACAATTTTATTTTATTTTATTTCATAATTTATTTAACATTTGTTTACCAGGAAAGTCCAACTTGGAACAAGGCCAATTTTCAGCGGAGGCCCAGGAAGAAACACTCCAGACGTATATCTTTGATATGCTACAATTGCTACAAGGTTCCTGGATTTTGTTAATTCAAATGCCCTGGAACAGTTGTTCTGCACCCCCACAAAGTGGTCAAATGTCCTGGACCTAGTACTCACCAACATGGGGGGGGGTCACTGCACTACCCCATGGGTGTTGCCCTCCCTAATAAGGTCAGACCATAAATCAGTCTTGTTTGAAGTAAAGATCAAACCTGAGACTCCCACAGGAGTAAAAAAACTGAAAAATTTCTCCAAAGCAAACTATTGCCTACTAAGTGATGGTATAAAAAGTTTCAACCCCCCCCCCCCTGCCAGCACAGACAACAATGACTCCAATGCAGAGAAATACATAATTGCCCTATATAGCCACTTAAACAAATGCATTGACTTGACTGTACCTAACAGGAACAAAAACAGGTCTTCCCAAAATACCAAGTCACCCTGATGGACTGTAAGTATCAATAAGCTACACAACAAAAGAAACAAACTGATATCTAAGAAGATGAGAGAACTACCTCAACAGAGGAAGAATACCCTCCACAGCTTGAACAAGCAAATTGGATATCTTATTAAGTCCTCTAAGGCTAGCTATGATTCTAAATTAACATCCCTAGCTAAAGACAATCATAAGGCATTCTTTAGCTACATCTGAAAGCTAAGAGAGAATGCCCAGCTGTGTGCGAAACGTATAGTGGATGGTACCACTAATACAGAGCCTGAGGAAATTGCCAGCCTGCTAGCTGACAGATTTGGCAATAATTTCATCCCCCTGTTCCCACCTGAGATACCACAAAGCATTCCCAACACCAGTCTTCTACCAAGTATCTCCAAAAACAGGTCATACAAGCACTGTCTAATGCCAAAACCAAAGCCTCTATGATATGAGATAAGATCCCAGCTTGCTTACTAAACAATCTAAAACAAGACCTAGCAGAACCACTTGGCATTCTCTGGAGAACAGCAACAGTAATCCCTTTGAACAAAAGACGTCCATCAACTGACCCTAGGAACTATCTACCCATAAGCCTAATCAGCTGTATCTGCAAGACCATGGAAAGAATCATCATGGACCTTATCCATAAGGACATAGGCGAGCTCCAAACTCTTGAGCTGACCCAGTTTGGCTTCCTCCAGTGTAGATCTTGCTTATTAAACCTGGTGGACTTCTTTGAGAATATCACCAAAGCCCTGGATGAGGGCAACACAGTACATACCTCCTATCTTGATTTAGTAAAGGCTTTTGACACAATTCCCCACTCAGATATCATAGAGAAATTCTCCCAGATGGGAATCAATCCATACATTATTAGATGGGTAGCCAACTGGTCCACCGACAAAATGCACACTGTCAAAGTTGGGGAGTCCACCTCCACCAGTAGACCAGTTACCAGTGAGGTACTGCAAGGATCTGTGCTAGTTCGTCTACTGTTTAGAATCTATTTCTCTGAAGTCCAGGCAAAGGTAGATGGCCTGTGGCTCACCAAGTTTGTAGATAACTGTAAACTGGGAGCAAACACAGAGTCCCTCAATGATGTTAACATATTATAGAAAGGGTTGACAGACAAATGATTGGTGCCAAAGTCACGGACTAAACCTTAACACAGAAAAATGCCTCATTATCCCCTTTGGCAAAGAAGTAGCCCATGCTAATTATGATATAGAGAGCATCCCTCTAAGCTCAAACTCAGTGGTGTGAGACTTGGGAACACAGGTTGACAGCAATCCAAACTTTGATCACCATGTGTCCGTATTGGCAAGAAAAGCATTCTATATTGCCCATCTCATAAATAAGGCCATCGCATCCAAAACCAGGGAGGTCATAGTTCCACTGTACTCAGCTCTTATCAGACCACTAATTGAGAACAATACTGTCTTCTGTATGTACCTTGCCAGACACCTGCAGCAACTGGAGAGACCACAGCAGTTTCTTACCAAGATAATCCAGGGCCTCCAAAACATGACATACATGGAAAGATTGAAAGCCCTGTTACTGTACTCTGTATCATACAGGCTACTGACAGGTGACATGTGCCTGGGGTACAGAGCAGTCTCGAACCTTGCCCTAATGGAATTGCTGCACATCTGTAAATCAATTGGGGCAAGAATAAGTCACTCCAGGGCTCTCAACCTAGCCTGTGACATTCACAGAACATGTTGGAGAGACAGATATATCTCCCAGCTATTGCCACCCTCAGACCTCCTCAATGAGCCTATTCAAGTGCAACTTTAACAACTGGATTGGTGATCTTAAATTCATCCTGGGCTGGCATCTATAGCCCTCATGGATAGGAGCAGTCAGTGTTGACCACAGAATCACTCTGCTAACAAGAGCCATCTAAATATGGTCAATAAGGGCACTTGGGTTTTTACACAGCTAGGCTTGTAAAGGGCCTAGGGCCATTAGCCTAGTAACCTGCCATGAACCTAAGAAGCTAAATAAAAGAAATATGCAAGCATTCATATTTTTGGAATAACTACACAGAAAGTACAGAAGGTAATGCCATTCTCAAGTACTTTCACATAATGGGAGGAAATACAAATTCATATAATGTGTAGGAATGATAGCCAAATGTGACTGCAGGGTGATCTGCAAGAAATTTATCTAACCATTTGAAGAAATGTTATTTTCCATTCTTCACTCCCATCTCTGTCCTTTCTTGACAACTTATATGCTCAATTATCATTGCATATTTTTTGGCTACTTACTTTTCACCTATTAGGAGACAGGAAGTTAAAAAAGGTTAACATATGCAGAGAAAGTGGCATCAGTTAACAAATCTAAGCAAAAGGAAACATGAACTGCTGTCTGTAATCTGCTCTCTACCAGTACTGGTGTTATACAATGGCATATGTTAATGATGCCCACAATACAGAGACTAACATTCTATTTCCTGCTCCTAATCATGCCTGGCAGTACACGTCTGAACCATGACATACATTTGTACTTTCCTGGTATAAACTGCTGTTTTTTTATTACAGTATTACATACACTCCAAAAGTAACATGATCAACTTTATTTTTTATTACTGAAGACAAACAAGGGCATTTGGATGCAATTACCTTCTGACTTACAAAAGTACAAAGAACTAAGAAACTAGACAAAAAATATATTGCTAGAGATAAAAAGGAATTATATATAACCCTCCAATATCACTAAAATCTAATCCCAAAAAATTCTGGAACTCAGTTAACCAAATACTGCATCCTTGAAACCCTTCATCTCCAAATCCCTACTCTGATAGGACATCTGATGAAACAGCCACTGACTTTAACACCTTCTTTATCGATTCTGTATAAAAGATGATTAATAGTAACCCTCTCCCAGCTAATGATTCAAATCCCCCCATCTCACCTCCTTGTTCTAACTCCTCCAAACCTTTTTCTCTTCAACCTGTACCTACTTCTTACATCAAACAACTTCTCTCCAAACTAAAACCTTGCTCTCCTTCTGCTGATAATATTTCTTCCTACTTTCCCCAGCTGGCAGCTGATACTCTTGCCTTTCCTGTATCCGTCTTGATCAACTGCTCCATCTCTTGAGTCAAAAGTTCCATCTATATGGAAAAAAAATTACACATTACCTATCCACAAAGGAGGTAACTCCCATGAAATCTCTAATTTTAGACCTATAGCCATGCTGTCACCTCTCTCAAAAATACTAGAAAAATGCATACATAAGCAAACTCTGCAATATCTAATACAGGAAAATCTACTTACT
>NC_056729.1:168452697-168532697 GCF_019279795.1 Protopterus annectens
TTAACATAGCTATAAAAAGCAACGGAGATCTTGCTTTCTCCGTGCTTGCCCACAACTCTGATGTACTGTGCAGGCGCGGTACATCAGAACTGCCGGATGCCAGACATCTGCGGAAGGGCAGTAAACAGGCATTATACTATGCCATTATTTAAGAAAAGTAATAGTTTCTTTTCTTAAATAATGTCATGGTATAATAGCAATAACCCACTTCTGGGTGTGGGTAATGCTAAATGTACCCACGGTTGGCTTTGTTTGGTCCCTCGGGCTTCGCCTTCGGGACCAAACCACGCCAACCGTGGGTAAATTTAGCATTACCCACACCCAGGCGTGGGTTATTGCTATAATATCCACCCTATCAAGTTTATCTCTGCATTATGCTGACATATTTACAACCTAAACATTCTGCACAAATGCAAGTGAAAGACTGTTCTGTACACATCACATACTTGATACAGAGGAATAATGAAAGTCAGTCATCTCTCAGCCTTACCTAGTCTATAAAATTTCCATACACAGAGTTCATAATCTCTTATATGTTATGTACATGGCATCATTATTGTACACCTGTTATCCAAAAGTAATATATGCATATTACTGTACCAATTAGTATTAACAAACCCACATTAGTAAATCTGTCATTTAATTGTAAGGAAAAAGTAAACCAATGTTTTGAACCCACAGTGTTAATGTTTAATAGCTGAAGGACCCAGAGCCCCTACTTCATGTAGGGCCCCAACAGCCAATTACATTAAGATCTATCATTACACAGCTTGAATAATTCATTCTACTCGTTGCAATATGGCAATTTATAGTTCGTCTATTTAGCATATATACTAAAAAACAATAACAGAGAATTAGCAGATATATTTATATATATTTGTCTCTCTATAAATTTATATATATATTTGTCTCTCTCTATAAATGTCAGCACTCAAAATGCTGAGTGCCTTCACACAGAAGAAAGTTTAAAAATGCAAGAGAAGAATGAACCTCAAACATTGCTTGTCTCCTTTAAACGTCATTTTTGCAGGGAGCAACTCCACTGCACCCCCCTGATGTGGAAGACAAGCCCCCATACCGCCCAAACTTATATTATCAAACTCTTGAGATCACCATGCCTCAGAGAAAAGGGAATGTTCAGAGAAGTGGCCATCTTGGACTTAGTATGTGTAAGTCCATTTTTTTGTTCTTTCAGTCTCCATCATCGGATGCACTGTATCGATATCAAATGGTTACCTATATATATATATATATATATATATATATATATATATATATATATATATATATATATATATATATATGGGTGTACTACATTAGAAAGAAAGCTCGGAAGATCGACACTGATATCACTGACGCCAGAAGACCGATGGAGCAGATAACTGACAACTCGGAATCCCGACAGCGAAAATACCGACATGGGAAATGTGTGAGCATCACTAGGTAAGTGTGCGATAGTGTGGGATTTAGCTTTAGGGTGCGTGTAAGGTGTGCGATAGTGAGGGATTTAGGGTTAGGGTGCGTGTAAGGTAAGTGTGCGATAGTGAGGGACTTAGGGTTAGGGTGCGGGTAAGGTAAGTGTTCAATAGTGAGGGACTTGAGGGTTGGGGCGGATTAAGTGAGTTAGGGTTAGGGTGCGGGTAAGGTAAGTGTGCGATAGTGACGGACCTTAGGGTTAGGGTTTGGGTTAAGGTTAGTACATAGATAGTTGTGTGTAAGGTGTAGTGTAGGTTTTTAGGTTGTTGGTGTGCTTGTGTTGTGTGTGTGTTGTGTGGAACAGCGAACGTTTTGTTTTGTTAACTGTCGGTATTGTGGTTTGTCGGGCATGTGAACTTTCGTGTTTTTGCGGTTTCGTTCTTGTGGTGTCAGTGTTGTGGGTGTCGGTGTTGTGGACTGTCGGTCTAACGGTCTAACGTAGTAGACCCATATACATATATATATATATATATATATATATATATATATATATATATCTACACACACACACACACACACATATATATATATATATATATATATATATATATGTACACATACAAATATATATATATATATATATATATATATATATATATATATATATATATGTATAGATATATATATATCTATATATGGGTCTACTTCAGATTGTTGAACAGCCGAAATATCGAACTGCATATGTCCGAGACCAAATGCATGAAACCTTGGAACAAAGAAACCTTTTTTTTTTTGCTGCAGCCCCCCCCATACCCCCTGCTACTTAAATATACTAACGATAAGATCGCACTTACATTGAAGTGGATGGGAATTTTTCCCTACGGTGATCTCCATGGAAATGGTTTGATGTTTTAAAAAGACGATGTTTTCATCTCGGTGACTCATGGTTCGACATTCGGCTGTTTGACAATCTGAAGGGGATCCATGTATATATATATATATATATATATTATATATAGATATCTATATATATATATGTATATATAGATATCTATATATATATATGTATATATAGATATCTATATATATATATGTATATATATATATATATATATATATATATATACACATATACATAGAAATCATCGAATGGTGAGTGGTCCTAAACCATTACACTTGTATACATGTCCTTTGTGTTATTGCAATCACCTTGTGAAGCCTCGGATAACATCTCCTCGCACATCTAGGGTTCTTGGGGTAGATCTCCCGCAAGTATGGCTTGAAAGCCAACATGATTGGATGTATCCATATTGTGCAACATGACACACATGGTAACCATTTTTGCAGTCTTTTGTGGTGTGAACTGCAGTGCATTCCAAGAGTTGTATCCAAACACCTGAATCCTAATTATAGTCTGCTACACAATCACTCACTGATGTTTCATGTCATGGTGTGTGCTCTGCTGAATGCATCCTCAATAGATATGGGCACGGCTCTGAATGGTGTCATAAGCCAGATCCCTGCAGATAACTCTATTCACCTGTTGGTCTAAATGGACTAATTATTAACACTGTTGCTTCACAGCTTGGTATGGAAGCATATAACACTGTTGTATGCAAACATACTTGCCAAGTAGGAACCCCTCAGGAATCTCACACTCTTGAAATGATGTCTTCAGGGCACTCTCTCTCCAAATACCTGCATACTGCATACTACCAATGGGGTGTATTGCTATCAGGTTAATAATAAGGCCATCTGCTGAGCACAATACCTGATAAGTAAGTTGGTAACTCCTTTCTTTTAAAGTAATATCCCATGTCATCTCAAGAAGGGGTTTTGATTGCTACATGTGTGCAATGTATTGCACCAAGGCCTTGGGGAAGTTGGATATGGAATAATACTATCCTAAGGTAGCATGTCTCTCCCTTGGCGTTGCTGGGAAGAAGATCAACTCATCTTCTTTGCTGGAAAATACTTCTAGGAACTATCCTATTAGGCAACTAGCTGCTGTCCGGGAAACCTCTGCCCCAGAGGCCAGTATACCAAGGCTGAAACACGCATTTATTTCTGTTAGGACTCATTTTCCCCACTGGCTGTATGAAGACATAAGGTGCACACATCCCACACACAGCCTTCATCAGCTCTTTGCCTGATCTGTATCTATTATTTTTGATCAGAGAGCTGGCTTAATGTCATCCTGGCTCACCGTCTTGCTTGCTGTCTGTGGATATAAGGGTGTAGTTGCAGATGTCATCATCTAATATACCCTATAAAACTGCATCCTGCTATAGTGCATTATCAGCATATGTCATTATTTCAGCTATTTCTGTTGAAATTACAGCTAAATTTTACACATTGCAAGTCATTTTTAATTGCCTGGTTATGCAGATGTGAATGCTTGCCATAAAGTATCAGCACACTAGTTTGTCACATTTAATTGTCATCTAGTTCACAGGCTGTGTTTTTGAATCAGGAGCAAGTTTGTGGAATCCACAATAAGCATATGTCCTACTCATTAGCATGTGCATTTGATTTTTAGTTGGTTTTGGAATTGCATCCACCCTCATTTCACTCAAATCTTCCTTTGGTGTGTTGTGCTGCAAGCAACTTCCTTTTGGAATATTTTCCATTGTCTTTGTATCACCTACACCCTTCACAGATTAATTACTGCTGGAGTATGTGCTATTTGACTATGAAATCCATCACTTATCTTGTAGTTAGTGCTTGCCAGATGTGCTTTCAATGAATCTGAGTTTCAAGGAAAAGAGGTTTTACTATTGCTCATGCAAAGTCTATTTCAATGTGAGGGTTCTTTTTTATTTGCAGTAAATGTCATTGTTTTGCTGTAAAACTGGAAATAAATGTTTTAATTTAAATTTAAATGTATGTGATCATTGTAAACGCAAAGGAGAAAATTATATACACTTTGATGGGTTTGAACAGTGTTTTATTGTAATTAGGAAGAGACAGCCAATAATGGGATATTGGTATGACCGGGGAGCCCAGGTTCATTACCCTGCCTAGGGACCCATTTAGCCATGATGTGCTTCTGTATGCCATTAAACTTTACTCTGGCAGGATAGAATTGCTGACAATGGTCCTGTTTTTGCATTGCTTTACATGATATCACCTTGTATATGTCAGTTTGCTTTAATCTGATCTCTGGTATTGTTTACAGCCACTTCACATCTGTGTGCAGCACATTGTGATTTGAAAGTGTGATGCAAGCTATGCTGTAGTATATATGGGAATGTGTCTGCATGTGACCACACATGTTGTATGTAGCATAGACACATTACTTCACATTTCCAAAGGCCTAGAGTGTTGATTTGATGTAAGCATGCATGGTCATTTCCTTTACTTCTCCCTTCTTGGTCACTTTCTAGCTTGTTTATTGACCCATCCTATTATCCATGTTCTGTTTGTCCATCACCCTTCTTTTGTTCATGCCTTATATGCCTCAGTCTTCGCTGTTAACCCATGGCCGAGGTCTTTAATATTTTTTGGTATTCCCAAACTACAGAAATACTGCCCTCACCCTTAATTTCATCCAAAAGTTTCATTACAAGGGTCTAAGACAGGAGCTATTTTGTTATGTTTAGACAGTATATTGAATAAAATAAATCAAAATGTGTTTTTTATATTAGGATTCCTTGGGGTTTGTAGAAACGTTATGTTGTATAGAACTGCATAGAGCAGAGTCATTTATTTCTAATTATTACAATCACTGTATCACTATGTAGAAGATTACAGCATTATGCAGTTTATTAGGAACTCCGGTCCTCTAATGATCGACAGTGGATTTTTACGGTGCCGAGTTGCCAGTCCAACACCCAACCTTCAAAGAAGGCACACCCATTCATGCACGCACCTACCTGCATGTCTTTAAACGTGACTCGACCGTGGGGAGGACATGCAGACTCGACACAGAAGGCGCTCCAGCTGAGAATCGAACGGGAGAACCTCTTGCTGTGAGGCGACAACACTAACCACTGCACTACCACAACTGGCATATAAGTTAGTGTTAAATAATGTATATATATGTATATATATATATATATATATATATATATATATATATATATATATATATTTTTTTTTTTTTTCTTCATTCAAGTGTGAATTGCACCAGCAAATCAGTGATAGCTATGGGTACAATACCCCCTGTTGACCAGATGCACTCTAAAATCTAGATGAGACAAATTAGGTATGTCTGAATATAGTCATACACCCATTTTCAACATTTTCAGTGTTTTTTTTTTTTTCTGCTGAATTTATTGTACAGTCATTAGTACTCGCACTATCATTATAATAGCTCACATTGCCCTGTATAGTTTTTATATAGCTGTGTATTTTAAAAATTTTTAATCATTTAACATTTTTTAAATGTAGGTGTTAAGTTCTGGCAGTCACTAGTGCATTAGTATCTCATGTTTCCTATTCAATGGTAATTAATTCAAGTGTTAGTGTTACTAATTCAGTCCTGATGAAGAATGTTTAGGAGATGAAAAAGCTGAACCGAGTACAATAAAGTTATGGCGTTACTGCCTACATTTTTGGTGTGCTTTGGCTGTATTTTGGACTTTTCTTTTGCATTTCTTAGATTGAGATGCTTGTTGTTAATGTATGTCTTCTTATGATTATCCTACGTATTTATTTATAATTTTTTTTTTTTATTTATTACATTTGTTAACCGGGTAGTGTCTGACTGGGCCAGAACCCCATTTTCAGCAGAAGCTCAGGGAGAAAAGATCCACAAGCAGCAACAAAGCATACAGTAATAATAATAATTTCATATTAATATAGTAATTAATAAATCAATTAAGTAATTAATTAATTAATTAATTTACTACTTTATGCCTCTCCAATATATACCAACCTAAGGCAATGCGATCTAAACAAGCTAGAGACCTGCTACAACAAAATTGCCAAATTCGCCACAGGGGCATCCTACCGTAGTCACCACTGTCTCTCACTTGCTGAACTGGGCTGGCTTGAACTCCCTCACCTCCTTCAATGGTATCAACTCTCACTCACCCACAAACTAGTAAACCATCCACTAAATGACCCATCCCTCCAGAATCTACTCCAACCGTATCGCACCACCAGACCACTAAGATCCAGCAACAAAAATCACTTGCAGATCACTAAAGCCAATAACTCTGCTGGTGAAGCACTATTCTCTTGCACCATAGCCAAATTATGGAACTCCCTCCCACCCACAATTACCTCAGTACCATCATGCACCCACTTCAAAACTTTACTAAAAGCGCACCTAAAAACATGCTGTCTATGCCCTTGCAACTCCCACTCTAATATCACCCACCCCATCCAACCACTACCTTTCTTTCCACTCCACTAACTACCTTGATTATAGCAAGCTCAGATGCTCATAAGCCTAGTACTTATACAGCAGGAACTTCTTATTTTAACATTTGTTAATGTCTGTTATGTACTTCACAGATAAAGATTCTAGTTGTCTACTGATGTACTATGTTCTTCATCTGTAAATATGTTGTAAGTAATTGCTATGTAAATTGTTAATCGCTATGTAATCCAATGTAGCTACTGTCTGTTTATTTTAATTGTGGAGCTTTTCTCCCCGGGCCTCTGCTGAAAATGGACCTACGTCCAGTCGGACACTCCCGGTCAACAAATATAAATAAATAAATTAAATAATTAATTAGTCAGTATCCCTGCTTAGTATAAGAAATGAGGACTAATTCAATCAAAAAATATCTTTTTCTGTACTGACAGGTGCCTGATGAAAATTCCTCCACGACATCTCTCTTGGACTTACATCTACTTGCTGTCTTATCACCCTTCCTGTATCCTTTCATCACTTCTTGTGAGGGCTATGATTATGATGTGTGTTGTTTTTTCACGTGTTCCCAGCCATACCACTCCATATTTTATGTAGCAATATTAAGCTTGCTGTGTTACATTGTGTCCTCCATGGGTGGTGTGTTGTATCCTCCATGGGTGGTGTGATGTGTCCTCCATGAGTCGTGTGTTATTGATAGTTCTTTGGATGTTCTATTGTTCATGTCAAACTATAGCTGCCTAGAGATGTCTTTACTGTGTAATGTGTGCAGGCATGTGGCAGTCAGTTGCTCATGTTTCCCAACATTTAAGTGTGCACTATCCATTTTAGAATATGAATGCCAGGATTCTATTTTCTTCAGAAATAGTGCATCACGCTATTCATATTTAAATTAGTTTGTACAAACTTATCTGCAATCTTGACATCTTATTAAGTATTTCTTATTTTCTTCTTGATTTGGTTGTCTTTTCGGCTTTTCCCAGTTAGGGATCGCCACAGCGGAACTCCGGTCCACTAATGATTGGCAGTAGATTTTTATCGTGCCAAGTTGCCAGCCTGACGCCCAACATTCAGTGAAGGCACGCCCATTCATGCATGTCTTTTGAATGCCACTCAACCGCGGGAAGGACATTCAGACTCCACACAGAAGGCACCCCAGCCGAGAATCGAACAGGAGAACCTCTTGCTGTGAGGCAACAATGCTACTGCTGCACCACCGTGGCTTAGCTTTCTTCTTGATTTGGTATTGTCTTTAATTTGCAGTGACCTTCTACAGTGCTTTATCTTGCAGAATCTAACCCTCTGCCTTCATATTGTAGATGTTAGGTGAACCTGCAGATATTAACAGAAAAAATGGCTTCTTTTAAGATGAAAGAACTAACCTAATTTATTAAAGATGTTATTTTCTGCACTCCATTGCTCAACAGTTTTAAATATATATATATATTTATAAGTATAGACCCATAAGCCTTATCAGCCTCATATGCAAAGCCATGGAAATTCTTATCATGGAACTAATCAAGAACACAAGGAAACTCCAAACATTAGACCCATCTCAGTTTGCATTCATCAAAGGCAGATCATGCTTACTTGGCTTAGTGAACTTTTTTGAAAAGGTCACCAAAGCAAAACGGTCAAGTTTTCAACATTTTCTACATGATGCTTTGAATTTGGACATTTGGGTGTGTCAACAAAATTAGGCAGACTAATATATATATATATATATATATATATATATATATATATATATATATATATATATATATATATATATATATATATATATATACACACACACACACACACACACACACACTCACACACACACACACACACACACACACACACACACACACACACACAAATATATATATATATATATATATATATATGTATATATACATATCAAATGCTGAAAAACAACCACAGGTGGCAAGACAAATCCAAGGAACAAAATATAATCCACTGAGGCAAGTTATAATCCACTGAGACAAGTTTTAATTCCTAAAAAAATAGTTGTGTAAGCGCTTTCGTCTTGCTTCAGTGAGCAAGACTTCATCAGACAAACAGAACTAATGTAAAATGCAGCTATTTAAAGTGTAGCTGATTGAAATGTCACATGTTAAACATCAATTAGCTTCTAAAAGCAAAAGTACAGATATTTAAAAACATTTTAATATAAATACAAATACTAAATAAATAAGCTTGAATAAATAAGCAAGTATGAATAAAACTGACCAAGAATAAACATGCGCACTGAGGATGACCTAATTTTAAGAAAATGATATAAAAAACATTGTTTAAAAACTGTACTAAATAATTAATGTGCAAAATGAGCAATTCATTTAAAAGAACTAACCACTAGTAAAATAATGTATTCCCTATTACCCAGCCTGTCAGTTAACTAATATAATACAAAAAAATAAAAATAAAAAAATACAGAGAATGTAAGTATTTCTACTAAGGTTCAGTGATGTAAACAAACAACAAATGTACAGAAGAAATGTTCAATTACCTCTGCAGACTCTTCAGTTTTAAAACACAAGACAAAGAACATAAATTATTTAGCCCTGGTACATTGTACGCATTCAATTTTATTTGCCATAATAATTCACACAGTTCTAGCTTAAGGGTGAGGGGTCCCCCCCTAGGATCTTGCTCAATCTGATCAATCACCCTAAACTTGAAACCATGTTGAGGGTGTTCGTACACATGCTTAGCCAGTGCACTCTCCAATGTTAACTTCCTGATGCTGTAAATATGTTCATAGACACTGTCCTTGAATCTAATATCAGTCTTACCGATGTAGAAACAAGGGCAGAGGTTACAGGTTGCTAAATAGACCACTCCTTTGGTGGCACAACTAAATCTTTTATTTATGTAGTATTTTCTCTCTCTAATGGAGAAGGTATTACCCACCTCCATAAATCTACACTGGGAGCAACTCTCACATTTATACATGCCTGGGGTTCTGGCAACTGGAATCCTACCCCTCTCCAACAAACTTTTAAGGTTCTGCCCTCTTCTATCGATAATTCTGGGTCTGGGTTCGAGGATAGAAGTCAAATTTGTATCAGAACTAAGTAAAGTCCACTTTTTATATAAAATTTTTCGTACTAACTTAGCAATGATACTGAATGATGTGATAAAAGTCACCTTGAGTGGGTTTGCTTTATATGCCTGGCTCTGCTCAACTAAAGATGTCAAAGTGTTGGGGGCTGCATGCCTAGTTGAAAGTATTGGACTAAATACTCCATTATTTCTCTTGTATTGGACTTCAAAAATCATCTCTTCTAAAAGTTGGCTAGGGTACCCCCATTTCAGAAACATTCCCCTCAAGGTTTGACATTCCACAAAAAATTCATTGTCATCAGAAACCATGCGGGCTGCCCTCACTGACTAGCCCTTAACAACAGATTTCTTTTGTTGATAAGGGTGACTACTGGTGTAATGAAGAAAGGAATTGGAGTAGGTCGATTTTCTGTGAATCTTAGCTTTGAACACTTGGTTCCCTCTGTCTTTATATAAATCTACATCCAAATATGCTATGTTCTCTGTACTTGAACTATATGTAAAGGACAAAAAAATTATAGAGGCATTTAAATAATCAATAAACTTGGGAATATCTTTGATAGTGCCATCAAACATAATGAACACATCATCCAAATATCTGGTATAATAGTAGAAGTTGGCACTAAACTTGTTGTTAAAGACGAAGTGTTGCTCCCAATGGGCCATCACTAAGGTTGGAAAAGCTAGCCCCACATGGAGAGCCCATTGCAACAACTGTCTTTTGTAAATAATATCCCCCTTCAAACATGAAATAATTGTTTGTCAAAACTAAATCCAAAAATTCCTGTATTAGCTCACTGCTAAGCATGTCCACAAACACCCTCAGCATGGTTTCAAGTTTAGGGTGATTGATCAGATTGAACAAGATCCTAGGGGGGATCCCCTCACCCTTAATCTGGAACTGTGCAAATTATTATGGCAAACAAAATTGAATGCCTATAATGTACCAGGGCTAAATGATTTATGTTCTTTGCCTAGTGTTTTAAAAGTGATTAATCTGCAGAGGTAATTGAACATTTCTTCTGTACATTTGTTGTTTGTTTACATCACTGAACCTTAGTAGAAATACTTACATTCTCTGTATTTTTTTTATTTTTTTGTATTATATTAGTTAACTGACAGGCTGGGTAATAGGGCATATATGATTTGAACTAGTGGTTAGTTCTTTTAAATGAATTGCTAATTTTACACATTAGTTAGTACAGTTTTTAAACAAAGTTTTTTTATATCATTTTCTTAAAATCAGGTCATCCTCAGTGTGCATGTTTATTCTTGGTCAGTTTTATTCATGCTTGCTTATTTATTCAAGCTTATTTATTTAGTATTTGTATTTATATTAAAATGTTTTTAAATATCTGTACTTTTGCTTTTAGAAGCTAATTGATGTTTAACGTGTCATTTCAAACAGCTACACTTTAAATACCTGCATTTTACATTAGTTCTGTTTGTCTGATGAAGTCTTGCTCATAGAAGCAAGATGAAAGCGCTTACACACTTGTTTTTAGGATTTAAAACTTGTCTCAGTGGATTATAACTTGCCTCAGTGGATTATATTTTGTTCCTTGGATTTGTCTTGCCACCTGTAGCTGTTTTTCAGCATTTGTTGCAGTTATTTTTTACATGTTTGTTAGTGGTTTTGTTTAACAACATGGCTGCTAGTGCAAGTTCCACTCAGGAACCTTTGTTTTCACAAGAAAAAGAACATTTGGATGACTCTAGCTGCAACCATTTGGATTTAAAACAGTTGCTGAATGTTGTGTCTGCTCTGACCAAGAAAGTGGATGACCTTACAACTACTGTTAATAACTTATCCGTGAGGCCTTGTACCTCTGATTCTAATCACCAGCAGCAATCTGCTAACAGCAATGGCAATGTCCGCATTTTAAATGGTGAGCCTGACCCGAAGGGGAATCCCGTAACAATGGTTGAAGCCTGTAGAGGTAAATCTTTGCTTACAATTGACTCTGCTGTTCATTTGGGATCCCAGAGTGAAACGAGGGTTTCCCAACTTAATTCTAGTGTAAACAACATTGCTAGTTCAAATAACATTGCTTGTGCAGATTCTAACCATCGTTTGGGAACTCATAGTGACATGAATGTTGCCCAACCTGTCATTGCTTTAAACTCTGTTTCAAATACTTTTGTTGGTATGCACCTTAAAGATTGGCTGAATGAGCCTGTTACATTAAATACTGACAGTTCCTGTTCGAATGGCAATCAGTCTAGCAAAGCTGTTATTTTTAACATTGTAGAAAAGTTAAAAATGTTTGACAACAGCTTTTTAAAGTTAAAAAGCTGCAACTAGAGATTGCCTACTTCAGGGAATGCCTACAAAAATGCCAGGTACCTAAAGGGTTGAGATCCTGGCATTTTCCAACAGGTCTAGTAGGTGATTCTGTTTTTCATCAGGATCTATTATGCTTATTTGATAAAAATGCCTTTGAGTTGATTGAATTATACATTAAACATTATACAGTTATTACTGAGGTACTGAATGAAGAGATAGAAGCACTTGACCAAGGTACTAAAATGGACCCAGATTTTGATAGACACAAGTATGAACATGACCGTATTTTCACAAGTATTAATGCTCAGATATCCAAGTTAAAAGCCACAAAAAACTGGTAAGGGACAGTAATGACTACAGTAAAGGATCAGCCTACCCCAAACCTCCACCTGCCCAGGTTTGGCTTAATCCCTCAATTCGTTCTAATGGAACTGAGCTTAACCAAGGTCCAGATAGACCACGTGTTCAGCCCTCTGAATACAGCTATGCCGAGGCAGTAAGTGAACCACAGAAGCAACAACCTGAGGGCTCTAGTTGGAATGGCCAATTGTGGAACAACACCAGAAGTAAGACCACATCAAGGGGTATTGTCACTAATGCTAACCAAGGGAATAATGCCAATCAAAAAAATAATAACTGGGACTTTGTTTCTCCCAATGAAGAATCAATTTTTAGCAACAACCCTCTGAATAACGAGATTAGTTCTCAAAATTTTCACAACCGAGGCCACTTCCAAACCAATTCGACCAACAACCCGAGGCCATTGAATGCGGAGAGGCCGAGACTGAACTGGTCATCCCAGAGGTAGTTGCTACTCTGGCTAGCTACAACCTAACTGGTGCTCCTGATAGAGCTAACACCAGTTCTTACAGTATTGTGTTTAACAGCGACCAGGACTTTAAAATTTTTAACTATTCAAGCATGGCTATGGACACACCTTTGGCCGACCTTCTTGCCAAAGGTTTAACTTTTGTCCCCGACCAGAGAGCTAATCTAGCAAGGACAGTCCTTGATTTAAAACTCTTCACACGTAAACTAAACTTGGAGAGTATGTTTAAGAACCAACCCATAGTAGATAGAGAGTGCAGAATACCCAGTGTATTTAACCAACCTTTGCCCCCAGCCTTGTTGACTTTTGAACGTGTGTGTGAATTGGATTTACATGATATTTTAAATTGTAGTAGATCTGTTTCTTCTAGGAAAACTTTGAATTTTAATGAGTTAGACTGGGATAGGTTGAATTCCTTGCATTTTCAGAATGTTAAAACAGTTAAACCAGATAAAGGAAATGGCCTTGTGTTTTTTGATGAATTTGATTATAGAGATCGTATGCTGAGATTATTGAATACTGACAATTATACACCAGCCTCATTGAATGAAATGAACAAATCACAACAGAAAGTGAAGGTTTGTTTGAATGATTTGTTCATAAAATCTAGGATGTCATTGGACCTGTATAATTATTTGTCATGCTTGGCCCCACTTACGCCTATAATTTTTGGAATCCCGAAGGTTCACAAGAGCTTAGAGGATCCACCCATCCAGCCTATTGTGAATGGAAGAAATTCCATCACTTATCCCATTGCTAAGTACGTCGACACCGTTTTGAAGAAATTGGTTGAACGCGTGGAGTATATTTGCAAAGACTCTTGGTCCTTTCTAAGTAACGTCAGTGGCCTTGAATACAGAGATCACACTGTTTTCCTGACCATTGACGTGAAGGACCTTTATATTGTCATACCCGTGGATACAGGGATTGAATGGGTTTCCAATTTCATGACGGATAAGGGCAGTTCAGTAAGAGAAATTGAGCTAGTACAGGAATTTTTAGATTTAATTTTGACAAACAATTATTTCATGTTTGAAGGGGGATATTATTTACAAAAGACGGGTGTTGCAATGGGCTGTCCATGTGGGGCTAGCTTTGCCAACCTCATGATGGCCCATTGGGAGCAACACTTTGTCTTTAACAACAACGAGTTTAGTGCCAACATCTACTACTATACAAGATATTTGGATGATGTGTTCATTATGTTTGATGGCACTATCAAAGATATTCCCAAGTTTATTGATTATTTAAATGCCTCTACAAATTTTTTGTCCTTTACATATAGTTCAAGTACAGAGAGCATAGTATATTTGGATGTAGATTTATATAAAGACAGAGGGAACCAAGTGTTCAAAGCTAAGATTCACAGAAAATCGACCTACTCCAATTCCTTTCTTCATTACACCAGTAGTCACCCTTATCAAGAAAAGAAATCTGTTGTTAAGGGCCAGTTGGTGAGGGCGGCCTGCATGGTTTCTGATGACGATGAATTTTTTGTGGAATGTCAAACCTTGAGGGGAATGTTTCTGAAACGGGGGTACCCTAGCCAACTTTTAGAAGAGATGATATTTGAGGTCCAATACAAGAGAAATAATGGAGTATTTAGTCCAATGCCTTCAACTAGGCATGCAGCCCCCAACACTTTGACATCTTTAGCTGAGAAAAGCCAGTCATATAAAGCAAACCCACTCAAGGTGACTTTTATCACATCATTCAGTATCTATGCTAAGTTAGTAAGACAAATTTTATATAAAAAGTGGACTTTACTTAGTTCTGATACAAATTTGACTTCTATCCTCGAACCCAGACCCAGAATTATCTATAAAAGAGGGCAGAACCTTAAAAGTTTGTTGGAGAGGGGTAGGATTCCAGTTGCCAGAACCCCAGGCATGTATAAATGCGAGAGTTGCTCCCAGTGTAGATTTATGGAGGTGGGTAATACCTTCTCCATTAGAGAGAGAAAATACTACATAAATAAAAGATTTAATTGTGCCACCAAGGGAGTGGTCTATTTAGCAACCTGTAACCTCTGCCCTTGTTTCTACATCGGTAAGACTGATTGTAGATTCAAGGACAGTGTCTATGAACATATTTACAGCATCAGGAAGTTAACATTGGAGAATGCACTGGCTAAGCATGTGTACGAACACCTTCAACATGGTTTCAAGTTTAGGGTGATTGATCAGATTGAGCAAGATCCTAGGGGGGGACCCCTCACCCTTAAGCTAGAACTGTGTGAATTATTATGGCAAATAAAATTGAATGCGTACAATGTACCAGGGCTAAATAATTTATGTTCTTTGTCTTGTGTTTTAAAACTGAAGAGTCTGCAGAGGTAATTGAACATTTCTTCTGTACATTTGTTGTTTGTTTACATCACTGAACCTTAGTAGAAATACTTATATTCTCTGTATTTTTTTATTTTTTTATTTTTTTTGTATTATATTAGTTAACTGACAGGCTGGGTAATAGGGGATATATGATTTTACTAGTGGTTAGTTATTTTAAATGAATTGCTCATTTTGCACATTAATTATTTAGTACAGTTTTTAAACAAAGTTTTTTATATCATTTTCTTAAAATCAGGTCATCCTCAGTGTGCATGTTTATTCTTGGTCAGTTTTATTCATGCTTGCTTATTTATTCAAGCTTATTTATTTAGTATGTGTATTTATATTAAAATGTTTTTAAATATCTGTACTTTTGCTTTTAGAAGCTAATTGATGTTTAACATGTGACATTTCAATCAGCTACACTTTAAATAGCTGCATTTTACATTAGTTCTGTTTGTCTGATGAAGTCTTGCTCATAGAAGCAAGAGGAAAGCGCTTACACAACTATTTTTTTAGGAATTAAAACTTTTCTCAGCCGATTCTAACTTGCCTCAGTGGATTATATTTTGTTCCTTGGATTTGTCTTGTCACCTGTGGTTGTTTTTCAGCAACTAGAAAATTCACCCCAGGGATCACTTCAGTGGCTCTACTCGACAGAGGCACTGGGAACTAAGGTTGGGTGGTACGATGCCTGGGTAATCCTATGGGCTAGACTTGTAAAGGCTCCAGGGCCATTAGCCTAGTACACACCTATCAACCTATGAACCTATACTGAGGATGGAGATCCTGATGACTCAGTTTAGTTAACTTCTTTGAGAAAGTCACTCTTGTTGTAAGTAGCGGCCATTCTATTCACGCACACATATCACTTACCTCTGGGACACACTCCTCCTGCACGTTAAATAAAGTAATATCCTAGCATCCTTCAGATTTAACCTGAATGGCTGGCTGTGTACCTATACATTTATTCTGTGGCAAGGCAAGTACAGCATAAGGGTGGGTATTGCCAAGGTGCAAATAGTCTTGTTACTCAATTTCCTTTTATTTGATATGATACTATGATCTTATGGTCCTATTTAGAGCTTCTGCATGGTTAACCTAGCTGGTGATAAGTGCTAGAAATAAGAAATCCAAGTGAAGTTGTTAAATTAACTCTGACTGAGAGAAAAACTATTAAAAAAGGGAAGAGGATGATTTCAAGAAAGGCCTTTGATACCCAGGAGGGTGGTGAGATGATCACATATGTAAGAAGGGTATTTTTTTGAGTATTATGTTTTTAGTCTTATCTGCTAATTATTAAGGGTATAGTATTGAACTAATTCACTGGCTGTTAAAACAGAGTATTAAATTTGAGTGCAGTACCCTAATGCACCTGGCTGATAGCATGACTAACTGTTAAATCAGTCCGTTTAAGGTTAGTTTGTTCTACATCAATGCACATTGTAGCATATTGTTTTATTTATGACATTTTAGTCACTGGAGCTAGTTTTCCAGTTTAAAACTTATACTTATTTATAATAAATAAAGTTCATAAAACAGGAAAATGCAGCTCATACAAACACATTTCAGTCTGTGGTCAAAGCTAAATTATCTTTTTTTTCCTTTTCTGCAGGCTTTTCACAGTTGGTTTCAAAAGCAATATTTCTTTACATTAGATGCAATATTTCCCTATAGACAGGTTTCTGGCACAGTAGTTTGCAAAATAAATGAACAGTACTGACAGAGATCTCACAAGAAAAAAACAGCTCTCTCTGCAGTACCACACATAAGGATATATCAAAATATACTCTCCTTCCACACACACAGGCAGGAATAAAACTTGCTGACTTCTCTTCTAAGGGTTTTAGGTTCCTTCCATTACAACAATACCCATGCCCACTGCTTTACTTTCTATTTTTGATATAAGCAACTGTTTCTAGAGCCTTCCCATAATCCTCTTCAGACCTAGATGCCACAAATTCATCTTACCTCAGGACATTTGGCTCTACAACAGAAGGAGGAAACTGATGCAGAATAAGGTGAAGTCCCAAGACTGGAAAAACTCCCTTATCAGCCTCAACAAAAAGTTGAGATCCCTCATCATATCCTCTAAAGCTAGCTATGAAAACAGAATTGCAGCAGATAGTAAAGACAATCACAAGGCCTTCTGTAGTTATGTAAAGAATCTCCACGGCAATACTCAGATTTGCTCTGAGCTACTGCACAATGGTACCTCCTGTACCGAGCAAACAGATATTTCCAGTATACTGGCCGACAGATTCAGTGCTAACTTTGCCCCTCCCCCTCAAAGGACCAATCACAATACCAGTAAATTGCCAGGAACCCAGTATTACTGCTGAACAGATTAAAACAGCACTGCCCAAGGTCAAGAATACAACTTCTATGGGACCTGACAATATCCCTGGCTGTGTTCTACATGAACTGCAGAGTGAACTGGCACCTCACCTGTGTGGCCTGTTCAATCACAGCCTCACCTCAGGCTTTGTCCCTACTGAATGGCACACTGCTACAGTCATCCCTATCCACAAAGGAGGAGCGACTACAGACCCTGGGAACTATCACCCCATTAGCCTGACGAGTCTGATATACAAAGCTATGGAACACATCATCATGGACCTAATAAACAAGGATATAGGGAATCTCCAAACTCTGGATCCCACACAGTTTGGTTTTGTGAAGGGTAAATCATGCCTGCTCAACTTTGTTGACTTCGAGTCAGTCACCAGAGCTGTCGATGAAGGTAAGGTGGTTCATACAGCCTACCTTGATCTGGCCAAAACTTATAAACCTATAAATATCACTTTATGTAGGGTTCTGTCATTAACTCTAACCTTCATGTCTGCTTCTATGTTAGCATCCTTAAAGAAACCATCCATCATCTATGCTCTATGACCATTCATAGCTGGTACATTTACAGGGTTAAATACCATTATGCTACATGACCCCCTCCCCATGAAACAAAATGTTTGAGCTTCAGGGGAATGCATGCCTAAGACCATCCTCTCTACACACAGCCTGAACAATGCACAACCTTCATAGGTTCATAGGTTGATAGGTGTGTTCTAGGTGAATGGCCCTCGAGGCTTTACAAGCCCTAGCCCATGGGATTACCCTGGCATCGTACTACCCAACCTTAGTTCCCAGTGCCTCTGTTGAGTATAGCCCCTGGAGTAATCCCCGGGGGTGAATTTTCTATTTCTCATCCACTCATCAAGATTTCTCTTAAAGAGGGCCAGTTAGGTGCTCTGCTTGACATGTATGGGAAGTCTATTCCATAGCATGGGCAGTCTCTGTGTTATGCGCCTGTCCCTCCAGCATGTTCTGTTGATTGTGGTAATGAGGTTGAGGTCTCTGGAGCATGTGGTGTTGGAGGGATTGGGATTTCTTTAGATGTAGCATTTCTAACAGAGCTGGGTCAGATATAGCTTTGTAAGTCAAGCAGAGATCGCCTATAAGTAGGCAATATGAGACAGAGAATAGTTGGAGTTTTTTGAATCTGTCCATACAGGACAAGTGTTTAATGCCTAGGATCCTCTTTGTGAGGTACTTTTGTGGCCTCACCAGTTGTTGCAGGTGTCTAGTGAGGTACTTGCCAAATGGGGCATTGTACTCAATGATTGGCCTAAAGAGGGAAGAGTAGAGGGAGACAATGGCCTCTTTCTTCCTGGATGCAAAACTCTTAGTAATGAGATGTGCCACATAGAAGGACTTTCTAACCACAGTGGCAATGTGGTGGTCAAAAGAGAGGTTGCTGTTAACCTGTTTTCCCAGATCTCTTATAATGCCTTCTGTGTTCAGTGGACTACAATTGATGTGGTAATTCAAGGGAATTGGGTTTTTCCCAAGGGGAAAGATGACACATTTTTTGGCATTGAGCTTAAGGCCATGGTTTTGACACCAGTCATTGGTCTCAATGAGGTCTTTCTGTAGGATGTCAACATCAATTGGGGAGTTAATAACAGCTCCCAATTGCAATTGCCTGTGAACTTTGTCAGCCAGAGTCCCTTCGTGTTGGCCTGGGCATCAGAAAAGTAGATACCAAACAGGAGAGAACCCAGGAATGAACCCTGTTGGACTTCACTCATGACTGGACAGCAGTCTGACTTGGAGTCAGCTACTTTCACACTGTGAGTTCTATCTGTGAGCCAGTTTGCAACCTACCTAGTGATATAGGGGTTGATGCCTAGCTTAGTGAGTTTTTCTATGATTCCTGAGTAGGGAATGGTATCAAAGGCCTTGGCCAGATCAAGGTAGGCTGTATGAACCACCTTGCCTTCATCCACAGCTCTGGTGACTGACTCAAAGAAGTCAACCAAGTTGAGCAGGCATGATCTACCCTTCTCAAAACCAAACTGTGTGGGATCCAGAGTTTGGAGATTCCCTATATCCTTGTTTATAAGGTCCATGATGATGTGTTCCATAGTTTTGCATATGAGACTCATTAGACTAATGGGGCAATAGTTCCCAGGGTCTGTAGTTGTTCCTCCTTTGTGGAGAGGGATGACTGTAGCAGTGCACCATTCGGTAGGGACAAAGCCTGAGGTGAGGCTGTGATTGAACAGGGCACACAGGTGAGGTGCCAGTTCACTCTGTAGTTCATGTAGAACACAGCCAGTGATATTTGTCAGGTCCCATAGAAGCTGTATTATTGGCAATGGACAGTGCTGTTTTAACCTGTGCAGCAGTAATACTGGATGCCTGGCAATCTATTGGCATTGGGATTGTTCCTTTGGTGGGGAGGGATAAAGTTGGCACTGAATCTATCGGCCAGTATATTGACAATATCTGTTGGCACAGTATAGGAGGTACGATTTTGCAGCAGCTTAGAGCAAATCTGGGTATTGCCATGGAGATTCTTTACATAACTATAGAAGGCCTTGTAGTTGTCTTTACTATCTGCTGCAATTTTGTTTTCATAGCTAGCTTTAGACGATTTGATGAGGGATCTCACCTTTTTGTTGAGGCTGATAAGGGAGTTTTTTCAGTCTTGGGACTTTACCTTATTCCATATCAGTTTCCTCCTTCTGTTGTAGAGTTTGTTTATGGCAGGGGGCCACCAGATTTGCTTCCTTTTTTGCAGGAGAACGTCTTGGTTCTATTGGGTATGGTGAGATCCATGCATTTGTGTATGTGTTCATACAGTGCAGTGCATTGTTGTATGATTCGGTGGTCATGCAACTATTCCAATTTGCACTGGTGCCGTGAGGTTAGCCACCTCTGTTTTTAGGAGCCCTTTGGGGAAGTTTTTCATGGTGGTTACCTTTGCAGGGGGTGGAAGGGATGTGGATTTCCAAGGTGATTAGTTTGTGGTCAGATCAAACCAGGGAGGAGTTGACTATTGGTGTAGAGCAACGGTCACCCATGTTAGTAATGATCAGGTCAAGGATGTGGCTACCTCTTGTGGGGGTAAGAACGAGCTGGTCCAGGACATTGGAATTAATGAATTCCAGGGAATGTTGGGCAAGTGTATTGGTACGTCAAACTGAAAGGATGTTGAGGAACTTCTGAAAATAATATTTTACTACCAGAGATACTATCTACTTTTCTTTGTCTTCCTGTGGAGTGGTTTTACTCGTTTTCCTTAGGAACTTCTGTTTCTGGCTAACTGGCTTCTTTAGTATAGCAGGGATTAGCTTAAAACTTTGCTCAGGTTCTTACTTCCTTTTTGTTTTAGTGTGAGACCAATTTGGCCCTTTCTCAGTTTGTGTTCCTGTTTCTGTGAGTGTTTTCTTAATTAAGGGCATTTCTGTAATTCTCATCACTGTCTTTTTTGTCACTTAAACTGCTGAAGTCTTGCAGTAAAATTCGCATTATCATTTCCTATACTGACCTCCTTCAGTGCATTAACAAGGAGTCATTTGATAATACTCAGTATTCAGAAGTGGAATTTTATTTCCACCCAGACCCAAGTCATAGGCCTTTTTGTATCTTATGGACCATTCATTTTGTCTTAGATGTGGTTTTGTACTACTGGCAGGATATCTGTCTGAACCTTTCTGTACGCAACTTCCATACTTCTTTAATTTCAGGAACATTTTGACCAGTGATTACATCAGGAAATAAAGTGGGCACCAAGACTACAGGATATAAAACTTTACCTAAACGAGTTTGCATTTCTGCTTGTGCTACAATGTATTCCCAAAGTCTCCGTCAACACATATCACTTCAAGTGTTCTGCTTAGTTATTCCACCATTAGAAATATATGTTCTTTTGTCTCAGTCAGTGCTTTATCTGCATTATGGTTATTAATCTGCAAACAGCTACATAAGTGAAATTTCATGTCTCAAGCACCACATCTAAGTATGATTACTTCCTCAGTGGCAAAAAGGAAAATAAATGCATCACATACACATTCAGTAATACCAAAAGCCCCTCAGTTGAATATACCCTGTTCATGATATTAATAAAATTAACACCATGTATTAAAACATGAGAAATCATGACAGATAGCACAATAAAAATTAGATTAATACTACAATGATGAAGCACACAGAAATACGTAACTGTTGTTCTTATTCTTTAAGTAATGAATTAATTGGAACTGACATAAGTGAATATTTCAAAAACCAAGATGTGATAAATGGCGATTCAAGTTTATTTTAACTCAAATACATTTATGACTGCAGCACAAGCCATAGTATGTACTCTTCAGGGAAATATGACTCTTGCACCAGTCTATACAGAAGATTGTAATTGGATATAAAAATAATGTCCCAGTGTAGGGGAATATGACATTATGGAGCATTCATCATTAATTAAATGAAATAATGAATGAACACTGTAATTTAATTTGTGCTTTGAAACATGCCATCCATTGCTCATACCAGTCTGAAATGCTGTGAAGGGTTCTACATAGGGAATGATTCATGATAGTTTGTTGTATAAGAGAACATGGTACAAGCCTGTTATGCTGATTTGCAGTTTGCATTATTGCTGGTTTAGAGACACAGCAGTTCATGAATGTCATTTCAAGTACACCATTGCATGGATAAGCTGAGGAAAGGAATTTAGCATTCTGCACTGTGTAACTATAAAGCTATAAACCTAATAACCTGTGAACTTAGTATGACACTTGGCATATTCATTAATTCATTTATTTGTTAATTGGGTAAGCTCTCACAACAAAAGTACTTCTTTCAGGAACAACCTGTGGGCACTGTCTTACTAAGTGACTAAAGCCACACAGTCCGCAGGTAGCAATTAAGGAAATCTAACAAAGGAAAATAGGATGGCACTCATTATCAGCTCTTGGTCTTAAATACCTCAGTTAAATTACCATTAAAATGAGATAGCAGGACACAGTCATCAGGTTGACAGCTCTTACACAGAAGGTCAATTAACTGTCACCACACAATTGATCGGAGTTTTCAGGCTTTACAAATGATAACTTTTCGGATAATTTCTAAACTCAACGAGTTAGTTATGATTAAGTAGGGGATTCAGGGAGTCTCACTCAGGGAAGAAAGATGATAAGAAGAAAAGAACAACGCTCTTGAAATGTATTCAGTAGTCTGGCTGCAGTGAGACTGCCAGATGAAAGTACATCACTAGATGCCAATATGCAATGTGTGTGCAGAATGCCTCCCCAGGAGTTGTCTCCAAAGAACTGCAGAATAGAAATGATTATAAACATACCGCTTGATCTCATAACACAAGAAATCAAGGGAATGACAAATAATGGAGGGACAAAAAAAACACAAGTAGGGATGGATTTTAATTATTTCTTTTATAAACTTAAAAAGTTGTTGGAATAATAACTTTTGCATTGGCATGCATTTTCTGAAGGATATGAAGTCTACAGCTCGAATGTCTTGTCATTATTTATAAACTGCAGTCCTCAATGGTTTACCAGAAAACCAGAAATATTATGAGGAACTGAAGAAAGATATGAGACAAAAATATAGACATTCTGTAAAAAGCTGGACAGTTCAAATGTATGACTGTGAGTACCATTTGCTGTAAAAGTCAGCATTTTGTGATATTTACAGTACTTTAGAAAATGTGAAAATAAAAACAACTGCATTAAATGTGAATAATGTAGCATTGTTGTCTCACAGCAAGAGGTTCTCCCGTTCGATTCTCAGCTGGAGCGCCTTCTGTGTGGAGTCTGCATGCCCCCCCCACAGTCAAGTGGCGTTCGAAAGACATGCGTGAATGGGCGTGCCTTCGTTGAAGGTTGGGCATCGAGCTGGCACCTTGGCACTGTGAAAATCTACTGCCAATCATTAGTAGACCGGAGTTCCACTGTGGCGACCCCTAACTGGGAAAAGCCGAAGGAACAACATTCTGCATAGATTGTATAGACATGAGTATGATTATCATGCCAGTACTTTTTTTTGATAGGTTACAATTTTATATTAAACCAAATATGCTGTTTGCATTCTTGAACAATGCATGCCTTTTAAGCTGTCTTCAGGTAAGTGTTGAGTGCAAACAGTGTGCAGATGTACACATCTCCATCCTTCTGTGAGATTAGTGGGTAAGTGTTGTGTACAAACAGTGTGCAGATGTACACATCTCCATTCTTCTGTGAGATTAGTGGGTAAGTGTTGTGTACAAACAGTGTGCAGATTTACACATCTCCATCCTTCTGTGAGATTAGTGGGTAAGTGTTGTGTACAAACAGTGTGCAGATGTACACATCTCCATTCTTCTGTGAGATTAGTGGGTAAGTGTTGTGTACAAACAGTGTGCAGATTTACACATCTCCATTCTTCTGTGAGATTAGTGGGTAAGTGTTGTGTACAAATAGTGTGCAGATGTACACAACTCCATTCTTCTGTGAGATTAGTGGGTAAGTGTTGTGTACAAACAGTGTGCAGATGTAAACAGCTCTATACTTCTGTGAGATTAGTGCAGTCAATGAGGACCATGAGCAGGTCAGGTCTTTCAATCCGTAACCCTGGGGTTTGATTTCCTCACTCTCTGTTGGTTTATTGTATAACTTTGGGCAGGTCACTCAACCAGACAGTACTCTCAAGTAACCCATGAAAAGATGCACATTATTCACATTTAGTGCAGTTGTTTTTATTTTCACATTTGCTAAAGGTGGTTTACCTGACTGACATTATTCACATTTAGTGCAGTTGTTTTTATTTTCACATTTGCTAAAGGTGGTTTACCTGACTGACTAATAAAACAACTTGTCATGTGGTTCCAAGTAAATTATATGAATTATTGGCCACTCCATCTCCTATCTACAATGCATCATCAAAACTACATTATATACAGATTCCTTTCTAAAATAACATAGCATCTGTATTAAATTCATATTATTTATTTTATTTTATTTGTTGGCCAGGATTTCGGGAAGATTCATCTAGACCATTCCCAGGCTCAGCAAGGGCTTACAAAGAAACAGATTTAAAGCATAATAGACAGCAGTAAATCATACTATTTCTTGACTATTTATATAAATTTCACTGTTTGAGCAGTTTCTTCTATGAGAGTTCTGACTCTGCATTAATAGAGGTTTGGGCTCTGACAATACACTAGATAGCCAGGTTCACTTGATGGCCTCTGTGCTAGAGGAGAGGCCCAGAGGTGACAGTCTGGATGAGCTGGCCTGCATATACTGGTGTGGCTGTGCTTTATGGTGTTCTATCACAAGACCACCATTTGGTGGAAGGCTCAGATGTGCATCTGCTATGCTGAAAACATGAGGGGCAGTCAGCCTGCCAAAGAATACATCATTCTAACAGTGACAGCAGGTGTATGTAAAGCACACACCTGTAATAGCTACAATATTAGGCACTTCATCACACATTTAGGCCAATGGGAGATATGTGTGGACCATTAACAAAAACTCCTTATACCCGCTTAATAATATCCATAATCCCCTCTCTCACCTCTCTTTCCCTGTATTCTACACCTCTGGAAGTTGTGGGAATGAATGCAATGATGAAGGGGAGGTGCTTAATGATCACTAGAAAAAGGAAGACAAAAGTAATTCCAAATAACATCTAAGGGAAGTGAAAGGAAGTTACTATTTCACAAGGGATAAAGAAGGAGTGAAAAGTTAAAACTAGAAAAAAGTAACAGATAATAGGCAAAATAATTATGAGAAGTAATTTTCTGGGTACAAAATAGCTCATTATTGTAGTTGTGTGGCCTGTAATTATAATCTCAGAATTACAGGGTGGGGGACAGCAAAATTAATGGAAAATGCCTGTCTCCATGGTGCAGGGACAGATTCCTCACTGCAACACAGACAACTGGGGTTCAATCAGTTAGTGGTCCCAGCACTGGACAGCCAGAGAGCAGGAAGAGCAAAGGTAATTGCCTTTTCACCTCTAAATATTTAATAAGTGGTAATACTTTCACTGTTGTTAATTTGCATTTATATCCAGAAACTTGGGCAAAACAAGCTGGACCTCTTCTAAATATAGTAATCATGCCAAATTTGAGACTTTATTTGAATCACAAAACCTACGGAATCTACCTCCTCACATCCAACTAGGCTCTAAGTAATACCCAAATACAAAAGTACAGGACACAGCTATTTCAGTTAAAAGATGTAGCTTCATACAACAATCACAAGTTTTCAGCATTTTATTCTTGCTGCTCTCCATTTTTACCTGACGTTTAATGAAACAGACTGTGTGCGCTTCATTGCTGACAGTCCAGCTTTTCAGGTTATGATTTAGCAATTAAAGATGCCACGTGTTTTGAAGGATACAAGGAGGCTCAAGGATCTAACCATTAAATTACTTATCCTTAAATGAAATGACCATAAACTTCATGATGACTTGAATGAGTTCATGGCCTTAGCAGATTGATTTAGAAACCTTTGCAAGTATACATTGTATCTTTACACTGCATGCCAAAGGAACATAGAGCCAAAATGAAAAACGAATAGAAACAAACACATTATTTCCTTGGCAGGTATGTGTTACCCAGATGGGCAAAGCTACGGATAACTACAAAGCAAGCAAGAGACACTTACTTTTTTTACTATAAGACTTGAAATATTTCCTTCTACAATAAGACCAATGTCAAACAACACTAAGGATGACAATATTGTCTTACATTTACATATCATATGGATGACTTCCTTAAATTAATGTATGTCCAGTTTTAATTAATGGCAGAACTAGAATTCCTGTAATGTCCCTAGAAGCCAATTATAAATCCATAACATCATTCATGGCATCCTAAATCAAAAAGGTATAGCTTCCTTAATCTTTATTTATAAACACAACTGGCTGTCCTCATAAATATCGTATACTGTGTGGACTCAAACTATTGTGCAGTTTGAAAGTCATTACATTTGCAGGCGTGAAATGATGGAACCCAAGCTTCTGTGAATAACTGATTAAACAATTCTGCAAGATGCTAATACAGGTCATATCTAAAGCTCATCGAATTATAAATAGTTAAAACTTATACTCCACATATGCTTCTTTCACCTTAAGGAATTTAACATACCTGACTAGTTCATCATTTTTGAGCTTCAGAGTTTCTTTACAGTAATAATTAAAAGCACATTCAGTTTATTAATCTATCCAACATGTATATTGTTAAACTCAGGCCCAATGGAACATGCTTCTGGAATGTATTGTATGGATTAGAGTATCTCCTTGTATTTTAATCTGAGTATTTCTAGATTCTAGCTACTCAAACATGAGTGGTTGCATACCCATCAGATTTGCTATTATCTTAAAACAATGCATCTAAACATTTTATAACCATTGGAGAAGTGCTTTCCAAGATTTAGTAACTTGCTTGTAAGGGTACATGTTTTTTTTTTCTTTTCCTTCTATAATTCTTATTCAATTTCTTATTTAAGGGATATTAAGAATATATCACAAAGATTGTATACTTCCATTGATGAACACATTTTAACAGTTTTTGATAAAACAAATATCCAGAATTAAAAAAATAATCATAACCTACTTCTTATTCTCTCTTCCAGAGTATATATTCTTAGAATAATTTCCACTGTGTAATCCTCACACTAAGAAGGTAAAGCAAAATGTATTCTGATTCATAACTGCAGTTTCTGGACACTTCGGGACTAAAGAAGGGGTTGTTGGCTTTATGAGTATTCGCCCAGTGTCCGCGATTGCTTTTATTTTTGTTTGTTAAACATATGAGGTTCTAGGCCAATCTTTTGCTGCTAACTTTAAGTAAACAACTGGATCTTTTTAACTCTTCTTTCACATCTTGTAAAGTGAGGAAGTAAAATGTTCATTTTACTAATCATCGAATGAAAAGGTATTATAAAAATGGAAGTAATCATGGGCGTCACTTCTGGAGTAATTGATACTCTAAATATAAATGTATGTGACGTAAGCATCTAGTTTTGCTGGAACAATATACAAATAATTCAGGATGAATTCCAAAATACTTTATGCTCTGGGAAAGATGCTGCCCTGAGCATACAGTTTGTTTATGAATGTAAATGGTCCAGACAGAAGGACCGTATGCTTCCTTGAATGACATATGCAAACGAGGAAGCACACATGCTTTCATAAATACTTTCACTTGTACTTCTGATTCCATATGAATTAGAATCTCACTGCCCCAGTCTCCAGAGCAACCATAAATGTGTTGACCATGCTTGAAAAGTTAAATCACATTTAGTTAGCCTTCATGTAAATCCTACAAAATTAAAAAAAAATTTTGAAATATATAAGCCTTTACATTCTGTGGCTTTTTTAAGTTGAATGCCTCATCATAGCAAATAGTTTTCAGATGATAACCCTATAGTTACCAGGTATCTGTCCAGCCGGTGCCTATTAATGCAGCTGCTACTTCTCAATAAGCAAGATAATACTTTTATAAATACTTTCTTGAGAAATGCATTTCAAGGGTGATTGATTTTTCCATACCAAATTCCTTATCATGAAAAAAACACACTGATAGCTGATAACCATCCCTCCTACTCTTTCTGTATTAGAGTACATGAGATCAGTGGATAAATCCCCTGTGATAGTCTTCTTCTTTTAGCTTTTCCCGGTTAGGGGTTGCCACAGCAGATCACCTGTCCACTCGTGATTGGCAGTAGAGTTTTTACAGTGTCGAGTTGTCAGCCGGGCGCCCAACCTTCCACGGAAGGCACACACACGCACTCACACCTAAGGCCAATTTAGTGTCTCCAATCCACCTACAGCATGTCTTTGGGATGAAAACAGAGCACCCAGAGGAAACCCATGTTACCATGGGGAGGACATGCAGACTCCGCACAGAAAGCACCCCAGCCGAGGATCGAACCGGAGGACCGCTGCACCACCCTGGCCACCCTGTGATAAATAACAGTAAAGTGTTTTGTTTTGGATCACTTTCATCATTTGCAAGAACTTTGTCAGTCTTTACATTTAGAAAATTATCTGCATATTGTAAAGAGTCTTAGTATTCGCTGCAATCAGATAATCTGAACAAAATACAGCACAGTCAGTTACATTTTATAAATATACCAGGGCCAACTGACTCATTAGTTTCCAAGAAACATGCACTGTCCACTTTCTGGTCTGAAAGGTCTAGCCCCTATTGTTGTGAACATACTATTGATTATCATCTGGCTGCCCCTGAGATACAATATCCAACACATTCATGAGCATGTCAGGTTTAAATACCACTATGCATTGGTAGAGCTTATGTCCCCATAGCTGTATAAATACTTGCATAATATATATTTATATATTCTGGATATACAATATATCCTCCAACAGCAATTATATATCCTAGAGTAAATAAGAAACATTAGTCAGAAGAATTATTTTACATCAAAATATATAAACAAAATATGTGTATACTAATAGTAAAACAACCACAAACCAATTTAACAAATAACCCATTGTCTAAGTACAATAATACCCACTAGGTTGTGGGTTATAATGGGAGTAATGAACATTCCAGGATGGAGAGACTCTCCACCAGCTGCATCACACTTCATAACACATGTAGGTGGTTCATTATTTCACCAATAACTCCCATCCTGTGCAGCCTTATAGTTTGCTTATTACCTGACTTCTCTACCAGACATCCCTTTTATTAAGCAGATAAAGTAATAATTTACTGTGCCAACAAAAACTTGTCATACCCTACACAACTGGTAACTCAGAATGTTGAAATCAAGAAGTTTTTCTCTGCATCCCACTTTTTCATGGTTACTTATCACTCTTGACTCTGTAAAGGGTAAACAATACATCTAAGGCAGTACATAGTTATATTTTAATATAATCTCTTTCCTTTTTCATTGTTTTGCTTCATGTATGCTATTCTTAATGTTAACCAAAACAGAACTTATTGTTATTGCAATCTCTGCTGTTCACAGTCAACTGCACATATCATACCTGCTACTGATTTGCCTTATTTCTCAGAGTATTAAGTGTGTTTTCTGTGTATGCATCATTTAAAATTCATCTGGAAATTGTAATATATATAATTGTTTTGTGTTAACATCATTGCCCTGGACACAGCGGTAAAGGGTCTTCTAATTGCACACTCACCAAATTAACAAACAATAAATAAATGCATACATATGCACATACTTACATGCAAACATACATACACATAGATAAAATAAGGAGAACAGAGGACGAAATTATGTATATACCTGTAGATGAGAGACTGCCTAAAACAAAAATGACATCACTGCTCAGAATCTTGCATACAACACATGTAAACACAATGGAGTTCCACTTTTTTATTATAACATAGTCCCTTACTGATATTCTTAAGTTACACACTTAAACCTAGGTAAACTAGATGAATCAGTCATGGAAAGTGGGAAAAGGAGGATCAGGGTTTCCAAATGTATCCCTATACTCTAGATTTGTATTGATTATTCCTAGTTTATAATTGTTAGATGAGTTATATGCAGTCGCTGGAAAATCGCATACGTCTCCTTTATACACCCTTTACAGATTAATTCAGGAGGAATAGAAAAAAAGAATAGCGCACTTTGGTTTAATGTATTACTCTCACAGTTGTAGGCTCATACTGTCACGCAAGTGTCATCTCTGTATGTAGATATAATATTATTACACTCCAGGGAACTGATTAGAGTTAGTTCATCACTGAAAAGTTAGCTATTTTAAATATTCCTCATGCAATTTTTTTCACGGTTCTAGTTAGACAGCAATTACAAACTTATGAATCATTGGTTTTCCTAAGTGAACATGTACTCGGCTAACGCAATCATTAATGTTAAATTAATCAATCTGTATGTTAACATTTAAATTTCCACTATCACAGTACCACCAACTTTTTGTTTGTCAGTTTTGACATCAAAGTTTCTCCAAATTACAGTCCTTCTCGACATCAAATACAACTTTCAGTATATAGGCTATTACTATATTTAGTGAAAATAATCTATGTGCTTATGGTGACTTTGCTGTGCAAGAACTTGAGAATTCATATTACTCTGCTAAATAAATTTAGATTGTATATGCAATAATTAGTTTTTCAAACATTAAAAATGGTCTTGAAAATCTGACTTTTTAAGGGTAAAAAAACATATACTTTTTTTAAACTAATATTGCATGGCCAGCCACCTCATCCCTCAGCAAGCACCAGGCCCTAGGCAGCTGCCTACATTGTTGCTGGACCCAACCCTGCAAGTACCTGTTGTTGGAATAGATCCCTCAATCATCTGATTGTTCAATATCAAATGTGTTTATGCTACTAATGAGCTATTAATACTGCTACGTGTTGGTAATAAAGAGGGTTTTAGAAGACCATATTTTTCACAGTTTGTACTAACAGCACTAATCATAGATGATTAGACAGCTGATCCCATCTTTTTTTTTTTTTTTTTTTTTTTTTTTTTGTTGAATCTTTACTACTTTTGTTTATCTTGTCCCTGGATACATTACAAAAGATATTTACTTTAATCAATAACAAAACAACTTCTACAAAAGGGATCATTACGAATCCTACACATGCCATAACTACTATGAAATCCAATTCTTTGCCTAATCTATTACCTAACAACATTATAAACATCTCATTTTTTCTATCATGTGTAAATAAGACTTTGTAGTTTACACTGTAAAATCATGCTTCATTTTATGGCATAGAGTTTTCACTATGTATCCGTCCATTCATCATCCATCCATCTATCCACCCATCCATCCATCCATCCATCCATCCATCCATCCATCCATCCATCCATCCATCCATCCATCCATCTGTCCATATTCTAAACCACTTACCCTTGGAAGGCTTGTAGTGGAAACAAGATAAAGAGGTCAGACCAGATTTCCCTATCCCCACAAACAGTATCCAACTTACTCTGGGTGATGTCCAGGCACTTCCAGTCCAGATAATGGGTACAATCCCTGGTTCTTTATCTGGACCTCCTGCCTGTGGATTGTGCTTGGTGTATCTCTTATGTCAAGCACCCAGTGGACACCCTTATTATTTACCTTCACCACCTCAAGTGGCTACTTGTAATCCTGTGAAGCAGTGACTTTACTTCTAGATCTTCCCAGATTGCTGATCCCACTCCTAAGGAGCTCCCACTCCACTACAGAATTATACTTTTGTGTCCCATCCTTCATGCAAATCCATGAGCCAATGTCACTTCTTATTCCCACTATCAATACTATATTCCACTATAAACAAAAATCTACATCTTAACTCATATATTTAATGTCCATCTTCTTGTTTTTTTTTCAAGCAAGATATGTCCCAACCTAAATCTCCAAACTCATTTTCACAAACATGTAGTACCATCTTCCCAGTCTCAACATTTATCTCCTAACTGTTAGAAGTATAAAATAAATTAGTAGAAGTACAATTTGAGTCCTTCCTAGACACTCACAATCCTGATAGTGCTGCAGTTACTGAGTTCTAGCTATTATGCAGTTCCCCTGACCTGCACTAGTATTTTCCACTCTGCTACTATATGCATAACCTTAGAAAAGGCAAATGAACTAAAGTTTTCAAAGTCAAAGTAAACTTTATTGTCAGTCAGATATACACAGCAGTGCAAGCTGAATGAAATTACATTGCTTTGGTCCCCCGTGCAAGACATAACAATGAACACATAGTATGAATGACAGTAAGACTAATGCACATACAGTAATAATTAAAATATTAACAACACAAAAAATAATCACAATTGGACAGGAAGACATTAGAAAGTATTATACTAGTAGGCATTACAAGACTATGACTTCACATTGTGATTGCTTAGTATATTGCACTTCATCAGTTGTAGTATGATATATTCTGATATTCATATTGCACATGTATGGAGTGGTGACACACTCCTGACTATTGCACATTCAGGAAGGAATAGCATAAGCATAAGACCCCAAAAGTACCTCACCAAGAGGATCAAAGGGCTCAAACAGATGCCATATGCTGACCGGTTAAAGAAACTCCAGCTCTACTCAGTGGCATACCACCTGCTCAGAGGCAATCTGTGCCTGACATGTAAAGCCATGTCCGACCTAGAATTAATGGACATGCTGCACCTCAGAAAATCCAAATCCCATCGAGCTACGCGCTCGAGAGACTTGAACCTCAGCACTGAAATAAATAGGACATGCTGGAGGGACAGATTCATAACCCAGAGGCTCCCTTCACTCTGGAATAAAATCCCAGTCCAGGTTAGGCAGAGTCCCTCATTGACTCTCTTCAAGAGGAATCTTGATGAGTGGATGGGAGATCGTAGGTTTACCCCGGGTATCACTTCTGTGTCACTGTTAGACAGAGGCACAGTATACTAACCTCGAAAAAGGGCATAGCAAAATTAATTTAAAATGGGTGGCGAAAGCCAAACACACTCTGGCTAGGCTTATAAATGCCCTAGGGCAGATAGCTTAGTATGAACCTATGAACCTATAAGAAGTCAGGCTAAATGTACCAGTTGTTGAAGCAATTTCCCAGAGTGATTACTATAGCTGATACTTCGTACCAAGTGGCATATTGATCTAATTATCGCTGTCATGCCTGGCATACAAGTTCAGCAGCCTTATGGATAGAGGGAAGAAGCTCCTGTTCAGTCTAGATGTTTTGCAGTGTAAGCTGTGATACCGTCTGCCCAAGGAAAGGCAGAAGTACATGCCATGGGCAGGGTGAGCGGGATCGTTGATTATCTTCCTAGTCCTTCCCACGCACCGAGTCTCACGCAGATAATCCATGGAGGAACTGATGACTTTTTCCACTGTCCTCACTACCCTCAGGAGAGCCTTGCGGTCAGATGCTTGCAGTTACCATACCAAACTATACTGTTATTTGAGAGGATGCCCTTGATGCCCCCCCCCCCCCGTAGAAGGCTTTGAGGATGGACTGAGACAGGTTTGTCTTCCTCAGTTTCTGTGGGAAGTGCAGACGTTGTTGTCCATTCTTCACTGTGTGACTAATATGAGTCGACCAGGATAGGTTATAGGAGATGTACACCCCCAGGAACTTGCTGTTTTTGACTCTTTCCACTGCCACCTCCTTAATTTCCAGAGGTTGATGTATCTCCTCAGTCCTCCTAAAGTCCACTATTAATTCTTTGGCCTTGTTTACTTTTAAGGACAGATTGTTGCTGTCACACCAATGTATCAGATGCTCCACTTCATCCCTGTAGGCTGTTGCCCCAAAACCGGACCACACCACAAAAGGAGGGGGTGTATCCATATCCATCAAGGATACCCACACCTCCAGGTTGGTGGCACCGCACAAAGCATCGGAAAACATCCAGGTGCAATTAACCATAGGCAAAACTGCTCTACAATTTGTAGCATGCTACAGGCCACCCTCTCAAACTCAGGAACCCCACACAGCCTTCCTAAAGACACTGGAGGGTATAAATGTATCTCCAAACACCATTATATTGGGTGACTTCAACTACCTGAATATAGACTGGGAACATTACTCAAGCCCCAACTTTCTAGCCCAAAGGTTCCTGGAGTTCATAAATTCAAATGCCATGGAACAACTAGTCACCGTTCCCACAAGAGGAGAAAATATACTAGATCTCATCATCACAAACATGGGGACAAAATGCTCCACACCGGAAGTATATCCCTCATTGGTGAGATCAGATCACAAACTTATCTCACTGAAAATCCACATCCCACCCCCACCCCAAACAAAAAAGACCACAGTGAAGAACTTCTCTAAAGCAAACTTCACACTACTCAAGACTGGTGTGGTATCCTTCAAGGCCCCCGAGCCAGTGGAAACCACAACCCAAGTTGTGGAAGCCCTTACAAATGCCTTCTACGAACACCTCCAGGACTGCATGGATCAGGCAATCCCTAATAAAATCAAGACTCTTTCCACCAAGGGAAAACGTCCAGTCTGGTGGACCCCAGCCATAAACAAACTTTACAATAAGAGGAGAAAGCTGTTACATGATAGAGCAAAATCCATAAAAGAGAAGACACCCTTGATCATTATTAGTAATAAAATACGAGCACTCATAAAATCATCCAAGGCCAACTTTGAGAGAAAAATTGCAATAGATTCAAAAGACAATCATAAGGCCTTCTTCAGCTATGTTAGAAACCTGGGTGGAAACTCCCAGATATGCGCAGAATTAGTCCAAAATGATACAAAAATCACTGAACCCACAGACATTGCCAACATACTGGCAGACAGGTTCAGTGCAAACTTCACCCCTCTCCCCAAAAGGAGAGATAACTATCCCAGCGGAGTGTAGCCTCCCAGACATCTCAAATGCACAGGTGAAAGCTGCTCTCTCTAAAGCTAAAAACACAGCATCAATGGGACCGGATGGTGTCCCCGGCTGTGTGCTACACGAACTCAACGAGGAACTAAACCCGCATATAAGGCAGCTGTTTAATCTTAGCCTTACCACAGGATACGTGCCCAAAAAGTGGCGTACGGCAACTGTGGTCCCACTCCACAAAGACGGTGCCTCTACGGACCCTGGTAATTACCGCCCCATAAGCTTAACAAGCCTGGTCTGCAAAGCTATGGAGAGGATCATAATGGAACTCATAAACAAAGACATAGAGGACTTGCAGACATTGGACCCGACCCAGTTTGGCTTTGTCAAGGGCAGATCATGCCTTTTGAACTTGGTCGACTTCTTTGAAACAGTCACCAAGGCCATTGATGAGGGAAAGGCAGTCCATTCAGCCTACCTTGACCTTGCAAAAGCTTTTGACACAATACCCCACTCGGGTATTATAGAGAAACTTACCAGCTTAAATGTAAACCCATATGTCACAAGATGGGTTGCAAACTGGCTAAAGGACAGAACCCACAGGGTTAGAGTTGCTGGCGCCATGTCAGACTCCAAGCCGGTCACAAGTGGTGTCCCACAGGGCTCAGTCCTTGGCCCCCTGTTGTTCGGCATCTACTTCTCAGAAGTACAGCCAAACATAGGAGGACTATGGCTGACAAAGTTTGCAGATGACTGCAAACTGGGTGCCATAGTGGAAAGTACATCGGACACAGATATCCTTCAGAGGGGTCTCACGGAAACTGATAGCTGGTGCCAGAGCCATGGCCTGAAGTTAAATGCCAAAAAATGTATAGTCATACCCCTCGGGAAAAACAAGGTAACCCCAAGCTACCATATAGGTGGCAATCCATTAAGCACAGAATAGGTTATCAGGGACCTGGGGACCCAGGTTGACAGTGGCCTTTCTTTTGACACTCACATTGCTAAAGTGGTTAGAAAGACCTTCTACATTGCCCACCTGATCATGAAGGGATTCACATCCAGATCAAGTGAGGCCATTGTTCCCTTGTACTCTTCACTTATCAGACCAATGATCGAGTACAATGCCCCATTCTGGATGTATCTCACCCGACACCTGCAGCAATTGGAGAGACCCCAAAAGTTCCTCACCAAAAGGATAAAGGGACTCCAAAATCTGTCATATGCTGCCAGACTGAAGAAACTCCAGCTCTATTCAGTCGCATACCACCTGCTCAGAGGTGACCTGTGCCTGACATACAAGGCCATGTCCAACCCGGAATTAATGGACATGCTCCACCTCAAAAAATCCAAATCTACCAGATCCACTAGAACAAGTGACTTAAACCTTAGCACGGATATAAATAGGACATGCTGGAGGGATAGATTTGTCACCCAGAGACTCCCTATGCTGTGGAATAAAGTCCCGGTCCATGTGAGGCAGAGCACCTCGCTGGCTCTGTTCAAGAGAAATCTTGACCGGTGGATGGGAGATCGTAGGTTTACCCCGGGAATCATCTCTGTGTCACTGCTGGACAGAGGCACAACAAACTAATGGGCACAGTATTTTTTAACATAAGGGGTGGTGTAAGCCACAAAACTTTGGGCTAGGCTTATAAATGCCTTAGGGCAGATAGCCTAGTATAAACCTATGACCCTATGAACCTATTTCTGGCAATACCTACAACAGTGGTATCATCTGCGAACTTGATGATTTTGTTGGATTCATGATTGGCCATGCAGTCATGCATCAACAAGGTGAACAGTAGAGGACTCAGGAGGCAGCCCTGAGGGACAAACATGCTTAATGTAATACTGATTGAACTGTTATTTCCCACACATATGTTTTGGCGTCTGTTGATGAGAAAGTCCAGTATCCAGTTACATATGGGGGTGTTTATGCCCAGCTGGATCAGCTTTAATATCAGATTCTTGGGGATAACAGTGTTAAAGGTGGAACTAAAATCGATGAACAGCATTCTGACATAGTAATTCTTGTTCTCTAGATGTGCCAAGGATTCGTGAGGTGCTATAGCTATTGCATCAACTGTGCAGCGGATAGATATCTAAGCAAACTGTAATGTATCCAGTGTTGCAGGTAGGCTCAAAGAGATATGGTTCTTGATCAACCACTCAAAATGCTTCATTACTGTTGCTGTAAGAGCAACTGGCCAGTAATCATTTAGGCTTGTCGGTTGGAATTTTTTGGTTAAGAGAATGATTGTTGCATTTTTGAAGCAACTGGGTACAACGTCTAGTTGCAGGAATGCATTGAATATATCTCTTAGTACATTGGACAGTTGGGTAGCATAGTGTCTTAGAACCCTTCCTATAATATTATCAGGACCAGCTGCTTTTCTTGGGTTTACTTGCCTCAGGGTCTTCAGAACATCAGATGTTCTTAGACATAGCACCTCCTCACCCTGTTTGACAGGAAGCTTATTTGGCACAGTGTTGCTGTCTATATCAAATCTGCTGAAGTAGGTCTTTAGTGTCATGTAGTCCCTCACCAAAAAATGATCATGACCCAAAGTAATCAATTCCATCCATTCCTTTAGATAAAAAAATCAAAGTTTTACATTGCAGTTGCATGCTTTCTCCCCTATCAACAAACACAAATCTGATGTTATACTAAAACAAATAATAGATGCAACACTTTCCTCAAACCCTCTTGCAGTTTTTACTGACTTAATATAAACCTTCTTGACCCTAATAAGAATGCCATTTATGAAATCCTAGCAGCTGGTATTTAGCAACAACTAGCAACAACTAGTATAAGAATGGACATAACCAAATCCTAAATCAGAAGTTCACTAAATATTAATATAGTCATAAATAATATCCACTATTCTTCTGCTTACTATAGGTACATTCCCAGCCTAGTCAACCATGTTCCCATTTTCTCATCTTCCCATTCAAAAGCAACTATGCATAAATATCTAAGTCCAGCCAAAATTGCACAAAATAGAATCAGTAGCCTAAAAGGCCACCTAAACTCCCTTAACTAGTATCCAGTGCTTGACTGCCAAGATCCACAGCCATTTGGCGATAATGTGATAATCATTTTATTAAGCTTTCAGAACTTATACACTTCAATAATAATTAGGGTCCTACAATTGTGGTATTAAAAACTGTTTAACTCCTAAACTGAAAACTCTGTTTAAACTCAGAGATGAGGCTTGGCTCGACTGAAAGTAATCCAAGTTCTTTTGGATCACAATATATATACAGTGCTTTGTAAACAGCAGAAAGTCTGTAAAATGGAACAAGACTATAGCCTTCAGATCACAACAAACCCACAATCTGTTGAACTCAAAATAATTCTGGAAGCAAGTACACTGTATTACTGAGTGCCTTAATAAAATTATCATATTACCATCCCTTATTAAACAAAAAAATAAAAAACAGACACTTCTGTTGCAATTAATTTTTAAAAGACTTTTCAAATATAGCTATTTCTCAGACTCTGCCCCTCAAGAAACTGTTTTCTCCTTCTAGTAATTATTGTAAAAAACACATTCTTCCCAGAATTCATCCCAACGTTACTTTCTTCCTACAAAGAAAAAAGAAATGTAAGACCTCTTAAACTAAATCCCATATGATACTCCCAACCCCAAAAATAATAAATTACAACCCTGGTTCCTCTGCTTTTGAACAAAATGCCTTTTAGAACCTTTACATCAGATTTTCAATTGATCTCTTGTATAAAATATTATTGCAAGTCTACAATGGTAAAGCCCCTGCAAAAAATGAAAAACCTTCCACTCCTCTGACTTCTACACGATAATCAATTTCCCAACCTAAGGGAAAACGTTAGGAAAACTATTCTGTTGTCAACTGTCTGGTTGTATCCGAAGCTACTGTCCAGGTGCCAGCATGATTTCTGGAATGAGAAAAGCACTATGGCTGACATCTGGACGCTCTCTGATGACATCCTAATCAACATGGATAAAGGCAATTTCAGCAGTGCTTTATATCTGCACTGCACCAGTGCATTTGTCCTGGCTGGTCACTATCTACTCTTCAAATTCCTCTGAGCCATGGGCTTTAGTAATGAAGCAGCAGGCTGGGTTAAAACAGAAACCATTTCTGTTTAACAGAAACTTCCAAAGTCAAGATAAGATTCTCCTTCCCATGCAAAGCTGCCTCCCAAGGGTCAGTCCTCTCTGCACTTTTTTTATTTCTATTCATTAGCAGACTTCCGGCCAACAACCTCGCACTGCCAGTAATCTTATATGCAGATGACATGGTTATTTATAGATCCGACTCCCCCCTCAAAAAATAAAATGCTTCTAGAACAGGATCATGCCCATCTTAACATATAGTTAAATCACACATATCTTACTCTAAATAAAAAGTTATAAAATATATGCTATATCAAAAGCTAGTTTGTCTACTAAAACACTGAGAAGCTTAAATCTATTATATCAATGCTACTGAGACCATTATAGCTGAACTAACATTCTATTTTCAACATTATGTAGAAATAACAAAATATAAAATTAACATTTGCTGCATTTCCTGACCTTAGAGAGTAGAGTAGCAGTTGTAAAAGGGTTGTACTGGTATACCTTGAGTATGTCTAACAAAATATACTATTATCAACTCTTGTGAAGAAGTTCATTTTGATGTCTTAACATGAGCTAAATGGCTTCTTAGCAAGCAAAGAGCAGATGTGCTACTGGGTTTCCTTATTTATAAACTGGTTAAATTAGATGTAATTCTCTTTTGCATGAGGAGGCTCTTGTTTTAGTGTTCCCAGTACAGATTTAGATTACTGCTGACAAAAAAATAAATCATTTTGTAACCCTCATAACAATTGTGCTTGCAGTGACCATAGTTTTCCATTGCTAGCCTCCAAACTATAAGAATCATCACCTGCATCCCTAAAAATGCATCTGTTGCAAACTGTCAAATGCAAATGCTTCTGGCATAATATGCAACCCATAATTTCCTTGGCTACTGCTAGTTTCTATTTTTGAATTTAGCTTAATAAAAATTAATTAATTCAAATTTAGCATAATTAAAAGGATACAGCCCTTAAACAACATGTCCATCATGGACCAGCTCAAAGCCCTATCACTATATTCAGTATCCTATAGACTGCTAAGAGGTGACCTGTGTCTGTCATACAAGGCATCCTCCATCCCCGTCTGATGATTTACTGCACATCAGCAAGTCCAATGACATCAGAAATGCTCAGTCTAGAGATTTAAACATCTTCTGCAACATAAACAGAATGCTTTGGAAGGACAGGTATATCTCATAGAGGAATACCTCTCAACTGTCCGGATTTTCTCAGAATGTTTAGATATTTGGCTCATATTTTTGGTCTGTTCCTCAAAATTCATGGTTTTCTGGCAAATCACTGAGATGATCTGAGGAATGAAATCACTAAGTAATGATATACATTTACGTTTCAGACTTCAAATCCTTCAGAAAATCTGTGTTAAAACAAACCCTGTTACTTTAGCAAATTCCTAAGTTTATAAGAGCAATATTTAAAATATGTTTCTATTTTTGGGCTCCCCATTTTGTTGGACTTTGTCCAGATTTCTTGCACCAAGAAGTAGAGAGGTATGCACAGAAGATACCACTGCTCTGGAACAGACTCCCTATCCACATTAAACAGAATTCATCCCTGCTGATATTCATCTTAGAGCTATGGATGGCAAACCAAAAATTTATCCAATGACTGCCAACTGTACTACTAACGGACAGCTCCTAAATGCTTTATCCCATGCATGAGTACCCACAAATTATCTATGATATTATCAACTTTGGGATGGGTAAGGTCAATCTCTAACCAAATGGGATTGGTTAATTCAAGCACAAAAAAAGTGAAACTGGCTAGGCTTAAAATGGGACACAAAATCAGCTAGTTTAGTACTTACTTATGAACCTAAAGTAGTAGTAATCACATAGAAGTAAACCTTAATGTATCCTAACAAGACTAACATCGGTAATCCCCCCCCCCCCCACCAAGAAAGGTTATAATACTGTGAGTTTCTCTCTCTTTCTCTCTCTCTCTCTCTCTCTCTCTCTCTCTCTCTCTCCTTCTATCTTCTTACTTACTCTCTCCTTCATGTGTACTCAATACACCAAAAAGGTGGAAGGGTTCTTCACATATTGTGTAGTTTGTCATGACTGAGCTGTTTCACATTTGACCAAGGCACTAGGAAACTTCCCTACTCTTTTAGATAACTTCCATGAGATCTTTTATATCAACCTACCATACAACTAACTCAAGCAAATTGGGCATTTGTTTAAAATGTCATCAACAGAACAGCACACTCAGGAGTACAGCATCTCGTTATGCCATACTGTAGTGTCAGTGGTAATCCAAGTACTTCAGCCATCTAATCTTCCATTAACAATGGCCGTTATGCTCCCTGTTGAGCCACTGATCAAACACAAAGTAGACATGGTGTATTTCATATATTTCATGTAAATTTTTATTGATTTCATACTGTATTTTGAATGTATTATGTTATTTACTGCTATGCTGTGTTATCTGTTTTATGTTATTATATGATATAAATGTCTTGAATTCATACACCTGAGCTGAATCTGAAAAAGGTCCATGTGGATCAGTGCTCAATTATTAGGTATAAACAAATGCATAAGTATACCAGTAAATAAAGAAACAAACACATTCAACCCAATTCTTATTTGTTTCATAACAGTAATTTGTTGAGAAATACTGTATATATTAGAAAATATTATATAGTATTGTGCAAGTCTGTTCCTTTTTTTTTGAAGTCTCCCCTTTCATTGCTCTATTTTGGTTTTATTTTCTGTGATGCATTTAGGTTTATGCAGAATTGAATACAACTTTTAAACAAACAAGAAAAAAATGCAAGTATAAGTGGCCTTGGTATCCCTATTAATTCACTGCATCCTGTGATCATCCTGTGATCTATAAAATTAAGACACACATTTTTACTTTTCATAATGCAATGGAATACATTTTTGAGAGAAGTTATTTGGATGCAAGACTATAACAAAGTGTGAGAAGAAAAGAAGAAAAAATAAAGTAACCCCAGGATTCAATAAAGTCTATGTAGGTTCCATGTAGAGCCTACATAGAATGTATCTGTGTACACAGCCACAGTTTCCCCTAAGCAGTGAGCCATACATATTAATTATGGTGCATGCCTAAGGGAGGTCATAGCAAGACGAATATTGAATCCTTGTAAGACTGACGGGACAGCCACATACCACATTAAACTTGGCCAAACGTTGTTTAAGGCATTTTATTCTATTTAATTGCATTTTATTTATTTTTTTCTTTTACATTTATGTGCTTGTTTGTATGATGCGGCATTTTGTTTAGTTATGCTTAGCTTTGCACACATACAGTATATATCAGACATCTGCTAGACGTCTAAAGATAGAAACTGGATACATTCAATGTTAATAAATTATTTATTTTTTATTTATTTATTTTTCTATTTTTTTTATGTGCTTGTTTGCATGATGAGGCGTGTTGCTTAGCTAGGCATAGCGAGGTGTACTCAATTGTAGGTCTGCTGTGCTTAGCAAAGAGCAAACCTGTGCAGTGAAGTTGCACTATGCTTAAAGGCACCATCTCATTATATTTGAAGACATCTAAATTCCCTTCACTATCCCAGTGGCTAGATAGGTTGAGTCATTGTGTAGTCCCTGGGTTCAAGTCTTGGCTAGTAATGCTTTTTACATATTGTGTTGTGAAACTGTGTCAGGTGACTGAAACTTTGGTTGACTTTAAATTAAATTATAGTTACATTTAGAAAAGCTGCTTGTTTCAAAGCAGCGCTTAAACATAGTCAATGGCCTTTTCCAGTTTATGCGTTGCTTAGCTTCGCTTAAACATAATTTGTGTGAGTTTGCATGATGCTAAGCAATGTGGCATAATTTTGAAAGTTGCAGTATGATATGCAAGGGCAGGAATGCAGCCCATTTAAAGGCCAATAGGCGGGAATTTCACATCAATCCTTGAAGCCTGACCTTGACTGTGGGTATAGCTGCTGGTGTTGGTGAGGGAGTGTGCTTTAGGGCACAAAGGTGGGTGTGCGGGAGTCCAAGGTTTTTATTGGACTCCTTGTATGATACCACAAACCCTGGTTATTGCAAGGTAACTACCAGGGCTCAGACTGTAGGTCTGAGGCCTGGGATAGTTTGGCTAGGGAACTTACCAGTGCAACTGGTATCCCCCATACTGGTGATCAGTATCATCACCACTATGATGACCTGAATCATAGGAAGAGTGGAACATTGGACACCTGGGTCCAAGAGGCTAGGGATGGGCACACCCCACAGATATGTAAGTATATATTTCCAGTAATTTATAAATATACAGGCTGAATCTGTGCAAAATTGGTATGCATAATGGTTTGCTTCTCTTACCACAGCTGCAAAAGAGAGGTCTCGCAATGTACAGTCCCATGCGAGGCGTTTGGCCAGGATGAAGCAAGGGCTTGGTATGTATGAAAATCATTAAAATAATAACTTAATGCATGACTTGATAATGCAATAAAGTAAATTCAGATTTTGCAGTCTTAACAGTCAGGTATGAAATACCTGGGCCATCATACATCTTTATTAATGTGTCAGTGCATATCTGAAATGATAAAGCAAGTTAAAGCAAGTAAGCATGTGGCACTGTGTAGCATAGCTTCCAACCATCAGTTAATGTTGTGGTCTACCCAGATTAAGAGTCACTGTTCTAGTCTACTTATTGTCTAAAATATGCTGCAGATTGCACTGAATAAATAAATGGTATACGGGTAAGTTAACAGAAGTCCTAGACAGCTATCCATGTGTGTAAATGCCATATTTGAAGCAACATTAACCAATAAAGTGTAAAAGAAGATGGCACTTTGATAATTATTTTTTTTCAAATAAAGTGTTCAGTATTCCTGTAGACATTGCTTGTGGGTTCTAATCCGACACCTGTCAACTGATAAAGTTGAAGTACTAAATAATGTGTCAACATATGTCATAAATAAATGCAGTGTAATACCCAGATTAAGGGACAAGCTTGTGTTCTGCTCATTTTGTCTGATATATGCTGTGGGTTACAGTTAATAAATGAATAGGGGAAATGTGTAAGGTAATGCAACTCCTGCACAGCTATGCATGTATGTAAATCAAGATTTGAAACAACATACATCAATAAAGTGTAAAAGGAGATGTTGCTGTGATAACTTAAGGTTTTCAAATAAAATGTTCAGTATTCCTGTAGTCACTGCTTGTGGGTTCTAATCTGACATCAGACAACTGATAAATGAAAATTACTAAATAATGTCTCAGCATATGTCATAAATAAATGCAGTGTAATACCCAGATTAAGGGTCAACCTTGTGTTCTGCTCATTTTGTCTGATATATGCTGTAGGTTGCAGTTAATAAATGAATAGGGTAAATGTGTAAGGTAACAGTACTCCTACACAACAATGCATGTGTGTAAATGCACGATTTGACAAAACATAAATCAATAAAAGTTTTAAAGGAAATGATGGTCTAATAATTTACTTTTTAAAATAAAATGTTCAGTATTCCTGTAGTCATGATTTGTGGGTTCTAATCCCACACCAACCAACTGAGAAATCTCCAGCTGTCTAGTGTATTTAGTGTACACGAACATACCTCTCGACTATCATGATTTTTGCAGAATATAATGAATATTGCCCCATATGTCAGGTCCTTTGTTTTGCAGATATATGACATTACTTGAAATGCAATTTAATGGCAAATCTGTAATCAGAACACCTTGCTACTATTGTATGAGCACACTATGTAAAAATGTTCCCTGTCATTGTGCCTTTGTACCGCCATTATGTATGGCTTGGCCCATAATGTCCCATGCTAAGAGGTTGAGAGCTATGTATGTGGAGCATCATATATACAATATAAGCAGTCAGTGTTCTGACAAGTCAAATTTAAAATATCTAGAAGTATATAGTTGTAGTCTCTGTAGTTATATTATTCATGAAGTTACTATTGTTCATTTTTTCTCTTGCCCCACCCCTTCTCGTCTTTTATTTATTAATTATACTTATTATTATCATTTAATATTATCATATTATTTGTAATTACCTCTTATGTTGGCCTTATGTATAATTTAATATTACTTTGCTGTTAAAATACTTTCATTTACATTATTTATGGTTGTGTTCCTCATTATATTATTTTCAATGTATTTCCATTACTCATTATTGTTTTGTCTTATGTAATTAATTGCATTTGTTTTGGTTATGTTTATTTTTCCTTATGTTTATATTTCATTTACCACAGTGCGACAAGGTAGGCCAGTTCCCAGCGATCCACCTACAGCTCCCCTGGCCAAGGCACCGGGGCCTAGCACATCTGAACCACAGCCTGGTAGCACCCCTTCTGCTGCCCCTGCACTACCTGCTCCATCAGGTAGTTCTACCCTACAGGCTGGGGGTGATACCCCTTTGAGAGTGAAGTTGGAGGGGGTGCTTTCATCATCCAAGACCAACTGCCAGGCATGGTGCTTAGGCATGTGTGCCAAACTGTTGGTACCAGCTTATGTCAGATGGAGAGCATGTGGCCCATCCTGGTGGGGCAGTCTGTCCCCAGGCATGGGAGTCAGCCACTACCTACTTAGGAGCAGTGAAGGTGCAGTGCTGACAGTCCAATGGATGAGAACTTGAGTCTAACTGCTACCATGTCTGTCATCCATGGGACTGGAATTCCACAACACCCTCCCCAACCAAGGTGTTCACCCCTCTCTTATGTCACACACCAACCCTGTCTGCTATCTTGTTTGTCTTGTCTGTTTGCAAAAGCTTCCTCAACTTTCCAACTTACCTCCCCCACACATACCTATGTTCTTTCCCCAACATTCCACTCTCTCCTTAAAAAATAAAATGGGAACCTGTCACAAAAATAAATATCGTCCCAAACATAGCTCTCCATTTCCCACACGTGTCCAATGGACACACTTAATTTGGACCAATTGGCTTGACAATGCACTTATGTTGTCGTCACCCCTCTCTGTTGGGGTGACTCCAAATTTACCTAAAAAACACTTTTAAAAGTGTACAGTTGAAGAAATGGATACCTATAGTTCTTTCCTACACCTGTCCTGCACATACCAACCTGCCTTTCACTATGTCTTTCCCCCACTTGCACCCCATTTCCCCACAATTTTTCATTTCTTTAAAGAATTTTTGCTTGATGCTGCTTTACACACAGCATCACTAAGCTATACTAAATTGCAGTGTATTGATATATGTATTTGAAAGTATAATAATCACATCCAAAAAGGTACACCTACACCCTATTTCAAACTCAGCACAATTGCACCTGAAGAACAGTGCATCAACCCACCAAGCCACACAGCTAGTTGATTAGCACAGATGTTTTACGCAAAGCATAGTAATTGTCATTTTCTCAGCATTAAGCATATTTAAGCAACGTTGCACATCGCACCATATCGCGCAAATCTACTAACAGTTTAATGGAAAAATAGAGTTGAACTGGGACTCTGGTACATAAATACATCACTATAAATCCATACACATTATAATAGATGTATGTGAGGTATGTAACAGCAGATAAGTGTTTGATTATATCTACAACATGTAAAAATGCACCTGCTAAAAGATGAATGTAAAAATAGGAGTACAACTAGGATTCTGGTAGAGAACTACATCACTACAAAGCCATACACATAATAATAGATCTAAGTGAGGTATGTAACAGCAGATAAGTGTGTAATTATATCTTCAACATGTAAAAAGGTATCTGTTGTAACAGTGACTCATTAGCTTTAGCTGTTAAGTGTTTTGAAAACATAATCTTTTTGTCCACATGGTCCTGAGTTCAAATACAGCTGTGTCTAGCATTTTAGATACGTGTATGCCTACATCAACAGTATAAATTCTGATATGTATGACTGTCTCATCACCTATTTATCCACCCAAAGCAGAACAGATTTAATGTCTGCTTCTAAATAATGGAAGTCAAAGGCCTACAGATAGGACCGCATTTAAACTGTACCTATTACAACACTAGAAAGTGCATAGAATGCCAAGTCATGCATTAGTATAAATTCCCAGAGGATTTGGAAGTATGTAAGTCAAATGAGGCCCAGTAATATCAGACTGCAGCCCACATTGATTTGCTAGTGGTATTACAAACAACCACAGCTGCACAAGTAACATACATATATGGAGATTGTGTTAGAAGCAAGGGCTGCCAGCACACATGTCACCATGACATAACACTTGGCTTGGTAACTATCCAGCTGGTTGACATAATGGTTGATGTACCCCCTACCTTGTTCTAGGGCACACCAAGTATGCTATCTTTCATTTTGTTAATGATACCTTTGGCTAACATACTTAACATATACCTTAATTTCCAGTGGGATGTGTTTCTGCAATCAGACTCTGGCTGTACACCAAGGCTGACACAGGTCCCACAGTTACTCGTAAGTGTTGCTGTCCTGTGCATTCAGCACCCTCTCTGCCTATGCCTATTTCCTGTAGCAGCAGCAGCTTCAGCCTGTAGCACTCACATCTGTATGTAAAAAGTAGCTGCTACAAACATTCACTCCGTGCTGATGTAGTATCTTTACCCCAGTAATTTCCACCCCAACATATGAGAAAGGGGATAGAATCTACATCGACGCCTTGTATCTTGTTGAGTAATTGCATGGGATTGGCTGATTACACTGCAAATCAGGTGTGTATGCTGCATGTAGCATTTCTGAAAAACAGATTGGTTCAGATGCAATCTGAACCAGCTAATGAGAACCATCTTAAAAAGGCAAACTTCTAGCTAGGGGAACCATTGTGCATGAGAGTTAGTTTGTATGGTTAACTCATTGACACAGTACTACTATAGCTGTATCTTTCAACAGAGGAGTATTGCATTCCATCAGATATGTAACCATTTTGTTTACAACATGCATATGTTTGAATATACCTAGGGGAATGGGGTTACATCAGTAAGCCTTTCTTGCAAATGTAATGATGACATGCCAGTGATCTCCAGCTGTGTTACACCTACAGAGGATGTAGAGTACAGCAAGCGTATAATGCTCTGTATTAACTAGGTACACAGGTGTCCTGGATACTCCCTTTGTTAGCAGTTGTAGTAGTATCCTGCTAGTTGGTTGGCACTGTTGTTTATGCATATGTTATGGGTGGGGGGGGTTCTGTGCTATGGGGCACACTACAATGGGCTCCTGTGTTAGATGTGTGATCATACATGAGTATCTGTCATGGCGCAAACAGGAGTAGGTCACTATTGCTACTATCCTAGTTGTGTCCACAGCCTTTGTACGTTTGTCACACTGTTGAATATGAGATGTGTAATCAAGTGGGGAATACTGATAGCCTTCCTCTATTGCTGTATATCTACATACTGTACTCCAACATATGTGATCCTGACATGTGCTGTTATTAATTTCTATTTCAGAGGATATTATGCATGCAAGGCGCTGTGCAGCTTTCACTGAGGCAGAGAATTACCTCATTATTAAGCCTTGCAACAACAAAACCATGTCCTGCTGTCCAGAGGGATGGCAAATAGGCAAGAGCATGCAGCCTTGTGGGACAAACTGGTGCATAACATTAATGCTGTGGGTCACCAGAATTGTACATATGAGCAGGTGTGCCACCATGCCACAGATATGATCAACTCAGCATGCAGACATGCAGCGGATGTGACCAGAGATCGTCAGGTCACTGGTGGTGGGCCTGCAGTGGAACAACCTCTGTCAGCCACAGAAGAATTCCTGGTTAACCTTGCAGGGATCCATTACCCAACATGTCATGGATGTGGGTGCCACCATTTCCACTCAAGAGGAGCATCCAGGTATGTTTAGTTGGATCATCATTGGAATACTGCAGCATTCAGGGTGTCAGGGTGTACATAGTTTTATGTGAGTGTCAGGTGTTTTTTTTTTGGGGGGGGTAGCTGCAGTTTTAAGCTCATGCACAGTTTGTGACCCACATACCTGTTAACATAGCAGCTACTATAAATGTGAGATATTTGGACATATTTACCCTGTTACACTGTAACATGCACTGGTGTTTACATTACCTCTCCCTCACATTTTTCAGGATCGTCAGGAATAGAAAGAGGCCATGCGTCTGCTGCTGGTAAGCACAAAACTGTTTTGTCAGAGATGTAGATAAAGTTCAATGTATTTGCTAAAGTGTTACCCTAGGCCTGCTAGCTGGATTGATGTACTGTCTGCATGATTCCCAACTGTACAGATACTCCGTGACTGTACACAATTTACTCATACCTATGCATTGTAGGTGAGACCACAATGAGTGATTTGACAGTATTGTTAGGACATCACAGATTGCTGTAACTGTCAACTGTGCAGAGTTTTGCAGAATGTCAACAGTGCACATTATTTATCTTTTGCTCATGAGGTTCTTGTTTAAAGAACTTTTATTTCCAAATAAATACAGATTTGGGCTAGAAAATAATGACCTCATGTCCTACTATATGAGGTTGAGGGTTATACAACTGTCTAATAGTAACAGCAGTGTATACAGCTTAACATATATTGCAACATAGTACAGCAGAGCATAGTAGTTCATGTAATAATGTAATGCTTTCCCCTTTTTGTCACAGGTGACCAGGGGGTTTGTCTTTCTCCCCTTCACAACCTGATGTCAATGCCTCTTCAGACTCTGATGATAATGATGGCCAAAGTGAGGCACAGCTGGAGGTTGAAGGGGCTGAATCTGACAAAGACGTTGACATCCCTCATCTGCCCTCATTATCACCGTTAACAACCAGTATGTCTATGCATGCCCAGTCCCCTGAGGCCAGAGATATTGGACAGTCAGAGGGTGGGGACATTGAACAGGGAAGTGTGGCTACTGTGGCTGCAGTGACTGTTGACAATGGCAATAGCCAAACAGCTGGTGAGGTTCCACACAGGCGGATTAATAGGAGTGCTCATAGGAGGCCTGCTGTCCCTTCACCTCCTGTTGCACGTGTCTCATCAAGTGTCACTCAGCATATGTTTAGGGCTATCATGGAGACACAGGCACATTCAGAAAGAAACTCTCAACAGATCTTCAGGGTTATGGATGCAGCACAGTCTGACATCCATGACTGCCTCTACAGTGTTGCTAATACCCTCGAACCTTTGACTGGTATAGTGGAAAGACATTGGTCTGAGACAGATCACACATTATCTGCCTTGGAATGCACTTTGTCTGTGACAGATCGTCTGGCTGGAGTTGAGCGTCAGACTTGTGGAGGTCGGTCAGCAACTACATCTGCTGAGACCGTGGCTGTGCACAATCATGCCCCTATAGTGGTAGTACATCCAGAGCTCCAGAGGGGAGTGTGCAGTCCACTGCCAGATGTGGCAGGCCATGGGATCATGATCCTGGGTGTGCCCATGGAGGACACATTCCCAGCAGGCAGCAGTCACCTTCAGGTATTAGCACAGCATCTGACCTTGGCCATAGAGGTGCCAGTGTAACTCTGTCAGAGCAAGCTCACATGTTTTGGGGCAGAGCCAATGAACTGTGAGCTCTACCATGCACGGCTCACAGCTGTCTAACATTTAGACATGTAGGGCTAGCACTCTTGTTCATTCATGCAGACACTCACTCACCACTGTCACATGTCCATGGTCCATCTTGCCTACTTTCCTTCCGGACTCACACACACACATGCCAACCTAGTGAGACAGCCTAGGCCTCCTGCACCCCCACACAACACCCTCTGCAAGTGATGATACCTGTGCCACATCCCTATCATCTTTCTCATGGATGCAGGGAAATAAAACTATGTGTCTGATGCACAGGGTGACCATCTGCATTAATATGAATTTGTTTCATCCATTGGTGCTTTTGACATGCTACTTCTACTGGTCAGTTACAGATATTGCACATTGCCATTTATAATGAGTATACCATAATAATGTGTGCTCATTCCAATGGATGCTGTTGTAATAATGGCTGTGTAGTCGCACAATGATAGGTGTCTCATAAAAATGTTTATGTTTCACTTTCAGGATTGCGTAGAACACACCTATAAGTAAACATCTACAATCAACCCATCAGTGTCAGACCACAAGACTGAATGTCAGCACAGAAGAAAAATGTCATCAGAAAGGTAAAACAGTATAGGTTCATGGGTTCATAGGTTCATATGTCAATCAAGCACTAGACTAGGAAATGCAAAAATCAAAGAGAGCCTCCTAGACTGGATCTTAATAAATAAGACCAAGACCTCTTACCAAGCAGGCATCCTCCTGGACTTAGTGACCATCAACCCACCTTCCTACTAAAATTCAAAACCCAGGCCGACCCTACCCCCATATTACAAACAATCCATAACACAAAAAACTTTGACCCCTAGAAATTCAAACTTGAGCTAAAGCACCATAACTGGAACATACTAAAAGTACTACCTCCAGGAGAAGCCGTAATCTATTTCAGTAACACTTTCCTAGAAATCATAAATGTCCATGATCCAGCCCAGACCACTAAACTCAAAATGAAAACAGACCCCTGGCTTACCAGAGAGACTAAAAATAGAATATCAGAAATGAACAAAGCCTGGTATCACTGGAGAGCCACAAAAAAACCCAGCAGCTAAGGAAAAATTCCAAAAACCTTGCAATGAGACAAAAAAGCAGTTATCCTAGATAAAAATAATTATTTCCGACAACTACAAGACAAGCATCGCAACAAGCTGAAGAAATTCTGGGCAGGACTAAATAAGCTACTCCACCCTGGCAGACCCTCTACCCCACCTCCAACCTCCACTAGTGAAATCACAAATATACCAGACACATTCAACAAATGCTTCATAGAAGCTATTTCTAATCTTGTTCAAAAACAGCCCACATCCACCACCACTAATTACCCAGAACCTGTAGATAGACCCAAAACAACCTTCCAATTTCAACCCATCCCTACCAACTATGTCAAAAAGTTGTTATTCAAACTTAAACATACTACACAAGCAGCTGATGGCATACTTGCTGAATACCTTCAGTTGGCTGCTAATGAACTTGCCTTCCCTGTATCCATCCTTCTAAACAGATCTATCTCAGAAACCTCAATACCACCCATCTGGAAGACTTCCTATATTATCCCCCTCCATAAAGGCGGTACCTCCACCAACCTCACCAACTATCGCCCCATAACCATCTTGCCTCCACTAGCTAAAATACTTGAGAAATGTATATACCACCAGCTTATGCCATACCTGCTTAACAACCAACTTCTCTGTATTACCCAACATGGATTTCGGCCTTCTCATAGAACAACCACCACCCTACTCTCTTTTACAAACCTCATCAACCAAAACAAACACACAGGCACTCTAACTTCTGCCATATTCTTGAACCTATCAAAGGCCTTTGATATGGTCAGCCATCTTAAAGTAGGGTCTATATTACATATCCGAATGCTTAAATGTTCGAATCACTAAAGATCGACCTTTAGCGATCAAACATTTAAATGTTCGAATATGAATAAAAATAAAAAATAAAAAAGCTAACGTGTGTAAGCAGGGGGCAAGCACCCCTGCACCCCACACCCCCCCCCCCGCTACTTAAATATATCAACTCCAAAATCGCGCTATAGTGTAGGGAATGGGAAATTTCCCATTTCTGCACTATAGCGCACTGAAGTGCGATCTCGGAGTTGGTATATTTAAAGTAGCGGGGGTATGGGGGGGTGCAGGGAGGCTTGCCCCCCTGCTTAAATCCTTTCCTTTTTCTTTTTTTTCTTTTATTTTAGTGCATATTCGAACATTTGAATGTTTGATTGCTAAAGGTCGATCTTTAGCGATTCGAACATTTAAGTGTTCGGATATGTACTATAGACTCCTTAAACTGGTACAAGCCCTTACTGACCTTGGCCTTAGTAACCAAGCATTAGCTTGGTTTCAGAACTATTTACAAGGAAGACAACAAGCAGTTCGGTGGGACAACAACCTATCCACACTGCTACCCATCACCACAGGAGTTCCACAAGCTTCCATTTAAGGTCCCCTACTATTCTCCAGTTTCACCAATAATGTCCATAGCATCTGTCAAGATGCAACAGTTATATAATACTCTGATGACTCAACATTTGTCTGTTCAGCCAATGATCCTCAAAAACTCCTTTCTATAACCCAAAAAGCCTTCCATACCACTGAAAACTGGTTTCTTAACAAAAACCTAATACTAAATCCCCAAAAAAACAAACTGTTGCTATTTACACCTAAAAAATCTACCACAATACCCAGTCCATTTAATATTGTGTCCAAGGATGGAACTGTCATCTCCCCTGACACTCACACTAAATTGCTAGGAGTGACCATTGATAATAACCTCAAATTTAATCAGCATATAAATCAAACCATTAAAACTATTAACAAAAAATTGGACAGTCTATATAAAAATTAACCATTTCTAGCACAACCTGTTAGTATAACCACTACTCAAACTCACCTCATTTCCACACTGTTTTATGCCTCACCCATTCTCACCAACTTACCCAAAACTGAAATTGTCAGACTCAACACCTGTTACAATCAAATTGCAAAATTCACTACCGGTGCCCCCTATTGAGCCCACCACTGCCATTCCCTAAAACAACTTTGCTGGCTTGAATTCCCTAATCTCCTAAATTATCATCAACTTTCCTTTGCCCATAATCTCCTACTACTCCCAGACAAACCCCAGCTCTGACCAATCTACTAAACTACAAGCTAAATCTAGACAACTTTGCTCTAGCAACAAAAAATTAATCAAGGTCACCAAGGCCAACAACACAGCAGGGGACTCCCTCTTCCTTAACTACATAGGCAAAATTTGGAACACCCTACCTACTGCTATTACCCCAGCGGACTCAAAGATTACATTTAGAGGACTCCTGAAAGAACACCTAAAGTACACATGGTTATGCACATGTTCCCCACATGGCTGATGCCCCCCCACCCACTCTCTCCCCTTACTCTTACCATCTGACTTCAACTTCATCATCAAAAGAATGCAACTTCTCTAGCTTCCTTCCAGTTCCACTTGTAATTAGTCAATACCCATATGTCACTGCTACGACACTCTGTTATCTATCCAATACATTTTTCTCTTTACACCTCTACTCTTACTCTATACTTGTTACTTACTCCTCCTGCTTCTCTTACTTAACTTGTTATCCGATTTCCCATCTCTGTCTCTTCTCCTGCTGCTGTACTCCCTACTATGTCTAATCTTTGCTCTCTTTGTTGCTATACTCCCTACTGTGGCCAACCTGCTCACAAGTCAACCGTATAAAGCAAAAAATGCAACCCCTACTAACAGTGTTCACCATTATGTAATGCATCATCCTAAAACTGTAAAAGATGTGTTCGGTCTATGTAAATATGTTAAATCCTAAGCTTCAATGCTATGTTACTAGTCAATGTTAAGTTGGGTATTGTGTAAATTTGAATGCTTCTGTATACACCTTATATTTTCCTTAAAATTTAACTGTGGAGCTTTTCTCCCTGGGCCTACGCTGAAAATGGACATGCATCCCATCGGACTTTCCCAGTCAACAAATGTAAAATAAATAAATAACAATAAATATGTGTTTAATAGGCTAACAAACACAAGGGGTTCCTTAAGCCTAGCCATGCATCCCTAAACTATATCAAAGTTTGACACCCTTGATAAGTGCAAGCAGGGTTTTGGGAGCTGAAACATCCACAAGCTGGGGGGTGGGAGATGAACCATCCACAGTTTCCCCTGTGTCCATTAGAGACATTGGTCATAAACATTCTATGATTGTCCTGTTCCCCATGCAATTGTGTAACTTGCTCTTGATTTGCATTAGCGCAAAACTCTGCTTCACATGGATGGGGAGCCTGTTACACAGACGGTGTAGTCTCTGGGTTCCATACCTGTCTCTCCAACATGTCATATAAATACCACAAGCAAGGTGTAGGCCTATAAAACAGGCAATTCTGGTGTTAGTTGTTTCATGGATATGCAGGCGGTCCACAGTGAGGTCTAACACCACCCTGTATGGCAGGCATAGATCTCCACTCCAAAGTATGTAGAAGACAGAATACATGGATAGGGCCTTGATGCAGTCTGCATAGGACATGTTATGTACACCATGTAGTGGTTTAGGGAGGAACCTCTGTGGATGTTGCAGCTGTTCGATAGGCCTGGTTAGTTACATACCAAAGGTGGCATTGCACTCAATGATAGGTATGATGAATTCCGAATACAGTGGAACAATGGCTTCCTTGGATTTACATGCATTCCTTTGTTTATAGGTTGTGCAACATAGAATGATTTCCCCAATATTACAGACACATGACTATCAAAGGCTAGATCACTAGCTATTTCTCCATAAGTCCCTGACTACTGGGTCAATTGTTGGAGGTGTGCTGTCAATACGATAGTTACCAGCAGTGGATGACTTCACAAAGGATAGTATTGTGCATTTCTTGGCATTTACTGTTAGTCCATGGCTCTGACAATAACTAAACATCTGTGTCAGCCCCTCCTGGATAATATTTGTATCTGTGTGGGATGTAATAACAGCTTCTAATTTGCAATCGTCAGCAAATTTAATCAGCCAGAGACCACTAAGAGTAGCCGTGACTCTGGAAAAGTAAATGCCTAAAAGTAGCAGTCGGAGGAATGATTTGTGAGGGAGTCTGCAGGTGACTGGCCTCATTGTAGAAGTGGACTCCCCAATTCTAACTTCCTGGATCCTGTCAGTCACTTGGCTATCCACCAACTGACATACTACTTTGTACCTAACTTCTTGAGTTTGTCAACAATGCCTGATGGGGTTGGTTTAAAAAAGTCCACTGAACATGTGAGAGAAACAGACAGATGTAGGTTTTGTAAAACAGAAATGGAAACAGTGGCACACCTTGTTGCTGATTGTGACATACTAAAGGTGAAAGGATTATATACTGAAAGGCATAATAATGTGGCAAGACTGTTGCACTGAGGATTGTGCAAACATTATGGTCCTGAAGTGGCTGAAAAACACTGGAAACATGAGCCACAAAGCATCACAGAAAATTATGAAGTTTACATCACATGGGATCACCCATTACCAACAGTTCAAAAGACAGATGCTAGAAAACCAGATATAGTGGGCCATGAAAAGAAGACAAAAGTAGCATTGATCACTGAAATCACCACACCCAGTGACCACAGTGTCTTGCAAAGAGAGAGACATAAAGTCATAATATGTCAGGATTTACAGGCAGAAACGAGAGCAATGTGGAAGAAAGATACCCTGACAATTCCAATAGTAGTAGGAGCAACAGGTCTTATAATAAAGAATCTACAATTGTATTTAGATATGTTACCAATACATATAACCCTGTACAGATTGCAGAAGGAGTCATTACTGGACACATAGCGGGTGCTGCAAAGAAAACTTCTGGCTGACATCAAAGATTGAAACAATACTAATTTTGTGAACTTTAATCGTACTTTGACTTGGGAATGGGGTCCATTCCCATCATGGTATTAAAAACCCAAAAGACTTGGAGAAATTAAAAAAAGGTATGCTGAGATATTATTTGGGCCCATTGATGCAGTGTACTTGGACTTATAGAGAGCATTAAGGACCTGGTCCCAAGTGATAGTAGGGGTAATTATATTTGATGGTATTTCCTGAGGGAAGGTTGAGGGGAAGAGAGGGGTAATGTTGGGGCCCTATTTAAGAGCTAGCAGATTTGCTATATCATCTGTCTCATTATAGGTGGTTCTAGGTACAATGAGATATGCACAGAACTGTGTCTTACCTCTGCCATTGCGGTCATAGCTAATATTTGCTTTGTCATTGTCCTTGGACTGGTAGCCCACACTTACTTACTCTGGCTGTGATAAACTTCATTTGTCCTCTGATTTATTTGTTTACTTTGAGAGTGTTTTTATCCTTCTATGTGCTGCACTCATATGTTTTGCCCTGCGTTTCTTCCTTCTGCTATACAGCCTATCTACTCTGTGATCCATTTAGGATGGCTTGATTTAGAGTTAGGTCTGTACTTCTCCCTGGTGGGTATGGCTGCCTCCATGCAGCTAGTAACATGCTTGTACAGGGTTTCTGTGAACAAGTCTGCATAGGCCGCAGTATTCTCAGTGTTTGCAGGGATTTGAGGTTTGGACAGTGTATCACCTAATAGCTGGAGTTCATCCCTACAGTAGTTCCTGAATTTTCCATATGTAGATGAGGGTCTATATTTTAGTTCTACTTCAAAGGAGACCATTTGTGTTTGAACCTTACTAGAGAAGACATTACAGTATAGGGTGTGCATGACTCTGCCATATTGTCAAAGCCCACACCCAGTATGGTTGCTACCCTGGTTGGTGTACTGGCTATCTGGTCCAGGGAGCTACTGTTTACAAAATCCATGAATCTCTGTGCCTATATGTTCGGTGTCATACAGGATTCCCAGTTAATAGTGGGATACTGCAATTCACCCATGCATATGGTATTGTGTGGGATGGCTAGTGTTTCCAATACATTTAAATACATGATATGGCTTTCCTGATCAATAGATGGGGGCCTACAGCCTGCATGGATGTAGTATTGGATTTCTCCTATTGTGATTTGAACCAGGCACAGCTCAAATGCATTGTCCTGTTTGACCAGTCTTGAGGTATATTTAGTTTTGATGTACATGGAGACACCTCCACGTTTAGTCCCTCCCAGTGGTCAGTAACTGCACAGACATCTTCTGAAAGCTCAAATAGTAACTGTAAGTATAGTCTACGGAGGTATGCCACAGGTTGTGTATTCCCATATGGACTATGACTGGGTCATATCATGGGATCACAGGAACTTAGTAGGCTAATAGCCCTAGGGCCCTTACAAGCCTAGCCAAGTTCTTCCCATATTTCCACAATCATCAACAATTGCCTCTGTCCAAGAGGGACACAGGTGGAACCCCCGGGATGAATTTACGGTTACACATCCAATCATCCAGATTGAGTTTGAAGAGGACTAATGTGGTACTCTGACATGAAGTTTGAGTGAATTCCAAAGTTGTGCTAATCTCTGGGATCAGAATTAACTATCCAGCATGTTGTATTACTGTCACATACCAGGTTAAGGTATATACAGTGAGTAACCCATGTAACATTTGATTTGCGGAAATGCAGCATTTCCAATAATGCCTGGTCACAGATTGCCTTATATGCAAGGAATAGATCTCCTCTGAGTAGTCTGCATGAAACAGAATGCAGTGACAGTGATTTCAGATGATCCACATAGGACAGAAGCTGAAAACCTTGAGTTATCCTTTTGAGGAACCTTTGTGGTCTTTCCAATTGCTGCTGGTGCTTGCAGAGGTGCATACCAAAAGGGACATTCATTTCCATTATTGGTCTGATGATGGGAGAGTACAGAGAGGTTACAACTACTTTTACTCTTCTGGGTGCAATGGCCTTACTTATGAGATGAGCAATATAGAATGCCTTTCATTGCTGTGGAGACATGGTGATCAAAGGTATGGTTACTGTCAACCTGTGTGATTAGGTCTCTCACCAGTGAGTGCATACGTAGGGTTGTTTTATTGATATGTGAGTTATCAGTAACATTGTACATACTGAGAGGGATGTTAATACAGTTTTGCTGCATTGAGGTTAAGGCCATGGGGTTGGCATCAGTCATTTGTCTGTGTAAGACCCTGTTGTAGGATGTTGTCATCATCTGGAGCTTCTATGACCACTCCCAATTTGCAGTCAGCAGCAAACTTTGTTAACCACAGACCTTTAATTTTAGCTTGTACTTTAGATAACTACATTCCAAACAGTAGAGGTCCCAGGACAGATACCTGTGGAACAACACTGCTTACAGGTCTGCTGTTGGAGGTGGTTTCCACTATTGTCACTCTGTGGGTTCTACCAGCGAGCCAGATAGCAACCTATCTAATGATATAAAGGTTGATACCTAGCTGGTTGATTTTTTTCTATGATGCCTTAGTGGGGGATAGTATCAAATGCATTTGCTACATCTATGTAGGCTGTATGTACAGATTTCCCCTTGCCCAGGTCCTTGGTTCATATATGCTGTGTGTTTGGCCTTAGAAAGGGTGTTTATGAATTGCTCTTTAGAGATACAAGGTAGGGAACAGATGGTATGTATGTCATGGGGTACATGTGGTGGGGACGGGGGGGGGGGGGATGAGGTGATCACAGTACCTGTCAGCTGACAGGTGAGCTATGTCCACAGGCTCAGTATATGTGCTATAATTAACTACCACTTCAGCCCAGATCTGGACCTGTCCTTTTAGGTGACAAATGAAACTACATAATACCTTTTGGTTTGTAGAGGAAGCTAATTTGAATTCATAGCCTGAAATTGTATTCATAGGTTCATAGGTTCATAGGTGGGTAGTAGCCAAAGATACCCTGGCTTTCGCCACCCAAGAAAATTATTTTCCTGTGCCACTGTCGACCAGAGCCACAAAAGTGATCCCCGGGGTGAATTTCCTATCTCCCTTCCAATCATCAAGATTTTTCTTGAAGAGCACTAATGAAGAGCTTTGTTTGATATAGATAGGTAGTTTGTTCCAGAGTATGGGAAGTCTCTGGGACAGGAATCTATCCCTCCAGCATGTTCTGTTTATTGTGGTGACAAGGTTTAGGTCCCTAGACCATGTAGCTCGTAGGGATTGGGATTTCTTTAAGTGGAGCATGTCTAAAAGCTCTGGGTTTGACATAGCTTTGTGTGTTAGGCAGAGATCGCCTCTGAGTAGGCGATATGCAATGGAGTAAAGTTGCAGTTTTTTGAGATGGTCTGAATAAGGCATCTGTTTGAGGCTGGTAATTCTCTTTGTGAGGTATTTCTGTGGCCTTTCTAGTTGTAGATGTCTTGTGAGGTACATACTAAAAAGGGCATTGTACTCTATAATGGGTCTAATGAGTGACGAGTAGAGGGGAACAATGACGTCTTTTCTCCTGGATGAGAAAACTTTTGTGATGAGGAGTGCCACATAGAAGGATTTCCTGACTACTGTGGTGATGTGATTATCAAAGGAGAGCCTACTGTCCACCTGTGTCCCAAGGTCTCTTATCACACTTTCAGTGTTAAATAGACTACCACCTATGTAGTAGTTCATGGGTACTGAGTTTTTACCAAAAGGGATGACAATGCACTTTTTGGCATTGAGCTTGAGGCCATGGCTTTGACACCAGGCATCTATCTCAGCGAGGCCCTTTTGTAGGATGTCCACATCTTTTGGAGTTTTGATTATGGCTCCTAGTTTGCAGTCATCTGCAAACTTCATTAGCCAAAGACCTTCTGTGTTGGCCTGTACTTCAGAGAAGTAGATAACAAACAGGAGAGGACCCAGGACTGAACCCTGTGGTACTCCACTTGTCACTGGTCTGAAGTTGGATTTGGAGTCTGCTACTTTCACAGTGTGGGTTCTGTCAGTGAGCCAGTTGGCAACCTATCTTGTGACATAGGGATTTATACCTAGTTTAGTGGAGATTATCTATAATTCCAGAGTGGGGGATGGTGTTGAAAGCCTTGGCGAGATCTAGATAGGCTGTGTGAACCACCTTACCTTCATCTACAGCTTTGGTGACTGCTTCAAAGAAGTCTGTCAGGTTTAGGAGACATGATTTGCCTTTTACAATCCCGAACTGGGTGGGGTCCTGAGTTTGGAGATTACCAATGTCATTGTTTATAAGTTCCATGATGATACACTCCATAGCCTTGCAGACCAGGCTCATTAGGCTAATGGGGTGGTAGTTTCTGGGGTCTGTGGTGGCTCTCCCTTTGTGGAGTGGGATAAGTGTCACTGTGCGCCATTCAGTGGGCACATAGCCAGAGGTGAGGCTATGATTGAACATGGTGCTTAGGTGGGGTGCCAGTTCATTCAGTAGTTCATGTAGAACGCAGCCTGGGATGTCATCAGGTCCCATAGATGCTGTGTTCTTGGCTTTGGATAGTGTGTTTTTTACCTGTGCAGCCGTGATTACAGGAACTTTGCATTCTTCTGGTATAGAGATGGGCCCTTTAGGGGATGACAGGGGGGTAAAGTTAGCACTGAACCTATCTGCCAGGATGTTGGCAATATCGGTTGGTTCTGTATATTTAGTGCCATTGTGCTGTAGCTCAGAGCAGATCTGAGTATTACCATTGAAATTCTTGACATAGCTGTATAATGCTTTGTGGTTGTCTTTGGAATCAGTGGCGATTTTGTTTTCATAACTAGCTTTGGAGGATTTTACGAGGGATCTCAGCTTCTTACTGAGGCTGACCAGGGAGTTTCTCCAATCATGGGATTTTACTCTTTTTTGCAACAGTTTCTTTCTTCTGTTGTAGAGTTTGTTTATTGCAGGGGACCACCAGATTGGCTTCCTTTTTTTGGAGGATAGCATCTTGGTTCTGTTAGGGATTGCATGATCCATGCACTTGTGTAAGTGCTTATAAAGTACATTTGTGTAGAATTCAGCAGTCATACCTCTATTTTCAGTGAGCATGGGTGTCGTGAAATTTACCACTTCTGTCTTAAGAAGCGTGAAGATGGCTTTGGAGAAATTTTTTACTGTGGTTTCCTAATGGGGGGTAGGGGAGGGATGTGGATGTCTAGGGTGATTAGCTTGTGGTCGGATCTGACCAACGAGGAATTGACCTCTGGTGTGGAGCACCGGTTGCCCATGTTGGTAATAACCAGGTCTAGGATATTGCTGCCCTGGTGGGGATGTGGATAAGTTGATCCATGGCATTGGAATTTATGAATTCCAGAAAACATTGAGCACAAGAGTTGGTACATGAGTAGTTTTCCAGTTAATGGTAGGGTAGTTGAAATCGCCCATTATTAGGGTGTTAGGTTGTACCCTAATATTTTCCAGCTTATTAAGAAATGACGAGTGGGAATCCTGGGGCATGGTGGGGGATCTGTAGCAAGCTACAATTTGGATTGCGGTCTTGCCCAGAGTTAGTTGCACTTGGATAATCTCGGATGCATTATGCTGAGCAACTAGCCTGGAGGTGTGGATATCCTTAATGAATATGGACACACCTCCGCCTTTAGTGTGTCGGTCCAGGTTAGGTGGCCGAAAGGTGTGGTATGAATTATAGCTTGGTAATGCAGGGTTACTCTCTGGAGCCTTGAACCAGGTCTCTGTCACTGCACAGATGTCGATGTTCTTCATTTTAAGGAGTGCTTTGAGTGAGTGCATTTTGAGGTTTAGACTTCTAGCATTGAGTAGCAATACCCTCAGATTCTTCTTGCCTGTACCTTTTAGGGTGGTGAATTTGTCATTTGAACCTTGCCTAAAAAAGGCACTATAGGGGTGGCTAGAGCCTTAGCCAGTATCCGGAATCCCAGGGGCGACAGGTGCAGGCCATCTCTGGCAAAGCATCGTGGTTTGTTGATCATGTCATCCCAGGCAGACAGATACTGAATCCCCTTAGAATGACACCAGAAGCTTAACCAATTGTTGAAGTCAATAATTTTGTCCTTATACTGTGGTATTGTGTAATCTGTAATGATTATGGAAACACCGCCTTCTTAAATTTCCATGCCTGCAGTTTGTTGTCTGAGCATGTGGAAAGAGATGTAAGCTGATATAGCTGGGGTGCTCCCACAGCCATGAACCAGGTCACCATGACTGCACAAATGTGTAAATCTTCCAAGGTGAGGACTGCTTCCAGTGAGTGCAGTTTCATGTTAAGACACCTAGCATTTAGCAGCATAAGCTTGAGGTTGTTGTAATATGGAGTTTTCATGTCTGGGATTTTGTCCTTGAGACACTGCCTAAAAAGGTCACTATGGGAGTGGTATGAGCCTTGGCCAGTAGCTAAAATCCAAGAGTTGACAGATGAAGACCATGTCTGGCAAAGCATCGGGGTTTGCTGATCATGTCATCCCAAACTGACAGATACTATATCACCTTAGAATGACACCAGAAACTGATATAAATATTGAGATTAATCATTTTCTGTCGGTACTGAGGCATTATTCTAGGTGAAGGTAAAATGCAGCTTAAGGCTAAGGCCATACCTGCCTGAGACACATAGTCTGACAATTCAGTCATGTCTCTTTGCATATAGTCCAGAGAGGTACGTCTCAAGTCATTCACATCAACATTGACTATGACAGAGTCACAACAGTACCTGTTTTGGGATACGTGAGTGCATGTGTGATATGGCGGATCATGTCACCTGACAGACAGCTGACCATGACCTCCTCCTTATCCAGCCTGGTGAGAGGGACATCTGTGAGTCTCACAATGGAATCCCATATAAGCAATATGTTTGCTTTACTATTTTGCCTTAAGGGCTTGACAGGTGAGAGACTGGAGTGAAAACTATCATGTGTGTTGCATTCTGCAGTGGGCGTATTATGTGTAGCATGTTTATGTTTGTGTTTGGGAGGTCCCTGGTAGTTATGTATGTTTCTCGTGAGGACCTCCACATATGTAGGTATGTGTGATGTGGGTTGGAGCGAAGTGGGAGATGAGGTGTGCATGGTGACAACCTGCTCTTTGTCATAGGTACTGACTGGTGTGCAAGTAAGCATGTATTCCAGGCTGTTAATATAGTTGTATCTCTGAGATGTTGAGTTGGTGTTACTTGTGGTCCAATGACATGAGTGTATACATAATGCGGTAGATTAAAGCCCCTGATAAGCTAGTGACCATGCATTCCTCCTTACTCACCTTGGTGAGAGGGACATCAGTGTGTCTCACAATGAAGTCTGCGATGACTAGAATGTTGGACTGTGTGTCAGCTTGCCTTATGGAATTATAGGTTAGTCCTCCATGAGATGTAGCTGCATGTGTTGATATGGGTGTTGGTTTTACAGAGTGCATATGGAGCTGCCGAGGGTATTTGTTATTTGGACTTTCTCTATGAGGTCTTTGGTGACTTATGAAGCTTACATGTCAGTGCCTCAGCCCATGTTTGCTTTGAATTTTGTGTGATGGGTACAGAGTGTCTACCACCAAGTACCTTATTGACCTTAGGTGTACATTTATGTGAGTGCTTTGCCTCCAGTGACATTGTGAATATACATATCTCACATACCATATCAGTTTGTTTGAGAGTGGTTGTCAGTAAGCATGAGTCAATTTCTACATTAACTCAGGATGCCCATATCCACCAAGGTGGTAAAGGTCACAGTGGGAAACCTCATATCCATGGCAACATATCCTTTTCTATTGATTAAACAGTTGCATTGAGAATATCACTCAATGTCACAAATATCTGTTCCGCAACTATGGTGACAGTGCTTGTCACTGCATGCTGGTTGTCCTGTGTGCAACTCGGTATTGGAGTTAATTCCATCATGGTTTCTAAGAAAAATGCCACCCAAGGTGTCTGAGTCTGTACAGAGCACTGCCGATCACTGGAGGTGAAACTAATACATACACCCTGTAAAGTTAAGGATGGAGTATTTAGGCAGTTATTCTGAAGTTAGACACTAATAAGGCAGTGCTTACTAAAAACAATTACATTGTGAAGAATGCTGAAAAGAAGAGAGTCACCTGAGTTGCTCCTGCCTGGCTACTACTATTACTACTGCTGGTCTCACCACAGCCACACTGAGCTGGGATACAAAGCTCCTATTCTTTTTCTCTCATCAGATACAAAACATTAGCACCAAACTCAAGATAAGAAGCAGGCCACAACCTGTTTGTTGATCCACACACTTGTCCCAGATGATGCTTGTTGCAGCTTTTTCCAGGTAGATGTCTTGATTATCAACCAGACCAATCTTCTGACTTTTGCATGTATTATGCCTTGGGTTCCGAGGCTTGTAGGATTTAACTAGGGTACTGACCTGATGGTGGTTATGGGCACAACTGCTGCATCACAAAATAATGTTCAATAGCAGGTGACACAGATGTCCAAGGTTGCTCCATCAAGCTCCACAGTGTCAGTGATCCATGTTAGGTAACAGTTTCACAGCAGTTCATGCAGCCTGACCTTCAACAGTATAATGGTGGTAATCTGCATGACATGAATGTGAAGCCTACTGCAGAGTAGTGGCCACCTTTGTTCAATGCTTCAGTCCCTCCCACATGTCCTAGTTATGTCATACTATACATTTATGTTCCCAGAACACAAAACTGTGTTCCCACATCATTTCACATAACATCCATTTGCTGTCTGGCTGTTTGACAGGCATTTGTAGACTTCCAAGGGCAAAGTACTTACTGCAAAGTTGAACACATTTTCTGTGCATGCAAGGACATCCATATCTTCACTGCAAAAAGTGCATACAGAGAGTGTTTGAGGTTGTGAACCCCAAGGGTGTAGCAACATGACCATACCTAATAACAGGATTATGGTTCATGCAAGTGCCACATGCCTGGCAAAACAGCATAATAAATCTATCATGTTATCACCCCACACTGCCAGGTACTGTTTTACCTTAGAATGGCACCATAAAGGTAATAACATGTTACATTTAAACATCTGTCAGTTCACTGCCTAACTATGTCCTGTTGTGACATATACACAAGCAATAATCTATTGCTATTGGCAATATCAATGACTGTTGAAGAGATATGGACAGCATCACCAACCCTGTAACAACAAAAAATATCAGATCCCAGACTCTCCGCTCAGAAAATCCTTAAATTTTAATTTTAAGTGCGTTAAAATAGTGGTACACTTTTCGTCAAGACTGATGTCTTAACTTCCTCAGTACTCCTACTCCACACAAATACAATGTGTGAGAGTTACAACTATATTAAAAACCTTGAATCCAGGCTCTCTCACATACGAGTCAGTATGCATAACAATGAGTGGGTTGCCTAAATACACACCTCACCCTATACTCCACCCAAACCTACATCACACATAACCACATATGCAGAGGTCCTTACCAGAAACATACCTAAACACCAGACACCTCACAAACACAAATGCAAGCATGCTACACATAATACTATCTCTGCAAAACACTGTACACATAGTTGCTCACACACCACTATCTCACCAGTTAACCCCTTAAGGCAAAACACAAAATCAAACATGTTAGTCATAGGTGATAAATCATGAGACACATTGATGTCCCTCTCACCAGGCTACATAAGGGAAAGGTCACAGTCAGCTGTCTGTGAGGTGTCAGGATTCACTTTATCATACATGCACTCAAGTCTGTCAACAAAAGGTACTATTATGACTACGTCACAGTTCCTGTTGGTACATATGACTTGAGACTTACCTCTGTGGACTGTATGAAGAGAGGCATGAATGAGCTCACGGACTATGTGTCTCAGGCAGGTATGTCCTTGGCCTTCAGCTGCATTTTACCTTCATCTAGAATGATGTCTCAACTCAAACAGAAAATGATTGACTTCAACAATTGGCTTAGTCTCTGCTGTCATTCTAAGGGGATCCACTATCTGTCAGCCTGTGATGATATGCTTAACAGACCTCGATGCTTATCCAGAGATGGTCTTCATCTGTCACCCGTGGGATTTTAACTACTGGCAAAGTCTCTTGCCAACCCTATAGTGGCCTTTTTAGGCAGTGTCTCAAGGACAAAATTTCCAATGTAAAAGTCCATGTACAAACAACATCAAGGTTATGCTGCTAAATGCTAAGAGTGTCAACATGAAACTGCACTCACTGGAAGCTGTCCTCACCTTGGAAGATGCAGTCATTTTTGTAGTCACAGAGACCTGGTTCAAGGATGTGGAGAGCTCCACAGCTATACCAGGCTATACCTCCTTCCACACTTTCAGACCTCAAACTGAAGGAGTGCCAACTAATGGAGGCGGTATATAAATATTCATTAAGGATACATACTTATCCAGATTGGTTAAACAGTTTGATTCCCTGGATACACTTCAAGTACTTTTGACTGTTTGTGAGGCACCTATTCAAGTCATCACTAGCTACAGGAGCCATTCCATGAATCAGGGCACTCAATCTGCTTATTTGAATCTACTTGATTCTGTCAAGATGCATCCAAACACCATGGTTGTGAGTGACTTTAACTACCCACGACTGGGTTGATTACTTGTGGTTAAACTCACTTGCTCAAAAGTTATTCAACTTCGTTAACTCCAATGCCCTGGACCAGCTGGTTGACACCCCCACAAGGGGTGCCAACATACTGGATAGGGTGCTAACCACTATGGGGACTACTGTAGCACCCCCACTGTGAAGTCCTCCCTGGTGCTAACTAACCACAAATCAGTCTCATTTAAAATATCACACCTGATACCCCTCTCCTTGCAGCAAATAAACTAAAAAGAATTTACCAAAGCAGATTATTACCTTACATGGGATGGTATAGATAACTTCACTGCACCTCCTCCCTCAGATGGAACTGCCAGCTATGCTGAGCTCTACACCAATGCTTTATACAAACACTTGTATAACTGCAATGACCCTGCTTTACCTGATAGGAGCAAAACAACTTCCTCATGGAAGAGGAAACTTGCCTGGTGGACAACTACCAATAATAGCCTTTACAATAAGAGGAAGACATTGCTTTGTAAGAGTAGGAGGGAGGGAGCCCCCCTAAACTAGAAACACTCCCTCCTCAGCTTAAACAAGCACATAAGAGTTGTTGTTGTAAAGTCTTCCAAAACAAAGCATGGGTCCAATTTAGCCTCCAACACAAAGAACAACCACAAGGCATTCTATAGTTACATCTGTAACTAGAAGGAAAGGCCCAGATTTGTGCCAAATTCATAGTTAATAATACCACATGTACTAAGCCTGCAGACGTAGCTAACCTGTTGGCTGACAGGTTCTGTGAAAACTTCACTCCCCTGTCCCCACCACATATACACCATGATATCCATACCACCTGTCTCCTACCTTGTATCTCTAAAGAGCAGGTGGAAATTGCCCTCACTAAGGACAAAGGCACAGCATCTATGTGACCTGATAACATTCCAGGCTGTGTCCTACATGGGCTCCAATATGGATTAGTAACACCGTGGAGAATTATTTACAACCATAGTGCAACTACCAGCTTCATCCCACCTGACTGGAAAACAACCACCATTTTTCTCTTGCACAAAAGTGGTGCATCCACTGACCCCTGGAACTATAGACCTATTAGCCTGACTAGCCATATCTGCAAGGCCATGGGGAAAATCATCATGGACCTTATCAACACAGATATTGGTAATCTCCAAACAGTTGACCCTACACAGTTTGGATTTGTCAAAGGGAGAATATGCCTGTTAAACCTGGTGGACTTCTTTGAGACAGTCACAAAACACCTGGATAATGGGAAATCTATGCATACAGCCTACCTGGACTTAGCCAAGGCATTTGACACTATTCTGCACTCAGGCATCATTGACAAACTCACCAAACAAGGCATCAACCCTTATATCATTAGAGGGGTCATTAACCGGCTCACTAATAGAACTCATATAGTTAACATAGGGGAATCTACCTCCAATAGCAGAGCTGTAACCAGTAGTGTTCCTCAGGGTTTAGTCCTGGGTCCTCTACTGTTTTGGAATCCATTTCTCTGAAGTACAAGCACAAAGCAAATGTCTGTGGCTGGCAATGTTTGCTGATGACTGCAAACTGGGAGTGGTTATAGAATCTCCAAATTATGTCAGCATCCTACAAGAGGGTCTTACATGAACAAATTATTGTTGCCAAAATCATGGCCTTAAACTCAATGCAAATATATGTATTTGTGAAGATAGGTGAAGGTGACCAGCCTAGTTAGCATTTTGTAGATAATTCTGTCATTTGTAAATATTAATGTAAGCCACATGCTTGTTCTCTTAAATGTGAAAATACTGTATTGGATATCGAACTGAAAAAAATGTAACACTAGTGCACTCTGCTGTAAGAAAGCTGATAAGTCAAGCATTGTGAAATGCTTTGATCTAAAACTAGGAGCCAAGATGTCTAGAGGGAGGCATTCTGCCTATTGTTTTGAGGCCAGGGTTAAAGGCTAGAATTTACATCTATAATTTCTTTTACTGCTCTAGCTTCCTGACCAGCTGCAAGATCAAAAGGGCTATTAACTTCTGAGCTTCTGTTAGCCTGGGAACCAGAAAGAAATGATGTAATCTGAAATGAGTCAGTGGTACTGTGTTATCAATGTAAGGACAGAGAGACTCAGGTCATTTGAGCATTTGTCTTGAGAACATCCAACTCAACAGCACTCTGTGTTCTATATGTAAGTTTATTTTAGAACTGTGTTTTCTCTTAGATATAGCTAAGAACTAGGAAGATTAGATTTGTTTTTTTCTGTACTGATGTCAGAAACTTTCTACTGTATTATTTTAAGCATTGTCCTGTTACTTCTGAACTCTTGAATAGCACCGTGTAGTAAGAAGTATTGTCTTGTGTTTTTATTCTTTATTATTAAATATTTTTAAACCTTTCAACTGTGGCTGTTTTGTGTAGAGATAATGTAAGCTCTAGATTGCATTGCATGTATATAGTGATACTGGCCAAGCCACTCCAATAAACCTTTATTGGTCAGTTGCACTTCCATTTGGAAAATTATATTGCACAGTATAATTGGACACCCTTTCATAAGGGCCTTTTAGTAGCTGATAAATATTAGTGGGTGGTGGCAAGTGGTACTACTGTATAGTCTGGGTAAAAGGAACACAGCTGGAGAACCTGTGCCAGCCTTTCTCAGGAGTGTATGTGTGGTTGTATATAACTCTTATCTGAAACTGTGTCAGCTACTTGGGCAGGGACACAAAGCACTGGTTGGACAGAGAGGGTGCTGGAGGTTTTAACTTGCCCACTAGGCTGAGATCTGGACCCTATAGCTGTGCCAGTGGGGAGTCTTATTGGGGACCTGGAGAGAAAGGGAGAAACCAGCCCCAGACTGACTGTTATCTCTGTGTGCTCTTAAGGGAAATTGTACTTTACTGTGCGTGTATTTATTATCCTTTCCCTATATGGACGCCCCTCACTGGTGTTACTGGTGAGGATTGAGGCTCCTTGATTGCTGGGCCAGTGCACGGGCATCACAGCATTATCATTCCTTTCTGTAACAGTGATGTTCCTGCTAAGTACCACATCAATAGCAACACCTTAGGTACATACTCAGGGGTGAGAGATTTGAGAACACAGGTTGACAGCTACCTTGCCTTAGATCATCATGTCTTCACAGTGGTAGGGCATTCAATCTTGCTCATGTCACAAGTGAGGGTATTGTCTCTAGAAAAAGAAGAAGTTATAACCTCCACATACTCTTCCCTCATCAGACCAATATTTGTGTGCAATGGCCCTTTTGGTATGTACCTTTCCAAGCACCTGCGGTAATTGCAGAGGCCACAAAGGTTCCTCACAAGGGAAATTCAGGTCATCAGCATTTATCCTATGGGGATCATCTGAAATCACTGCACTTTACTCTGTGACATACAGACTACACAAAGGTGATCTCTGTCTTGCGTATGAGGCAATCTGTGACCCTGCATTATTGGAAATGCTGCATATCTGTAAGTCAAATTGTACATGGGTTACTCAATGGAAAGACCTTAACCTGGTATGTGACATTAATGAAACCTGCTAGAGGGAGAGATTTATCCATCAGAGTTTAACACACCTTTGGAAGAGACTCCCAAGTCATGTCACACAGAGCACCTCATTGGCTGTCTTCAGATGCAATCTGTACGACTGGATGGGTGACCATAATTTAATCATGGGAGTTTCACCTTTGTCCCTCTTGGACAGGGGCAATAGATGACAATCATGTAAATAAGGGTAAGAACTTGTTTAAATAAATCCACAGACTTGCTGAAACCACCAGACCAGTTTATTGAACCAAAAATAAAACCATTCACTAAGCGCTTTCGCCTTAACACTTCCAGGGCTTCATCAGAATAAATTGGGAGATGTGGTATGACTAAGCACTGTCTAGATGTTTGCCGCAAGTACATAGTGTAAATAAAGTCAATTTATAGACCAATAATAATTAAGCATTTCCCCACTTGTAAAACACTGTTATTTAATCATTAAATACCCATACACTTTTAAACACAGAAATCATGTCATAATTTAGCAATAAACTATAATCCTGTTAAAAACCTTACAAAGATAAAATCAAAATTACTAAATATATATTAAATAAAATTGGACCTATATTTCAAAATACTAGCAATAGAACAACATTCATTTATACCAGGTAATCTAGTAGCATCAAGTCTTAGTTGCCAAAGACATTCTCTTACTTCCAACAGCATTTTTGAGTTGCCTCCCTTTTCATTCTCAGGCACTCTATCAATTACAAAAAATATGAACCTCTTAAAATTATTGCATTTCATACTAGTTTTGGCTAGGATTGTAAGGTCCCTAGGGCCATTAGCCTAGTAAGTTGCAATGATCCTATGATCCCATAGCCTGATGTAAAACACTCTGAGTAGCATCCACACACACCAACTTGAATGCAGTGAGAATAGTACCAATATCTATTTATGTTTATAGTTCATTACACAACACACACAGTTGGCTGGAATAAGATTAGAACCCCTACCTATCTACTCTTATACACTGCAGATTGCAGTACTTAACAAATGCACAAAGGATTAAGTGTGACATTGATATGTCTTTAGGTACTCTTATAGTAGATGACATCAGCAGGCCTGTTGGAGGACAGGCATTTGGAGGTCTGTATCACCTACTAGGCCCAAAACAGTGCAGAACCCTGTGTGTTTGTAAGTCAGTGTGGAATTCATATTTGTTTTTTAGGAAAATACATATTCACAGAGGAGCATACCAAGTAGGCTGGAGTAAGATTACAACCACTACCTATCTAGTTTTACACACTACAGATCACAGTACAGTACAGTACTTTATGTGTGTCACAGCTTAAGTCTGGCATTACATGGCTTTAGGTACTTTTATGGTAGATGACATCAGCAGGCCTTGAGGAGGACAGAAGTTTGGAGGCCTACATCATCTGCAAGGGCCAAAAAGTGCAAAACAATGCCAGTTCTGAAGTCAGTGTGCTATTCACACTTGCTCTTTGGGGAGAAACACACACACACACACACACACACACACACACACACACACACACACGGACAAAGTGGGCTGGAGTGAGATTAAAACCCCTACCTATCAAGTCTTACACACTACAGATCACCGTACTTAATGTAGTTCAAGCCTGCTTTGTAAATGAGTGCAGGGGAAGTAATCCTAGAGAACATAAACAAGCCCTGTGTTGAACAGCTTGTGAGACCTGCTGATTCACATTGCTTCCTACTGCCATGTACAGCAAGTAGTCCAACAATCAGAAAACTGTTTTGTAGCTTAGCTATGTGAAAACAGCACCTGTATTGGACATATGTGTCTGTTTGCATTTTGATGGGCAAGCCTGTGGCAAAACTAAATCAGCCCTGTCAATGTGTGTGTACGCAACATAATACATTATACAACTTGTCCAGTTGATGTATGTGTGGTGAAATCCAGCAGACACAGGGGGCTGTAGTGAATGTGGGTGCTGTTGCTGCTATAGATAGAAACATATGACTTGACAATATATGTACACATTCATATACTATGCCATGCATTTTCAAGGTTTCCAGATGTTGCCTTAGGGAGACGTGGTATGACTGAGCACTGTCTAGATGTTTGCAGCAAGTACATAGGTCTGACTCATATTTATGAGTGTTTCACATTAAATTGTGGTTTGCTGTCAAATGTAGTACCATTCATGTATGGCATGAGATAATACTGAAAGAACTCTGAACTTCAGATATCCTAATAGCCCTCCAACTGCAGCACGTGTTATTCTATGCACTTACACTTGCAATATATATATATATATATATATATATATATATATATATATATATATATATATATATATATATAAACATTTTTAAACAAAATTGCTCGAGGAGCAATGCAGTGGATTTGCACTCTGCTTGACTAAGTGTATGGACATGTGCAGCAGCATTTTTGACTTGTTTACACATTCCCAAGCAGCGAGCAAATGAGTGGTGCATTGCTTACATCAGAGACTTACTGTTCTTTAAACTGACTGCAGTCCTCACCTAGCTGTACTCCAGGCCAGGATCATGATATGATTAGAAACACTGAAAGCTGGATCTACCTATATACTCGGGTCCATAAATGAATCTACATTTCAATCACTGTTTGCAGTATGTAATATTCACCTTCCTATTTATGTCTTCCAAATCTCATATGCTTAATTTTTGATGTATTTATCAGCCTATTATACTCCTGTGCCCAAATGGTCAGTTTAGTCAAGTTATTTAACAGACATGCCCCATCTGTGACATGTAATCAGTATGCTCCATTTCATGTCATCTGCATACAGACTGTAGAACAACTCAGATGAAAAGAATAGGTCTAACGAGAAATCTGAACAAGTTTGGGCCTAGGATAGACCCCTATGGGCACTCTGACTGTAACCAAGAATTTCACTTCTCCAGTTGCTGTATGATACTTGCCATGTCCTTCATGTAAACCATGCAGCTATCTATCTTATCAAGAGTGCATCAATAGGTTCATAGGTTAATAGGTGTTTACTAGGCTAATGACCACAAGGGCCTTTTTAAGCCTAGCTATGCATCCCAAATCTCTGACAAGTTCTGATACCCTTGATAAGTGTAAGCAGGAGTTTGGGAGGTGAACAATTTACAGGTTACCTGTGTCCATTAGAGACATAGGTGCCAAACCAGGGAGGAATACCTAGTTGTTCTAATTTATTGATCAGTGTTTTGTGTATAGTCCTGCCAAATCTATATAAATTGCACCACAGCACAATTTTTCATTCATAGCTGTTATTATATTGTTATAGTACATCATGTTGCAGGTGGTGCTAGATCTATTTTCAACATATACATGTTGATATATTGTTTCCAAGACCCAACCTTTAGAATTTTGATAATGACTTATCCAATATTATCTAAAACATTTTAAATAGGTCTTAGTTATGTGGTGCAGATGCAGATATGTAATTGATATGTGAAATAGGTTAATACTAGTATAGCATACACACAGTCACAGTCTGTAAAACAACATGTATTACTCCTTAACATGCCAAATATCTGGATATCTCAGGATTAAAACCTGAACACCATCACACAAGCTAACTGCTTTAGTCCTTTAAGCTACAGAGGCAGCTTAACAGACAAGGAATTATTCATCACACCATCATCTGCACAAATATGTACTTTGCTATTCTCAGTTAACTAACACATAATATGTAAGTTCATATTGTAAGTTACTGCCCTGATGTTGTGTGATATATTAACTGTGTAAAATGCTCATACAACATATATGATTTATTCCTATGGCAGTTACAAGGGGACACTGCTCTTTTGAGGAGTGGGGAAACAAAAGCTCATGTTCTGCTAGGACACACAATAGTCTATCATTTAACATCACTTTCTAACATGACCCTTCAATGATGTAACAGCAATCCGTTGCAGTAGGACTGCATGAATATTCCATGCATGATGCCTACCGAATACAGATGGTGACATGTTAGAGGAATGGGAGTCTGTAGTCCCATATGGATGCAATTTCTGCCCAAATAGCCCAGTATAGTTGCCTGCATAATGTACCCAGTCCATAGCTACAATGGCATAACATAGCATTCCACTATACTACTGTGCAGGTTATGGATTTATCTTGCAAGTGCAGAAGTTGACACAACTGTAGTTCAGGGCTGACTCTATCTGATGTGAGCACTACACAGCCAATACATGGATAGGTACAGGATGTGTAAGTTGGCTGGCATCAATTTTCATATCTGTATGTGAGTAGGAGTAAGATGTTAGTCCCTAGGTTGCCAATGAAAGTGCTATGCATTGTGTCTTAGCCAAAGCCAGGGCGTACTGAGCATGCCTACATCTGCCTAAAGGGACATCAGCAGGGGGTTCCACCACCAAGTCCTCCTGTAACTGTGATTGTGGTGACCTAGGCACTGGTAGGGGGATGTGTATCCCTTCTGTTTGCTGATCCTGCTGCTGCTGTTTCTGCAGGATTATATTGTGTAGCATAGCACATACTGTGAATATCTGTACACATGTGGCTGGAGTATATTGCAGGGCTCCACCAGAAATATCGAGGCACCAGAACCATGACTTCAGAAGTTCAAACACATGCTCTATAATTTGTGAGTGTGCGTCATTATAGCATTCTTCCATGGGTGTGTGTGTGTGCATTTCTGAAAGGTGTCATCATCTACAGTTCCAGGGCATAGCCAGCATCTCCTAGTTAATGGCCCTGTGAGATATTCCTCCCTAGCAAACATCCTGTATAGCTGTGATGTGTGCTAGATACTGTATGAGAGTCATGATAACTGCCAGGGTTGCCAGCACACACATTCATGATAATCTCCTGGGCATTGCACATGATTTGGCAGTTGATGGAGTGGTATCCCTTGTGGTTAATGTAGAGTCTACCCTGTTCACCAGGTAGTGCCTTGATGTGTACATGAGTGCAATCTATGGCACCCAGTACTTCAGCATAGTGTGCTATATGGTAGAAGTGTTGCATATTGCTGGCCCTCACCTTAGGGTCAAGGAGAGATATGTGCTCAATGGTATGTGGGAGCATATCATCTAGAAATTGGTGGAGTATCCTGGATGCAGATGCCTGTGACACCCCCATTATGTCTCCAGTTGGTCTTTGAGAATTATTGTAGCTAGTATCCTAAGGGCTACACATACCTTTGTTTCCACTGGGATAGGTTCCCCTCTGTTAACTCTGAGTTGAGGGCAGCAGAGCTCACTGAGCTCGTGTAATATGTCCCTATCCACCCTGTAGCCCTCTACAATCTCCATCTTATATAGCTCCTGGAAGGTTACCCTGGACCTGAACACTCTTCTCCTTCTTGACCTAGATCTATTGTTAACAGCACTAGCAGCACTGACGTCAGCATCTAGCACATGCAGATGTATAATAGCTGCAGCAGCCTGTAGCATTATCTCAGTTAAAATTTCCAAGGTCTCTACTCCAATGGTTCAAAGTATTGAGGGAAAATCAGAATCTAGGGTTTATGCATAATTTATACAATTGTTATGTAGGTCCACCATTTGGGATTGGCTAACTATGATGCAGTTCACCTGCCTAGGATGCAACTGACATAATTTAAAGGTCCTACTTTATTGTGCAATGTGGCACTAGGCGCTGCATTGCACAGCATAGCTTATACAAAATTATATGTTCATTATTGAATATATCCAATTATAATTGATAGATGCCTATGTTATCACTGTCACATGGGTAGTCTGTTCGCACGAACATGCTAAGTTATGTGGCGCCCTGCGCAAACAAACATGCTGAGCACTAAAATATCCTAACAGTAACAGGACACCCCCCTGATGTCATCCAGTGGGAATATCCACTCACTGTAGGAGCCTACACGGAATGAATAAGCAGACATGGTTGCTCCTTCTACCGATTCAAAAAAGGAACCTCATTTGCATACATATTTGTTCTGACATCGTGGAACCTACACGTTTCTTAGCCGTGTAAGCTGGGTAACAGCACAAATGCACAGTTGTAGGGACCTGATGCAAAGTCCTACAGTACATTTGTGTAAACTACATTATACATGTTATTTCACAATTTTTTTTTCTGTCAAGCATGTTTACACAATGTGGCACATAGTGCAAACATGAGAAAATTATTAAAAGAAATTATCAATTTTAAATATACCCTTCCTTTTTCAGACATCCACGATGTATGTTTAGCACATTTCCATTTATGTATGTGATCTAATATTTTCAGGGGAGTTATGTCCATAGTTCTCGACTTTTACATCTCCTTCTGTCCACATAGATTCCTTTGAATGGAAATTTTCCACGCACACTATGAACACGGACACTGAGTCTACACGGATCCCTTTTAGCTTGTTGGATTGCTCCACCTGGCCAATTTGCATAAGATTCACCCACTTATGCAGAAATTTGCATTGCGTGGGTTTCCCTGTTTGCACATGGTATCATGCTGCTAAGCAACGTTTTTCTGAATTTAAAAATTTTAGGGCTCATGTACGCATTGCACAATGAAGCTTACATAAAAAAATCATGTAGGCTACTGAATTCCCCCCCTAAATTAAAGATCAAATGCCCTGTTTTGTTTAAGAGAATATTTTGTATCTGTGTGTGTGTGTGTGTGGGGGGGGTGCTGGTGGTAGATCTCTATCCAGCACCTCCTACAATTGTTTCTCTGTTTCCCTTCCCATTGTTTCCCTCTCTTACTACTGTAGAACTGTGGAAGCACACTGTTCTGTAAATCACTTTTAGGAGAGCAGTGTGACTTTGAATACACAAAAAAAGAAGAAACACAAGAGCCCAGTGCCTGTCAGCTGAGTTAGCATATACAGCATATACAAATGTTTACTGAGTCACTGAACCAGCTGGTGGATTCAAAACTATCAGTCATAATATCCATACTTTCAGCAACTGGCCTAGGTATAGACACCATGAGATGGTGGGAAGATTGTCGTGACAAATTATTCCATATAAAACTACAAAACAGCATGCCACTTCCATGTAACATCCCAAGGCTACCAAAATAGCTAATTTTAGAAGTATTACTTTTTTTCTATATTTATAAAAGCTTTTCCAGTAGTTAAGAATAATCTAAATGTATCACTATAGTCAGATAATCTAGTCATTAGATGAAATCTCATTAGGTTAGTGCACAGCACTAATGCAATCAAAATATAATTCCAAAATGGCTTAACCACAACTGCTAAACAGTTTGATAAATACCATACCATCACTTCTACTAAAACTGAATATCTGTCATCTATAACATTAAAGGTAACTTAATGAAGCTCCTGATAGGTGGTTATACAACTAACAAGTGGATCTATTATGTATAGAATGAGCACAAACTATGGCTCCATCTACAGCCTATCTTTTTATCTAAAACCCAAATTAACAACCTAAACACAAAATAAGTAGACAGTTGTGAAGTGCTTGAAAGATATAAAGATACTTATGTCTAGAAGCCATGTACTGTAGGTATTTGGAAAATAAGCCTCCCTGCACAAGCAGAATACAATCTTTGTCTGTTGGAAGACTGTCTCCATTAATAATCATTTAGCATAGTGCATATGGCTAAATAAAATCTGTAGCTTTATGATTCCAGCACCAAACATTAAGATCACTTCTGATCAATGCAGAATCCAGACTACACTCTCATAAAAGCGTAGGTATATTAACTGCTGGACATCAGTGCCTGCAGTACTTCCATGTATGGATATGTTTCAAAATTCTTAGGACTATAATTGTGATTCACCCAGGATTGTGGAACCTCAAGAATGAATGGAGGGGGGGGGGGGTCTTTCATTTAAAAAAAAAAACAAGTTCAAAGTGTCAGAACTTGCCCATCAGGTCTTGCTGTTGCTATAAGAAACCATGCAGTACTGGCTGCTAACTTGTGAGTTCAGGATGATTTTACTACCAGGGTAAAGTGATTCTGACACCTTTTATAGTTCTGGTGTTGTGCTTCCATAGGGTAGGGTAGGGTAGTGTGTAGTCTGCCTCTCTTTGCATTATGTGATCGTTTCATGCTGTGATAATAAGGTTAGGAGCCCTGTAATTTTGCTACCCACTTTTCATAATTAGAATTATGTGTTTAAGTCCTGTTCCTATAATGGTGGAGTGACCTCATGCAAATTTGCTAAGAGCTTCATTTTGTAGGCTTGGCTCACATTTATTGGTTGTAAAAAGTAATCTTAGTGGTTCCAACATAAAGTAGAAGAAATATGCAGTTAATTTAATCTAAGCAGTTGCAATTAAGAATTAAATTAATTTAGTTTTGTTGGCTCCAGTTATACTCCTGAGCGTGCACATCTTTGTGTAACCAAAAGCATATAAATATGAGGAGAACACCACTCAGGGGGTATGAGTATGATAAGGAGAATGCAAAAATGAAGGCAGCCTGACACAGGTGTTCAAGAAAATAATAATAATAATAATAGTAATAATAATAATAATAATAATAATAATAATGACTTACATGTGATACCCTGTATGTGCTTACTCCTACATACATTTTATTGTATTTATTATTTAATTATTTATCTGTTTGTTTGCCTTTGTTGCCAGGTAAGTTTGACTGGGCAAAGCTCATTTTCATCTGAGGCCCAGGGAGAAAAGCTCCAGCAGATACATTTAAGATACTGATGGCAAAACACATTTTTTACTAAGATGCATTACATGGATAGTTCTTAAAATAGCTAGATACAAATAGGTAGTTCTGTAGTGTCACAATGCAAAGATAAAACAGGTATTCTGTCTGTGGTGGCATTAAACATTATATTAAATTCTAAGAATAAAATGTATACAAACAGTTCATGTGCAATATATGTGACAAGCATATGTTGGATATGACTTATAAGACATCTGTATATTAACTAAGCATGTCACATGCTGCAAATTGAATATTTATTGCATTAGAAGGCAAGTAAACTTTCAAAATATATGACTTTATTTTGGCTGTGAAATACAGTTTTTATCATTACACTAAATATTAGAAGTTGTCATATCCATGTGATCATTTTTGCAGCAGAAATAATTATTAGTAGCATTGTGGACATAAACGTACCTCTCAATCTCTTAGAACATGAAATCTGGACAAAGCCACAAATAAAAGTGAGACAAACACCCAAAAATAAGGGCACTTTTTAAATATTCCTCTTAAAAACTTAGAAAGTTGATAGAATAACAGGATTTGCATTAGCATGAATTTTCTGAAGGATATGAAGTCTGAAACTCAAATGTCTGTCATTATTTTCTAAATTAAGTCATGAATGATTTACCACTAATTTGCCAGAAAACCACAATTATATGAAAAATGGATCAAAAATATAAGCCCAAAATCTGGACATTCTGTGAATATCTGCACAGTTGAGAGGTATGGACATAAACATTATCATTCAATCTAGTCATTTCCAATCTATTGATTGTCAGTGCTGATAAGGAAAAAGAAGAATAAGTTGAAATCAAGATTTAAGTTGCACAGCTACATTCAGACAGATGAGATTGTCATAGGAGAAAAACCCTCAGGTGAGTGTGAATGACTTAAGGTAAATATGGCTGGCTATACCTGCTCTGCCCCTGAAATTATAGCTTACCCTGTTGTGGACAAGTTTTGTTCAAATGTTTTCCATTTATTTCCACCTAGACTACACATGCTAGACTTCTTGACAGCTTCATCCCACAAAAAAGTTTCTTCATATCTAGAATT
>NC_056729.1:168537697-168700197 GCF_019279795.1 Protopterus annectens
TGAATGTGTGTGCTGTGGCTAGTTGTATGTAAGTTAGGTGTTATGGGAGTTCTAGCCAGTTCAGGGATTGTAATGAGTGACAGTGGTGGGAGGAATATTTTACTCTACTAACGCATTTAGCAATTTTGTTATAGCAGCTCTCCGTTTTATTTTTTAATGACGATTAGATGTTTGTCAGAATGGGGGCACCATAAAGAAGAGACAGTAGGAGAAAAGTTTGGGCAAGTGTTTTTCTAGTAGAGTAATTTAAAACGTGTTTATGCCAGTAGAGGGCACCAAGTTTTTGGTGTGTTTTTTTAATGGTGTTCTGGATGTGTTCGTCAAAGGTTAAGTTGTCATCTAAGGTTATGCCAAGTAACTTAGTATGGGAAACTACCTCTAAGGCAGTCTTGTTGGAGAAGAAAATGATGAAATCAGATTTATTAATGGTGGTACTTTTTTTGGGAGTAAAGAACAAGAGTTTTATTTTATTTGGTTTGAGGGCGAGGTGATTATTTGTCATCCAGGTTTCAGTAATAGAGAAAGCATTCTGGACGATGGTTAGAAGTTCAGTTTCAGAGTTATCAGAGCTATCTATCTATCTATCTATCTATCTATCTATCTATCTATCTATCTATCTATCTATCTATCTATCTATCCATCTATCTATCTATCTACCTACCTACCTACCTATCCATAGACACGTAAACACAAATGCACACATACATACACACATCTGATATGGCATTATCAATTCAGTATTGTATGCAAACATTTGATAAGGACTCATAGTGAGGTGCACTGCCTTTTTATGCATGTTCCTAATGATGGCATTAACAGCATGTGCACTGTTGTATATGATACAATTGTATTTTGGCATCTTAATGAGAACTCTTTATAAACAAATAGTTAAGGACTTGTCATATACTACACCGCTGATTTTACACCGCTGATTTTATTTTGTTCATAATTTGATAGCCTGTTATACTTCACTCGATGTTGTAGACATCCGCTTTTTCCACATCTTTACTATGGGTTTCCTGCATTATTAATTCAGTATGTAAGTATGGTATGTAACAAGTCTGTGTGTGCAGAACATTTTGTCATGTATTACCCATACAGTGCAGGTGCACTGCCTCACAGTCTTTCATTACCATGTAATGTGGGGATGGCAGTCTGCCCTGTTATACCTGAGTGACACAGTTAAAAATCTGTATACTTTACTTTTACTTGGTAAATACCTGCAGTATTACAATGTTGCTGGTGCAGGGGTGAAACTGAATAGCTTGTATGGTGCCTTAGGTTTGGGTTAGACCCCATGCTCACTATTAGTGTGTTACACATACACAGCTGTGTAATTTGTGCTGGTATTTGCTTGGTGTTTATCATATGATGTGCTCTTTCTGTGACAGAATGTAAGAGTCACAGTGATACTTTCACTGCCAGTTCTGCAAAATATACCACATGAGGTTTGCTGCCATGCGTACCAATGCATATTCCATGCATACATAGCTGACATTATCCTACAAACAAGCATTGCATATGTGTACCACAGCTGGTGTTCATACTCCTGATACATGCACTATTGTGTGTTCTGGATAAGTTGATTATAATCTAAGGAGAGCTTCTCCTCCTGGGAGAATGCAATTATCATCAATCCCCTACAACAGCATAGCAAAAATCTGTTGGGAAGGATAGATGATATGGTCTGAAAGAATTGGGTGTGGACTGACTTGTCATCATAGTCAGTGCTGTGGGCAGCGGGAAGAGGACTCCATGAGAATGTCATCAGTGCTTTGACATGGTCCTACATGAAGCTAAATGTGCCAGACACTTCAGATGACAGCACAATGCAGCAGGTGGAGGTCTACAATTCCTACATCAGGTGACGCACAGCTGTTTTTACATCACTCCACCACCGCCGTCATAGTTGGCACATTGCAGTTGGTGACATTGAGGTTGACCTAGCTAGACCTTGTAGTATGTCCTTTATTAAGTTACCTAACATTTTACAGGTTAGCAGTCATACGTGTCAAAAATTAACAGTTGTTGTATGTCATGTGTTCCACAGCATTACAAAGCAGTTGGAGCAATCAGTTCACATCCAATAATGATATGCCAGGTAATTGCTCCCCCTATCTGTCATACCTCTATAAATCTTAAAAGACAAATAATCCAGAAAGATCAAGGCAAGCTTGGTATCCCACTAGTGAATCAGAGGATGACAGGACTAACAAGAAATAGAGTACAAAGGATTAGTCCAGATAAAATCAGTTTAGCTAGCAGATCTAGGAGACTCTCTGTCTCTCTCTGTCTCTCTGATAGCCTCCCTCTGGGAGGAATAAAGATGCCTTAATGAAGTTTAAAGTAGTTTATTCAGTTATGTAGGTCGATAGATGAGTGTTCTTGCTCTTGCTTAACCATAAATATTTTAATCATCCTTTATATACAAATCACAGCCTCTCTCATCATGATGACAGAGGTTATGATTTGTATATAAAGGATGATTGAAATATTTATGGTTAAGTCTGATGAAGCGCCAGCATTGGATGTGAAAGCCCTCACTGTTTTTATTTTTCTCAGTACGGTTTGCAGTTCTGACACCGTGTTTGCTACCTCTTTGTTGTTGACCTGTTGATTTTTGTTTTTAATTGCGGTACTTTATTCTCTGACCATTGTTTTTATTAGTGTTCTTGTTCTCCCTATTTAAAGTTGTTACACACTATGTATTCCAAAGCTTGGTATGACAGTTGGAGCAATTACTTGTCATCCAATGACAACACAGCAGGTAAGTGCTTCCCTGTCTGCCATAGTGGTATACCTCTATAATTTTTGTACTGCCTGCATGCTCATATGCTCTGTGTTACCAGACTAACACACAATGCACAGTCTCAACCACAACTAGGTACATAAAGGATTGTGTTACTTTTGACTAGTGTTGTATGTCACAGAAGGTATTTTGACAGAAGTCTTCTTCTGTGTACATGTGTGCATGTGTAATGTGCACTTTCATTTTTGTCTCTGTGCTTAATTTCATCTACTTACTGCTTCTTCCCCAGACTTGTCCACTGATCTGGACACAGGATGTGACATAGTACAAACAAGCACCACAGCTAATGATACACAGAACCCTGTACCTGAGTTTATTTTATCCAACCCAGATGGTAACAGTCCTTTAGCTAAGATATATCCCCCAAACCCAAAACGGAGTGCAGTCTGCTGTTAGGAGAGCATCAGCCACTGGTCAACAAGAAGACCTTGAGTAACTGTCCCCATGTAAATCTGACAATAGTGGTGAGATGGCTAAACTGCAGACAACTGATATCTGTAGGACAGCACATGGCCAGGTGGAAGCATGGGCGCACATCTGTCTGAAGATGTATGTCTGCTGGAACAGGAAAATGATTAGTCTCAGCACTGTCATGGCACTGAAATGTGTGTACTTGCTCATGCAACAGACCATGTGGTGCAACAGATCTGTCTGTTACATGAAAAATAGGAGTGCAGGCATGGTGAGGTAATGAAAACACTTGTTTAACATAGAGACAATATTGCATCATATGCATGCTCAGTAGAGCAGTTTGTATCAGCTGTGCTTGAGCAGCGCAGTAGTAGAACCCAGACCATACATGCCCTGTCATATATGATCAGTTTATTACCATGTGACAGAGAGAGACCATGTCTTACAGTACATGCCATACCCACGGAAGTCTTTCCTCTGTTGTAATGTGCATGTACAACTTTTATGGGTTGTCATGCTCAGATCCCAACTGACATGTCGCATTACATAACATGTGCCACTACAAACACCCTTAGTGTGTCACACTCTGCACAGGACACTACCACCAGAACCGAGATACAACATTATGGGGCAGAGGTTTCTTCACATGGCAGAGGCAGCCAAGACTGCAATATTATCTGTCAGCAAGGTTTTCTTCATCCGTGCTAGTGTTACCTTAGTAAGAATTCCAATGTGCAGTGTTGTGTCATTCTGATCCTGTGGCAATGATGACTGACCATAACACACTGTGCATATCAATGGCCTTTGAAGGGTCCACTTTGTAATTTTGAAACTTCAAAACCTCGAACATCACAATCCTGAGGTTCAGATGTTTAAAGTTTAGAAATCTCGAAAGTGAACAATTGAGATCGCCCAACAGTAGTGCGGAACGGTAACTTTACTGTTCTCTTCACAGTAGTGCAATCCCGGACCTGGTATATTTAAGTAGCAGGGGGTGTGGGGGGCAGGGGGGCTTGCCCCCCTGTGAAGACATGATTGCTAATGTTTTATTGTTTTAGGGTTTTTTTTTTATTTCAAGATTTCAAAACTTCAAACATCTGAACCACGGGATTGTGATGTTTGAGGTTTTGAAGTTTTAAAATTACAAAGTGGACCCATCTTTGACATATCTGATGTAACAGGAATACTGCTTTCCTATTATTGTACTCAAAGCATATCAATGCATTGTAGAAGTCCCACACATTTTTTTACAGGTTTGAAATCTCATAATAACCTGCCACGTCAATGTAAGTCACACAGCATTGTGTTATATAGATGCTTTTATGATTACAGTGTTTACAGTCCTGCTACAAGTACATTTCTCTAGACATTACATGCACTCATGTTATCATTAGGTATTATGTAAGTCATTCTTGATGGTCATTTCTGTCTTGTTTGACAAAACAGCTTGTACAACTATACATGGATCAGCATGTCTGTGCTTCTGTACATACTGCCAATGAGTTAACTGCACACAACATAACACATGCATTCTACAGTCAGACAGGACATGCTTATGCAATTCACAGTCCCATTTAAATATGACACAGTAAGCATACATGATCCATACTTGCTTACATATGCACCCAAACATGGATATTACCCTACGGATCCTAGGTTGTGTGTTTATCCTCATGGTTTGGATTTGAATGTTTTACCACACTGCAATTATATCTATGGGTTTACCATCAACTGTTATTCCACTATGTCATTCTCAACCAATTATACTCTTGCTTTAGGTGCTGTGGCATTTCTGTCTGGGGTGGTGTTTCCACCCTTGTCTCGCCTGCACCCTGCATGGTTCATGTGTAGTATGATATCCATGTATTTCAAATTTTGTCTTAGCTTGGTGTGCAACCAGTAGTATGCCACCAATTCAGGCACACCATGCTGGTGGTGTGACACGTGAATTATGTGTTTCTATCATACTTACACTTTGCACCCCTGTCCAAATGTTGTGGACTGCTACTTCCCCATACCAAACCAGAAGATAACAGCCAACCTCCTACACACACTCTGTGTCACATAACACGCATACTGCAGTCCACATATGCAATGAATATCTTGACCTTATATGTTACACTGCTATTGACCATATGCAAGATATGCACATACAAGTTTATCTGCAGTAGTTGCTGGACCTGTCTTATATTCATCCTTTTCTAATGATTGTGAGCTTTGCTGAAAGCATTCTCATAAATTTTGTTTAGTTGCTACCAGCAAGACACAATTAGATACATGTATGGGATGAATGATGTTCCATCCCCATGTACAAGTCCCAGATAGATTACTGTGGCTGTCACACATGGTGTTGGTATGCAGTCACCAAATGGAGAACACTTCATCTGTTTATCTGGGTGCTTGTATACATCAGGCATGTCAGGACTTGAAGTTCTGAGCCAGACTTTGCCAAGTTGCCTGAGTCAGCATACATGGCCACATCCTTTGTTACCCATGCCTGGATATTTTCTCCCTTATGTTCTCCTGATCATCTTGTGAACCATGTGAAAACTCCTTTTCAGACATCTGGGGCTGTCAGTGTAGATCATTCACACCCAGGGCTGGCATGACATCATGTTTGGATGTAATCCTGTTGTGCAACATTTCACATATGGTGACCATTCATGGCAACTGTTTACGGTTTGTACTACAGTTTACTCACTGATGTGTCCAGATATCTGAACCATGATTTCAGCATGCCAAACTATCACTCAGTGGGGTTTCATGTCACAGTGTGTGATTTGTTGAATGTACACTCAGCAGGCATTGATGGGGCTCTGAATGATCCCATGAGCCAGGGCTCCAGTGGATAACCACAGTCACCTGTTGATATAAATGGATAGAATATTAGCATGATTGATTCACATTATAATATGGAAGCATAGAACACATTTATAATATACAAGTATATTCATCATGTAGTAGCCAGTCAGGAGTCTCACCCTTTTGAAATAATGCCATTAGGGCACTCTGTCTCCAAATAGCTGCATCATGCTCACTCCTGGGGTGTGTTGCCATGAAGTTAGTAATGAAGATGTCAGGTGAGCACACTGATAATTGAGCGATGACCACTCCTATTTATTAAAGTAACATTCTTCTTCAACTCCAGAATGAGTTTTGATAGGTATATGGATGCAATTTGCAACATGTACATGGGAAAGTTAGCTATGGAAAAGAACCATTTCATGGCTGTCTGCTGCTCCCTTGCGGTTGGTGGAAAGCAAATGAACTCATCTGCTTTGTTGCTCCTGACTGCTGGGAATGGTCTTAATATGAAACTAACAGTGTCTGGAACACCCCTACAGTATCAGCCATGTGCTGTAGAAATGACCTAGAGGTCAGGTTACTAATGTACAGACACACCTTTGTTTCTGTTGGGACTGGATTACCCCATAAACTGTGTGAGGACATATGGGATGCACTACCTCTCTTTCTAATCTGTGTATAAAAAATATATATAAATATAGATATATATATATATATATATATATATATATATATATATATATATATATGGATATAGATATATAAATTTCATGATCAGAGAGCTGGCTTAGCTCCAGGTTGCCTTGCTTCCATGCTTGATGTCTGCAGACGTAAGGACAGATTAGCAGATTGTCCTCTAACTTAACCTGTAAAACTCATCTTGCTATAGTGCATTGCCAGCATGTCATTATTTCAGCTATTTCTGCAGAACTCCCATTTAAATTTTGCCATATTGCAAGAAAATTTTCAGTGTTTGACCAAGCAAGAGCAGCCTTCATCTAAATGCTTGCCATAAAGTATTGGCACACCAGTTTAGCACATTTTGTATTGGCACACCAGTTTAGCACATTTTGTCATTAGGCATACACTTTGTGTATTGGAATCAGGAGTAATTGCACAGAATCTGCCATTAGCATACACCATACTTATTAACAAATGCACTTAAGTTTCAATTGTTTTAGGAATCGTGTCTGCCTCATTTTGCCAAACTCTTCCTTTAGTGCACTTTGCTTTGGCATCTTTCTTTTATAATCTGGTCTTTTCATATCAGCAACTAATTTCACATGGATTCTTAGATTTCTGCAGTTTGGAACAACTGTTCTAATAATGAATGCTTGACAGAAGCTAAAAATTAGTACTCAGTTATTTTTAAACAATATTGGAGTGTAGTCTATAATAACCTGTATATGGTAATATGGTAATATAACCTATACCACATTGTTTTGACTGTATGCTCAAAATGCATAAAGTTGCACCTTGTTGTATACTGGGTCTTGATTTAAATGGTCCATTGGTGGTTGTATACTTCTTAGCATTTGGCTGAATATCCATCTCACTCACTGGTTCCTGTCCTGATGATGTGAAGAATGTAGTCAGCCCATGTGTGAACATCTTGTGGCACATGCCCTGTGCAGCTCCATCTTCATATCAAGGTTGCAGTTCTTTATTGCAGGTACTGTGTATGTCAAGGGTGTTAGTTTGTTATCATTTTGTACTTAGTGTGCAAGTCCATACTATCATTCAGACTAAATAGCTTCATGCAGTTTTCATACTGTGACATGATAACCTCTTCTGCCATGCCTCTGAATGAAGTAATATTTTATCAGCATAGCTGTGCAGTTCTATTGTGTAAATTTTATAATTCTTTAATTAATTATACCTTTCATCCTATACAGCTCATATCAGCACACTGTAATGGAAAATTGGTCCTTATGCTGCTTCTTGTCACATTCACCTTTCACAGTAAATCAGAAGGGAGGTAATGAAGTCTGAACAACAATAACAGACTAGTAAACAAAGTACAGAGGAATAAAAGCATTTACTCATTGTTCCCATAGCATTTTTACCTACATAGTATAGGAAAAAGCAATTAAAACTAAAAGTGACACTTCTATAGCATAGTGGAATAGAAAACTATTTTTAGACTTGGAAAATGAGATTGTAATTCTGCTGTATTCAGTAATTAAAGGGAAACAGAATGAAAACTAGTCAAGGCCCTCCAAATGCTTTGTAATTATAATAGCAGGAGGCTAATTATTACTGGAGACAGCAGGCTAACTAGCAAAATAAACAGAATTGCTGAGGCTATTCTTTTTTATTATATTCATTAGTGACACTGTAGAAGCATATAATGCATGGTAATAGACACATTTCCTGTACAGACAACAATTTACAAAAATGACAGCATTTATAAAGAGAAATTAAGCTACTATACTTTTAAATCCCTGCTTCTCAAATCCCTTTTCTAAAGTGTCTATAAACCTTGCTAGTCATAGTATGTGTTTGCATGTTGTGTTGTGTGTTCAAATTTTTTTTTGTATAGTATATTTATAAGGAAAAACAGATGTTGAATATCTGAATTACACATACACTCTGAACAATATAAATTACATCTGAAGGAAGCAGGGAAGGGAACTTGAATGATAAAATCCCAGCAAGAGGAAAATAATCTGTTAAGAAAGGAGATGACATTTTAAAGAGACTTTTGAAAACAACACAAAAAGTGATAGAAATCTGACATAAAATAGTAAGGGAATTGGACAGAAAGTAATATTAAGAATGAAAAGATAATGAGCTGATATTTTGCTCGCCATTCACTAAAATGAATGGGGACCCACCTACACCATTCAATAGTTATTTGGATCAAAACCAAAGATTTAAATCCATTGAATGTGCAATTATACAGTTTTTGAATGATTTATTAATTAATAAGGTCCAAAGCATCGTCTGCAGTGAAACTTACCCCATAATATGAAAAAAAAACACGCAACTAATTAAAATTTTCAACATTCCCTCTGTGACAAATTATCAAATGGTGGGATCACACCCGAGAACTCAAGGAAAACATGTATGACTCCGCTTGATAAAAGTGGGAGCAAGAGAGATGCTATAAAGGTAGACCCATGAATCTGATTTAATTTTCTAGAATACTGACAGACTCATTTTCACAGAAAATAATTAATGAGCATTTCAAGGTGAGGTAGACAAAATATCGAAGTTTTGACAAATTTAATTGATTTCTTCTTTCCAGAAAAAAGGTAGTTCTTTTACTTCCATATAATGCAGTATAAGGATTAGCAAAAAAGAGATCAAAGTTGGCCAACCAGATAGCTATATTCTAAAAGGAGCTGGGTAAATACAGTTAGATTGCTGAGTACAGGAAAGACCTAATAGAAGGGAAGGACCACTAATGTAAAGTGCTGAAAAAGAAAAATCAAGAAGTACTGATTAAAATCTCTGTGTGGAGATAAAAGAAACAAACAGTTGTGGATATGATACAGGAAAGTGGTAGTAATGGAGTACTGGGTAGGTTCAGAATATTTTATTATCAGCTGAATTATAAGGGATCCAAAAAGCAGTACCTTGGTGTGGAAAAATGAAATGAAGTGTATTTAAAATGGTTTGAAAAGTTTATTACACTAAAACACGTACAATACATGTTCTATACACATAAATGCATTTACTCCATCAGCGTTTTCATCTCATCAACAAAGACTTCATCAGATGACAAATAATTTCCTGTTTACCATTTATATAGCCTCAGCAACTTAAAAGAACCAATCAAAGCTGTGCAAAATTGCAATAAATAAATAATTATATAAATAAAATAATTTCACCCTATTCTACCATGAGAAAAATAAAAGTGTTAAAATCACTTATATAAAACCATTGTATTAAATACACATACAAATTAAAACATAGCCTATTTCAGAAAACATAAATGTTTGTGTTAAAAGTTCATAAACTTACAATTCCTATAAAAGACATAAAAATCAATTAAAAATAATGCTAGAACACCATCTAATTCTACCAACAGGTTCAAGGTGTGGTGATGGGTGCAGCCTGTGCCCCAACTTATGCCAACCTGGTATTAGCAAAATGGGAGGAGAGATATATATTAAGATCCGAATATTCATCTAATTAGACCCTCTATAAGAGATTTTTATATGACATAGTAATTTTATGGATGGGGACTAGAGAAAGGTTTGATGAATTCATGGGCTATATGAAGAGCATAACTACCTTTTTAGATTTTAAATATAATCTTTCAGAAGAAAGGTTACAATATTTGGATGTGGAAATTTGCAAATCTAAAGGTAAACTTGAGTCTAAGATCTTTAGAAAGCCCACTTTTTGTAACTCCTTCCTTCACTATAATAGTGCCCACCCCTCTCATTACAAAAGGAACATAGTAAAGGGTCAGTATGTTTGAGGGAGCCGGATGACATCCTTGGAAGAAGATTTCCAGAAGGAATGTGAAGTGTTGAAAGGATTCTCTATGGAAAGGGTTACCTGGCTGACTTTGTGAATGGGATTATGGCTGAAATAAATGTTGGTAGACAGAATAAATTTAAGCCTATTTTAGGAGAATGCAGAAATGAACAAGACAATATCGTAACTTCTCATGAGCAAGATTACGGAAGAGCTGTGGTGCTAGAATACAATGCTTTAGCAGGACCCACAAAGAAAATTATTAAGTCTGAATGGGATAGATTTGTATCCATCTCTGATTTGGAAACGTTACCAAAGGAGCCCTTGAAAATTGTATATAAAAACTCACAAAGTTTAAAGAGTATTTTAGAAAGTGATGGTAGGAACTTAGTAATTAATAAATAGGAACTTATAAATGTGGGCACTGCTCCCAATGTGGAAACATAGCAAATGTGGATAAGGTTTTCATTGAGAGCAGAAACAGATGGATAGTAGGGTCCAACTATTATAATTGTGAGTCTATGGGAATAGTGTATCTTGCAACTTGTGTAGAATGTAGATCCTTCTATACTGGGAAGACCGAACGTAAGTTAAAAAGAAGGATCTACTAACACTAGTATGATATTTTGAACAAAAAGGGGACTAATGTTTTATACATGCATACTAAAGAATGTCAAAAGGCAGATTTCACTTTTTTTGTTGTGGAACAAGTAAAAAAGAAACCGGGATGGATTATGGGAAGAGAAAATTGAATTTAGAGAGTTATGGTGGCAAATCACTTTGGAAGCAGCAAGTACCCCAGGTTTAAATATATCTATAATCCCACTACTAAAAATGAGGTCTGCTAAGTTATAGTATATTCCATACAAGTTATTCCCTTTGATGTCCAATAGATGGTGTTGTAGCATTGTTTTTAATTGATTTTTATGTCTTTTATAGGAATTGTAAGTTTATGAACTTTTAACACAAACATTTATGTTTTGTGAAATAGGCTATGTTTTAATATGTATGTGTATTTAATATAATGGTTTTATACAAGTGGTTTTAACACTTTTAGATTTTTCTCATGGTAGAATAGGGTGAAATTATTTTATTTATATCATTATTTATTTATTTATTGCAATTTTGCACAGCTTTGATTGGTTCTTTCAAGTTGCTGAGGCTATATAAATGGTAAACAGGAAATTATTTGTCATCTGGTGAAGTCTTTGTTGATGAGACAAAAATGCTGATGGAGTAAATGCGTTTATATGTATAGAACATGTATAGTACATGTTTTAGTGTAATAAACTTTTCAAATCATTTTAAATGCACTTCATTTTGTTTTTCCACACCAAGGTACTGCTTTTTGGATTACTGGTTATTTTCAAGTACCTTGCTCATTTTTACTTGCTGAATTATAAGGCAACATAATGGTGTGAAAGCTGGTTGTAGCTGAAGCTTGTAGACTTTAGATAGGTCAAATCATACGTTATTGAAAACAGCCAAAGGAAACTGCATTTCCCATGATGCATTACACTTAATAGCAACCTATTTGGCAAATGAAACAGTGAAGGTAACACAGGAGAAAATGCCAGAGATGGGGGTGGGAGTGTTACATGAAGTCAGGTACCACTGCAGGAGAATTGGGGAGTGCTTCAGGAAGTGATGTAGAACTACAGGAGAATGGGGGAGTGCTTCAGGAAGTCATGAAGAACTACAGGAGAATGTGGGAATGCTTCAGGAAGTCATGAATAACTACAGGAGAACTACAGGGGTTCTATTTAATTGTTTTATTTTACAAGGTGATTTGTTCTGATGAAGTTCCTTTGGTAATGTTATGGGAACAAAAGTGCTCAACTATTTTTATTAAATTACATTGGTTCAGAATAACACTCTGAGTTATTTTTTGCTGCCACAGGGTTTGCAAGTCTGTGTCTTTTTCCTGTGAGATTCTTAGACTGCTTCAGAAAGTCATGCATCACTACAGGTGAATGGGTGAGTGCTTCAGGAAGCCATGTATCACTACAGGAGCATGGAGCAGTGCTTCAGGAAGTCATGTATCACTGCAGGAGAATGGGAGAGTGCTTCAGAAAGTTATATAGCACTTCAGCAGAATGAGGGAGTGCTTCAGGAAGTCAAGTATCACTACAGGAGCATGAAGCAGTACTTCTGGGAGTCATGTATCAGTACAGGAGCATAGAGCAGTGCTTCTGGAAGTCATATATCAGTACAGGAGAATGGGAGAGTACTTTGGGATGACACGTATCACTAAGAATAATGATTGAGTGCTTTAGGAAATCATGTTTCACTACAGGAGCATGGGGCAGTGCTTCAGAAAGCCTTGTATCACTACAAGAGAATGGGAGAGTGCTTCAGGAAGTTGTGCAGTTCAGCAGCTTCACACGGGTAACTGCTAGTGCCATGAAAAATTAAGATAAAATGAGTAAAGTAAAACAAAACAAATATGAGAGTAGGTGAATGGGTATCTTATGGAATGATACAGAAATATAAGGGTTGGGAGTAGCAGTGGTAAAAAAAGCATATCTAGAAAGATAAGAATTGGACCAGGAGATCATATACATGCATTCTTTTAACTGAAGTGGTACTGTCAGTATTGAGTTTGCACTTACTGCAAAAAATAATGTGAAGTAGGTAGTAATGCAGAAACTAAACAACTTTTTTTCTGAGTTTAAAAGAATGGAAAACAGTACTTTAACTATTTGCTGTAATAATAAGAGGGATCTTTTATAATGCAAGCATAACAGAATATAAGCTACCTTGCACGAGTGAGAACATATGAATCAGAATGCATGTAGAGGACAGGGAGAGCATACGAAGGGTGGAATGTCAGTTTTTTGTTTAAGAAAGAAGTTTGCATTATTTGGATGTGGTTAAGTATGGGAAAAAAAGGAAGGGAAAAGGAAATGCAGGGAATAAGGTTAGAAAGTAGAATAGGAGATGCTGGGCAATTAGCTGTGGTTTATGATGTATTGGATGCAAGGTAGCATCATACACAAGAATTGAGTAATTTATGGACGCATTAAAGAATTACTACATTTATAGGGATATTATTCATCTAAACACATATTTGGATATGCCCATCTCTTATGTAAGGGGGCATATGGGAATGAAGGAATCCTTGGTTGTACAAAACAAGGAACATGCTCTTGATATTTTATGTCCCGAAATAAAAGATACGAGAGGGTAGAAAATGAGGAAAGCAGTGATTATGTCAAAGTGTGGTCCAACATTACTGAGGGAGTGCTGGGCACATCATAGAATTACTATGAAGCACAGTGACAAATGGCATCATCCACTGGCTGCATATTACAACAACGGGAGAGCTGTGGGGTGCATCAAGGAGGAGTAAAGAGGGAAATGTTATCTAGAACTGGGATAAGAGAAAGAAGAAAAAGAAATATGACACAATAAAATCCACTGGTCCTCCTTGATAGAAAATGGCAGCGCAGAGTAACAAACAAAATATTGTTTTATTAAAATGATTAGGTGCTTTCATCAGCATATATCACAGACTTCATCAGAATCTAAGCAAAACACATTAACACAAATTAAATAACCCTCTGAATTAAGTCACATGATATTGGGAACTAATCAACAAACAAGCATCATTAAAAAATAATCGTGTCATTGAAAGTTGCATATACCACATAAAAACAGCAGAATTTAAAGCAAAATGTTATTTCCAAAAAATTGAAAACTAAACAATGCATAAAGAAAACCTTTATGTAATAACAGGTAAAATATATGTCTAATATAAAACAATACTAGAAATAGTGGCAACTATATGTCATATAAATGTAGCCTCAAAACACTTGCTATAGATATATTTTCATTTAATCCAGGCACCATATGCACATTTAACTTAATTTGCCACAAACGTTTTTTAAACTCAGTAAGCTCTACCTAAGGTCCTAGGATCCTTGTTTATCATCTCCAAACCAGAAAATAAGAATGTGTGTGAAGGTGACTGAGAAATGTGTTTAAATAGGGAATTATTTTTGTTTTTGTTTCTGATATCAAGCATATGTTTGTATATTTGATCTGTAAATCTTCTCTTAGTTTTACCAATATAAAATACATCACAATCCTGTCATATCACCGCATAGATAATCCCTACAGAACTACAGGTACAATAGCAGCTCAAACCAAACATGTGTTAATAATTGCAGACTCTTTATTCAACAAAACTTTGTACTGTGAACAAAAACTACACCTATAAGTACCTAGTTTTTTTGTGTAAGGTACCAAAGGTTGGGATATCACTGTGTTCTAAATAATTTTTAAATGTTTTGCCTCTTTTATAAACAATACACAATCTTGTACCAAGTAAGTCCACTAATCCATCAAAGTAAAAAAATATCCTCCATTTGGTAGTCAAGAACCTAGTAATATTTAAATGATCTATACTATACTGAGTAACGAATGAACGTGTGTATAAACTTCTATTAAAAGTTTCACTTCTCTCATTAGAAACAGAGCCACTAACATGGTTACGTAATGGTATAATTGTACCATTTTTCCTTCTGGTAAGAACATCATTAAAAATTCTTTGAACTACACTTTTAGGATACCCCTTTGAATAGAGCATGACTGCTAAAAGATGACAATGAGAAATAAATTCAGTTTCATTCAATGCCATTCTTGCAAATCTAATATACTGTCCCTTAACTATTCTGATTGTCTGATATTCAGAAAGACAGCTTGAATAGTATAGTAAACTATTCACATAAGTTGTTTTTCTGTAAATAGTACTTGGTATTCTTTTCTGGTGATATTCCTTCAAAATTTCAACATCCAAATAATTTATATTAGTGTCACTATAATTACATGTGAAATGTAAAAAGGACGTAGGGACGGATTCACGAAGGCTTGCACGGAGTCTAAGAGTAGAGTAAGAATCCAGACAAGCGGTATGTCTGCCGAACGATTCAGCAATAGCCGGTAGGGGCGTGCATGAGAGCTCTTAAAACGACTCTTGCACGGACAGTGTTATTTTATGCAAATTACCTCATTTGCTGCTGAAAGCTATGCAAACGAGGTAAATTTGCAATCCAGGAAACAGTAACATGTCCGTGGAAGAGTAGAGTTATTTGCAGAAATGTACTCAGTTGGTAACTGAGTACCGTTCTGTAAATAGCAAAACGGAGCTATGACAGCTCCAAATAAATGATGCATCCAGCTGAGGAAGCATACCAATGGCCAAATATAAGGCCATTGGCATTTTTATGTGCTGCAAAATAATAAAAATAAATTTTTTCCACGATCTCCGATGTTTAAGCGTAGCTCAGCGCCATGCAAATGGGAGGAGCTTAAAAAAGCATAAAAATAAATAAGTAATACTAAATATAGGCATATTTATTAAAAATATTATCCTGCCATGCAGGTGAATGGCAGGCTAAAGACGACATGGCAACTGAGTAGTGGTTGCTAAGGGGGGAAGCTCATTTGCAGAGATGTAACTAAGCATTAGTAGGCAATCCTATGCTAATGAGGATAAGGATAGTGAATCCCAATTTTCCCTGGCATGTGAGCCATGTCCCTAGCGTCTAAGTGTAGAAGTAGGGTAGGACTAGAGCAGAAGATTGGTGACATCAGGAGGGGGTATGTATGAAAGACTGTAAGCTGACTGGAGCAGAGTGGCTTGTGTTTGCTATGAGTTACACAGGATTAGAAGACGCATGTCTACAGTTGTATTAGCTGAAGCTCAGAAAATGAAGGTGTATGCCGTGGCTATCACTAAAGTTTCTTGCAAAGATCCTTACACTGTATGCACACGTGTGCATGCCTGTAAACCCGTCTAAGCCTGTGTGCGTGCGTGTGCACCCGCCTAAGCCTGTGTGTGTGTGTGTGTGTGTGTGTGTGTGTGTGTGTGTGTGTGTGTGTGTGTGTGTTTGCGCTTGCTTGCACGCCATTGCCCTGGGTGGAAACTGAAAGGGGAAAAGGAAGGAAAAGAAATAGTAGGAAGTTAACCTTGAAGAACTAGCAGAGCTGCCAGGTGAATCAAATTAGAATCATCCAATTACACAGGCAGTACACTAGCCCAGCCCAGCCCAGCACTTTAAACTCTGCAAACAACATCCCCCCCTTGTTTTGTCTGAAAAACTCTGCAACACAGCAGTATATAAAGAGAAGTGAAAACTTTAAAAACTTAACTGAGACAGAAAATGTTAGGGGCTGCCATTGATATTATAAGCCAACATGTGCAAGATGCTGAGGGTGGTGCTATTGCAAATGCTGCTGAGCAACCCACAGTGAGGAGACGGAGAAGAGTGTACAGACCCAGGGTAATCTACCAGGGGCTACATGAGCTGGAGATAGTGGAGAGCTATAGAGTGGACAGAGACCTCCGGCAGCAAATTGTTGAGCTGGGCAGGCCACGCCTCACACACAGAACCAACAGAGGGGAACCCATCCCAGTGGAAACCAAGGTATGTGTTGGCCTAAGAATACTAGCAACAGGTACCTTCCAGAGACCAACTGGTGATATGATGGGGATTTCACAGGCATCAGCATCCAGGGTACTGCACCAGTTCCTGAATGCCATGTCAGCACATGTCGGTGATCATGTATATTTCCCCAATTCCTGTGAGGTATTGGCCAGCAATATGCATCTCTTCCAGCAAATAGCGGAATACCCTGAGGTAGTGGGTGCAATTGGCTGCACGCACATACACATCAAAGTACCAGCCGGTAAGTGGGGTAGGACTTACATCAACCGCAATGGTTTCCCCTCCATCAACTGCCAGGTCATGTGCAATGCCCAGAGTATAATATTGAATGTGTGTGCTGGCTGCCCTGGAAGCTACTACGATTCCCATATCTGACATCTGACACAGCTGTACCAGACATTTGCCAATGGGGACATCCCTGACGGTCACCTAGTGGGGGATGCTGGATACACAATTGAGCCGTGGCTGATGACACCCATCAGAAATGCACACACACCCGAACAAGAACTCCATAATGAGGCACATGCACAGACAAGAAACATTATTGAGCATGTGTTTGGGATGCTCAAGTCATGGTTTTGGTGCCTGGACACATCTGGTGGAGCTTTACAGTACTCAACAACTACATGTACCCAAATTGTCATGGCATGTGCCATGCTACGCAATATGATCCTGCGAAAACAGCTGCAGCAGGAACAGCATTGGGCAGGGCCAAACAGCCCCCCACCATTACCAAGGCCTGCACAGGCACAGTGTGACTCGGAGGAGGAACAACCTGAGCCTGCTTCAGTAGGCAGACGGAGGCATGCCCAGTATGCCTTGGCAAAGAGGCAACGCATAGCACATGCACTGACTCAGTAGGAACCCTGGAAATGACACCTCTCTCTGACTCACACATAGAATAAAAGGGATGCCTAACTTGACACTACCTGTTGTGAAACATGTATAGGGAGTGCACTATGTGAATCCAACATAGGCAGCCCTGCAGCACCACCTGAGGCATGATTGCCCTGTTTTAAGCAATATAAAGCAGTGCTAAGCACATTTTAGCACTATTTAGCATACTGAAGCACAGTTTAGCACTATTTAGCAAATGTAAACACAATTGGAAGGAGCTGTGCACTGAGCAAACTAGCGCAACGTCGGGCAACATTGGGCAATGTTAGGCAATGTTTTGCAATGTTGTGCAAAGTCATGCAAAGTCGGGTAAACACGCTCAAACTTGCTTTACTTTTCCTTAACCTGACAGGTCTCCCCAGCAGGAAAATAAAAAGCAGTGAGAGGGCTTAAACCCAGGATAGTGTGCACAATAGTCACAGTACTGAACCACTAAGCCATGACAGCATTTAAGTGGCACAGACACAGCAGGACAGTTGTAAACTAATGCAAACACAAACAAATGCTGTATCATGGCCTCTGAACCTCTTCCCAGGCCTATGCAGATAGATAACAACAGGCCAGGCAGTGTGATGTGGGTTGGGTAGGCTATGAAGTCACAAACTACTTGATGTTAAATTGGAAGCTAACATCTGTAGTACAGTAGTATGCCTCAAGCCAGTACCATAGGCAACAGTACACACTGAAATGGAGTACCTCACATAGCAGTGCAGGTGTAGCAAATGTTATAAGTGTCAGGTGAACCCCTCATCTTATGTACACCCACAGTAACAATCATGTGTGCCCCCTGGGTAGAAATGTACAAATAATAGGTGCCCCCTCCCCCATATGTAGAAATGTTGAGAACTCTATGCAAAGTGACTCATGGAAGCCCTGCAGACATGGTGTGCTTCCTGTCGATGTACAACACAAAGGTGAGTCCTGAAATAAAAAACAACTTGATTTTTCACACACATTTACTATATATGTCCATACTGGGCATGCTCACACACTTAAACAACTTTAGGAAATTACAGTCAGCAACATACTGAAAGGTCATACTGGGCATACTCACACACTTAAAAAAATGAAGCAAATGTCAGTCAACAACATACTGAAAGGTCATACTGGGCATGATCACACACTTAGGCCATGTCTGAGAACAGCAGTGGGCCACACATATCTGGTAGTTGCAGTTCTTACCCCAGAAACATGTCACTATTCACCAATCCTGCCTTGTGCACACACTTATATGAAAACAGACCCATATAATATATTGGACCCCTGTCATAATCCAGCTATGTACTACAAGTACTTACATTATTAAAGAAAGTGAAGATTCAAAGAAGATCAAGAAATCTCCCATCACTGCCATCAATAAACAATGAGCACACCTAACATTATCCAATCCATGTTGTTTGAAAAAATAATGTAAAAGAGGCCATAGAGAACCATGAAGCTTTATTTCACTATGTCATAAATATCAATGTAAACTCATATATGTTCTGTGTTAGTGCAAGTTGTAAATGAATACATGGACATGACTGACATTGTCAACATCTTGTCAGACAGGTTCATACATATTTACCCTCCTCTCACTGACAAAAGGGCCTATTATCATACCTGGAGATTGTGAAAACACAGAATCACATATACAGTGGTTAAACAGCCCTTTCCAAACCTAAAAACAAGGCATCTATGGGATGATATGGTTTCCCTAGCTATGTCCTATGTGAACTCCAGAACAAACAGACCCTGCACCTCAACAGTCTGTTGAGACACACCCTCTGTACAGGATATGAAACTGTTGCTAGCGTTACAGCAATGTTAGGCACAATCCCCAAGTGTTGCTGCACAACACACCATGGGAACTATTGTCTTATAAGTCTATTAAGGCTGATCTGCAAGGCCATGGAGTTGGCCTAGTTCTAATACTTAGTACCCTAAGGCCCTTTCTAGTGGTGCTGCTGATGTGATGCCTGGCATGAATTGTCCATTTCCCATCCACTTAAGGTTCCAATTGAAGAGTGTCAGCGAGGGGTTCTGCACGATGTACATTGGGACTCAGTTCAAAAGTAAGGCAAGTGTCTGTGATGGTACTTTATCCCACCAGCATGTTGTATTCATCGTTCTGATGAGGTTCATATCACTGGAATGTGTAGGGTGCCTCAATGTTGTTATCTGTACATGGTGCATGTTCAAAAGTTATGTGTTGGACATGGCTCTGTATATTAGGTAGAGTGTGCCTCTGAGTAGGTGTTATGCAACGAAGAACAGATTCAGTTTTACCAGTTGTGTTGCATAACACAACTGTTTGAGGCCAGTGATCCTCTTGTTGTGTTACCTATGTGGTCTGTAAAGCTGCTGGATATGCTAACTCGAGTACATCTGAAATGGTGCACTGTACTCAATGATGGGTCTGATGTCGTAAGAGTAGAGTGCCAACGCTACCTCTTTGAATCCCGATGCAAACCCTTTGTTGAATAGGTGAGCCACATTGGATCCCTCAATCCGTTTGGTAACATGGTTGTCAAAGGAAAGATGACTATGTTCTTGTGTCCCCAGATCCCTTATCACCTTGTCATTTTAAGGGGGTAACACCTATGTGGTAGTTTGTGTGTATGTTGTTTTCAACAAAGAGGATCACTATGCATTCCTCCACAGTGAGCGTGAGGCCATGATTCTGACACTACACATCTGTGTAATAGAGTCCCATCTGGAGAAAATGTTTGTCATCTGCGGAATCTATTATGGCAAACACTTTACAGTTCCCAGCAAATGTAGTCACCCACAACCCTCCTGTGTTGGTATGTACATTTGAGAAGTCTATATCAAACAGGAGGGACCCCAGGACTGAACCCTGGTGGACAGCAGTGATTACCAGTGTAGAGTCTGACAAGTAGCCAACAACACCTAATGTGTGGGATCTATCTGTGAGCCAGTTTGCAATCCATCTTGTGATATATGGATTCGTGGCCAGGATAGTGAGTTCAACTATGATACCTGACTGGGGAATGGTGTCAAAGGCCTTAGCAAGGAATAGGTAGGCTGTGTGGAGCTCATTTCAATCATCTGTAGGCTGGGTAACTGTCAAATAAATCCTCCCAGTTCATGAGGCATGCTCTGCATTTCATGAAGCCAAACTATGTGTGCTCAACTGTGTGAATGTTCCCAATCTCTGTATTGTTGACTTCCATTATGATTGGCTCCATTCCCTTGCAAAACACACTCATCAGGCTCATAGAGCATGAATGCCAAGGGTTTTTTGTGTCCCCACACCTGTGGAGTTGAAGAACATTGCTGTGCAACATTCTATGGGTACGTATCCTGTAGAGAGCATGTACACAGAGGTGTAGGTATCCTTGATGAATATGGATACATCCTCACCCTATGTGCTGATTCATGTTCTGCTGCTGAAAGGTATGGAAAGAGTAGTGTCTTGGTAGTGCTCATGTGCTGTCTGGAGCCTTGAACTAAGTTCCTGTTACTGCACAGATAACAATATTCTCCATAATGAGAGGTGCCTCAAGTGTCTGCATCTGGAGGATGACACTCCTGGCAATGAGTAGTATTTAGCTCACTTTGTGGTTATTTGTGTTGGTATGGTGTTTGGTTTGTCCTGCGTGACTGGTGTTGCACACCTGAAGCCAAGCCTCATTGTTCCCACCTGATCATAAGCTAATTACCCTACATATTGACTTGCAGGACCCACACCCTTATTAAGGAAAGCATGTTAATAAATGTCTCCAAAGCCAAATTCATGCTTCTTAAGACAGAAGAGCTGAACTGCAGGACACCCATGCAGATGGGCAATACAGTTACGACTACTGAATCCTTCACAATTGGACGTTATAAGCACTTACATGACTGCATGCATCGTGCTATCCTAGAACCAAGATGCTATCCTCCAAGAAAAGGAAGCCAATCTGGTGTTCCCCTACCATAAAAAAACTGCACAACAGAAGGAAGAATGTGTTGCAAGAGAGGGTAAAATCACATGAGGGGAGGAGCTCCATGGTCAATAGAAGTAATAAGCTGTGATCCCTGCTAAAATCCTCCAAAGTTAGTTATGAAAAATAAATCAACACTGATGCTAAAGACAACCACAAAGCATTCTATAGCTATGTCAGGAATCTCAATGGCAACACTCATATCTGCTCTGAGTTACAGCTCAATGGCACTAAATATACAGACGCAACTGATATTGCCAACATCCTGGCAGATAGGATCAGTGCTAACTTTACCCCCTTCTCACCCATGAAAGAGCACATCTCTATAACAGAAGACTGCAAAGTTGCTGTCATCATGGCTGCACAGGTAGAAAACACTCTCCAAAGGCAGGAACACAGCATCCATGGGTCCAGATAACATCCCAGACTGTTTTGTACACAAACTACAGAATGAACAGGCACCACACCTATGTATCATGTTCAGTCATAGCCTCATCTCAGGCTTTGTGCCTGTGGAATGGTGCACAGGGACGGTTATCCCACTGCACAAAGGGGGAGCCACCATGGACCCCAGGAACTAGTGCCCCATTAGCCTGATGAGCCTACTCTGGCAGGCCATGGAATGTCTCATCATATAACGTATACAAAAAGACATTGGTAATCTCCAAACTCTGGACCACTACCATGTTGGGTTTGTAAAAGGCAGATCATGTCACCTAAACCTGATAGACATCATTGAAGTAGTCAACAGAACCGTAGACAAGGGTAAGGTGGTTCACACAGCCTATGTAGATGTTGCCACGGCTTTCAACACCATCCCCCACTCTGGAATTATAGATAAACACACTAAAATAAGTAAATGCTATGTCACAGGATGGGTTGGCAACTGGCTCACTGACAGAACACACACTGTGAAGGTAGCAGACTCCAAGTATGACTCTGGACCGGTGACAAGTGCAGTACCACAGGGTTCAGTCCTGGGTCCTGTCCTGTTTGGTGTGTATTTCCCTGAAGTAAACTTCAACATGGAAGGTCGGTGGCTAATGAAGTGTCCAGATTACTGCAAACTAGAAGCCATAATTGAAACTACTAAAGATGTGGACATCCTACAGAAGGGCCTCACTGACACAGATGCCTTGTGTCAAAGCCATGGCCTCAAGCTCAATGCCAAAAAGTGCATTGTCACCCCCTTTGGTATAAACTCTGTAGCCATGAACTACAACATAGGCGGTAATATACTTAACACTGAAAGTGTGATAAGAGACCTTGGGTCACAGGTGGACAGTGGACACACCTGTGATAATCACATCCCCACAGTAGTCAGGAAATCCATCTACATGGCACACCTCATCACAAAAGCTGTCTCATGCAGAATAGAAGAGGACATTGTTTCCCTCTACTCATCACTCACTACATCCATAATAGAGTACAACGCCCCTTTTGCTATGTACCTCACAAGACATGTACAACAACTGTCAAGCCTGCAGAAATACCTCACAAAGAGCATTAGCAGCCTGAAATACATGCCATACACAGACCATGTCAAAATGCTCCAGCTGTACTGTCTCGCATATCGCCTACTCACAGGTGATCGCTGCCTAACATACAAAGCTATATCAAACACAGAGCTGTTGGACATGCTCTACGTAAAACACCCACAATCCTTCTGATCTTCAGGCCCAAAACCCAGAATGAAAAACAAAAGGAAGGGGTGTATCCATTTACATTATGGATACCCACACCTTCAGGTTAGTAGCACAGCATGAGGCCTTGGAGACCATGCAAGTGCAACTAACATTGGAAAAAGCTGCTTATCAGATTGTAGCCTGTTACAGACCACCTACCTTGTCTAAGGAACCTCACTCAGTATTCCTGAGAATAGTGGAAACTATAAAGGTCCTACCAAACACCATTACATGAGGTGATTACAAGTACCCAAACATTGACTGGGAGAATTACATGTGTACAACGTCCTTTGGCCAATGCTTCCTAGAGATGAAAAGCTCAAATGGCCTGGAACAGCTGGTCACCATGCCCACTAGAGGTGACTACATACTGGACCTGATCATCACCAACATGGGGTACCAGTGTTCCACAACAGAGATAAACCCATCACTGCTAATATTAGTTCATAAGGTAATCACACTGGACATCCACATCCCACCCCCACCCCCCCGGCAGTCAATGGAACCAATGTGAAGACATTTTCAAAAGGAAACTGCACAATGGCTAAGACAAAAGTGCAAAGTTCCAAAGTCCTCTTGCTATAGGATAATGGTATACAATCTGCTGAATCATTTACAGGTGCATCCTATGAGCATCTACAGGGATTCATGTATGGAGACAACACAAATTAAACCAAGATGCACTCTTCCAAAAATAAGAAAACAATTTGGTGGTTGTTGCCCATAAATAAGCTAGACAACAGAAGGAGGAAACAAACACACCATAGAGCAAATGTCACAAAAGGAAGGGCATCACTGATCATTATTAGGAAGAAACACTGATTGCTCATTAAATAATTCAAGGCCAGTTTATAAAGACAAACTGCCAAGGAATGTAAGCATAACAACCACAAAGCCTTAGGTAGCTATACCAGACATGTAGGTGTCAACCTCCAAATATGCTGTCACCTACTGAATAATGGCAAGAAATACACTGAACAAACTTCCATTGCCCACATCCTGGTGGACATGCCCAGTGCAAACTCCCCCCCATCACCCCCAAAAGGGCCTGTGTCCATCTCAGAAGTATGCAGAGCCCCAGACTTCATGGACGTGCAGGTAAAGACAGCCCTCTCCAAAGCTGCAAACACAGCATCAGTGGCATTGGATGGTGTCCCAGGCTGCATCGTACACCAGGCCCAAAAGGAACTACACCCTCACCTACATTCACTGTCCAGACTAAATCACACCACAGGCTATGTACTCAAAGAATGGCATACACCAACAGTCATCCAGATCCACAAAGGGGGTGCCACAACAGAACTTGGGAAATATTGACCTATATGTCTACTCAGCCTGGTCTGCCAAGCTATGGAGCAAATTGTCATGGAACACATAAAAACAGATATTGGGTATCTGCAGACACTGCTCTCTATACAACTTTGCCATGTTAAGGGCAGACCCTGGTTCCTAAACCTAGTTGACTGATTTGAAACAGTTACCAAGGACATAGATGGAGGTGAAAGTAGTCCACACAGCCCACCTGGACCTCACTAAGGACTTTCTACACCATTCACCACTGTCATCCTGGGCAAGCTTACCAGCTTGAACATTAACAGCTATGTCACAGGATGTGTGGCCAAGTGGCTCATAGATCAAACACACGTGTTCAGAGTTGCGGGTGCCATGTCCGTCTCTAAGGTATCCCGTGTCCCTACACAAATTTTGTCCTTGTGTTAGGAAGTGTTTACACTTAGTGTCAATATACTGAGTGCATGGAACAGTAATGGAGCCCCTGCCATCTGCTATCGGTCTCATAGGCAGATGGTTAACTGACTTGTGGATTTTAGGGACTCCAAAAATTGTAGGGATTCTGGGTGATGTAACACTTAGATACTTAAATTCATTCATGTCTATTCTTCTCTCTATGAACATGTCTCTGATTTGATTAGTTAGTCTCAAATATGCACTGTTTAATTCTGATCTACTTCTTCTTTCATATGTTCCTGCTTGTAGCATTCCATTTATGTTGTTCTTGTTAGTTTCCTGCTTCATAATTACAATATCATAATTACAATATCCCTGCCCTTGTCGGGTTTCATGACCCGTACTTCATTAAAATGTATGAAATCCATAATTTCTTCCCCTATATTTTTACCGTTCTTTTTCCTTCTTTGTTTGTTATTGCTCTCATAATGAGCCCTTAAGTTAATTTCACACATTTTTTCAAATATATTTAAAGACGGGTGTACTGGGGGGTTATATAAGCTACTTGTTCTTAATGTATCATAAATACTGTTACTATTATCCTGCTTAAATAACAGTTGAAAATTCATTCTATGTATATATAATTTAAAATCAATTAGTACATTAGTCAAGTTCATTTCATTTTTGGATACAAAACGCATACCTTTTGCAAAATAATCAGCTACATCTGTCTATATGGAGTGTTCAGTCTATTTATATAACTTAAAGTCCTTCTCCTTGTTATATACAACACCTGGGCCCTCCCTCCAACCCAATTCCGCTTCATGTCCTGGTTCAGTTTCTGTTCTTTGAGCTATATGTTCTCATCCCCATGTCTATTCAGGTATTACTTCTCTGGTATGGTGGTGCATTGCCTTGATAGTAGGTGTTCCCTTTGTCCTGAAATGGGTCCTTCACATAGTTCTTCATGTTGTAATATACTCTTTGTTGATTCTGTAGTCATTCCAACCTCCTGGGTAATGGAAAATCCTGCTGGTAGTTAGGGTTGTTAGGTAAAAAGTTGTTGTGCCAGTGTACAACACTGATATTGTTTTCTTGTTCCATACTAGTATAATTATCCCCTCCTGTTCCCATTGCCTGGTTGCCGGACTGTTCATCAAAACCTTTCCAAGTTTGTGAAGTCAGTGGTGGGGGTAGGCCTTTCCCATTTCATACTCTCTTCTACCTCATCTGTACTTTTTCATCTTGTATCCCTTAGTTTTTGCAATACTTTGTTCTATACGGCAGAATACTCGTCCATGCTTGGTTTTGTAGTGCTGGTATGATTTGCCATTGATAATACTATCATTTAATCTTGTAACCTCTGTAGTTAGTTTGACAATGAACTTATTATTATGGTGAACTATGAGTTCCATAAATTCACACCCTTGCTTATCAAAGAGAGCCACAAGATCTTTGTGTAAGGGTGAATTGATGTCTGTCCCAGTGAGATACCTCCACTGCCTAAAGCCCTTTGGCACTCTGCTTTAATACTCTCCAATAAGTAAAAATTCTCCAACTGCAACTTTTTTAGCTTAAATAGTTTTTGATCCAGTAATTCCAGTCTTTGTGAAACATCTGTTGTTTCTATAACCTTGTTCTCATTAATGAATCCACCCCCCTTTTGGATCCATTCATTAAAGTTAGGAATATTATTCCATGTTGTTACTCCATTAATGCTATGCCCCACGGTTGTATTACTACCAAAACGACCTAAGTTGTTACTTACCATTGTATTGGTCAGTTCATTGGTAGTTTGCTGAGTCGCAGAGGTTTTTCCAACCTGTCTAACCCCAGCAGGATTACTGGAATACTGGAACTAGGAGCGGGCGTGTATAGGGGAGTATTGTCCAAACTCTGTGATAGCTGCTGTGCTAGTGATGTTAAATTTCCAACTGTTTACTGCAACAAAGTGATTTCTGACCTCAAAGTGCTTTCCTCTGAGTCAGGGAATAATGGCTGGGATAAACTGTCATTTCTAGCTGCCATACCAAACCAAAAACACAAAAAAGTTCCAAAATCACAAACCAAGAAATACTTGCTGCTGGAAATCCAACAGTCCAAAACCAAGCCATAAAACCTGCAGGTGTTGCTCAAAAAGTGCAGTACAATCCAGTAAAAGTGTAAAGCACAGGTTTAATCCAAGAAATACAGTACAATCCAGTAAGCGTATAAGCACTTTCATTTTAAACACCTTAAAACTTCATCAGATACAAGTTGTAACAGTTCTAGAGCCATTTAAATAAACTTCCCTGGTCATGTGATCTTTTAAGTATCTAAGTGTTGCATCACCCAGAATCCCTACAATTGTTGGAGTCCCTAAAATCCACAATTCAGTTAACCATCCACCTATGAGACCGATAGTAGATGGCAGAGTCTCCATTACTGTTCCATGCGCTCAGTATATTGACACTAAGTGTAAACACTTTCTAACACAAGAACAAAATTTGTGTAGGGACTCTTAGGACTTCCCATCCAAAATGAATACTATGAGATTTGAAAAGGAAGACATTATGACTACTATAGATGTAAAGGATCTATATACTATCATTCCACACAATATAGCTCTAGAATGGACTAGGGATTACATGGAAAAAAAAGATGGACCAGACTATAGTAAATAATGTCATAGAACTCTTAGAAATAGTTCTCACCAATAACTACATATACTTTGAGGAAGAAATTTACAAACAAAAAGAAGGAGTGGCCATGAGCTTCCCAGTGGGGTCCTTTTTGCCAAATGTAGTTATGTTGAAGTGGGAAAAAAGGTTTGTGCATAATAGTGCCCACACACACAATATAAAATTCTACCTGCACTGTTTGGATGACATCTTCCTTATATGGGGAAATAATGAGGCTACATTAAAAAACGTTCTGCAGTACATTAATGAAAATACAGAGTTCCTTAAGTTTACATGGCGATACAATACAAATGAGATGCCATTTTTGGATGTTATGCTTAGGAAGAATTATGGTTTGGGGGACTATGTAGCTAATGTATACAGGAAACCAACATATTCCAACATGTTACTCCACTTCACTAGCTGCCACCCCTTTAAACAGAAAAGGGCAGTGGCAACGAACCAATTCGTTAGAGCAGCCAGAATGAACACCTTAGATGAAGACTACTATAAAGAAGTGGATACCCTAGTAGTGATGTCAACTAGAAGAGGTTACCCATCATAATTACTAAATGAGTTAACATTAGAAGTTACATCTAAAAGAAAAAATGGGTTATATCAACCTATTTTGACAGGGAACTTACAAAATAAGGTAACTACTAGTACTACTGGAAATCATGGTAGTCATGAAAAATACCACAATGCCTTTATTACCACCTTTAATAAAGCTAGTGGTAGTATATAATGGATTCTGACCAAAAACTGAAAGGTGCTACAGGACCACCCAAACATAATCAATGGCATAGGGGTAATGCTCACTATTATTTATAGAAGAGGCAGTAATATAAAAAACATGGTCGAAGTAAAAAGGAAAGTGGCAAATGCTTTAACTAACAGGATGTCAAAATGTGGGAGATGCAGTTACTGCAAATACATACTTGAGGCCACTCAAATCAACCTAACGGGAAGAAAATTAAATATAAAGGGTAAATACAACTGTGATACTACAGTCATAATTTAAATTGCAAAATGTCAGGGATGTGATGTTTTTTATGCGGGAAAAATGGAGCAAAATCTCCGTAATCGTATTTATGAACGTTTATATGAAATTAAAAAAGAAAGAACTACCAATGCACTGTTTAGGCATCTAAGTGAACACTCTGACCACTCTTTTAAATTTAGTATATTAGAAAAAGTGGAGAAAGAAAAGTGGGGGGGGTCCTTGGACAGTAATATTGGAGCAACATGAACTGAAATGGCAACTGCAACTAAAGGCATACAGGCAACCAGGACTAAATGACCATGTCAGTATTGCTCCCATCCTGAAACTAAAAGCACGGGAGAGATAAATTGTTACAAAAATAACATTTTGTTGTTATTTTTACTTTTATTTTTATTATTATTAATGGTTTATAAAGATTACTGTGCATGACAACCACATGAACTAATTTTAATAGCACAACAATTAAAACAACATGTATACTAGGGCATGAATTTAATGGCAATACATACGTTCTTGAGGGATGTGTATAATAGGGGAATGTTGCTCTAAGATTTTAAAAGGATCACATGACAAGGGAAGTTTATTTAAATGGCTCTAGAACTGTTACAACTTATATCTGATGAAGTTTTAAAGGGTTTAAAACGAAAGCGCTTATACGCTTAGTGGATTTTACTGCACTTTTTGAGCAACATCTGAAGATTTTGCAGCTTGGTTTTGGACTGTTTGATTTCCAGCAGCAAGTATTTCTAACTATGAGTACAAATTGAACACATCCCCTAAGAACAATCACAAGGCCATCTTCATGTATGTCTGCATTCTCAGAAGCAAACCCAACCTACCCTGTAATGGTGGTCAATCATAGCACATACACATACACCATAGCTACAACCAAACAGATGCAGACAGGTTTAGGGCAAACATCACCCCCCCCTGGAATAGCATCAGTATAGGTGGATATGCACAGCACATGCACCCCTCCCCTCATCATCATGGATCAGGTGCAAACTGCCTAATCCAAGTTACAAAAGCAAGTCCCCTTGGGGCCTGATAACATTCCTATCTGCATCCTACATGAACCCTGGCACATGCTTCCAACTCTATTACACCTGTATGCAAGCAAAGCCTGAGCACCACTGACATCTCATCTGCAAGGAACACGCCCACTATCATCCCTCTACACAAACGTGAATGATGAATGGTGGTTTATGCAATGTACTGGCCTTCATTGGGAGGAACATGACACATCAGGACCAGGAGTACAATGCATGTTCATACAGTGCTACCAGGTACAGGGGTAAGTGGTGGCTAACGATAGTCCATATTCATGTGCTGACTCTGTAAAGAACTCTTGGCAATGTCTGAGGTCCTGTGATGCATTTGCCTGTTTATGTCTTCCAGGTGCCATGCAGTGGCAACCGTCTTATATTGATGCAGAGACAGCATCCATCACAGAAGCTGTAATCTTAAACTATGCAATCCTATCTGGCTGTAGCTGGCAAAATCTGCAGGAGCAGACTGCCCTGTGGGATGAGATTGTCCACAGAGTGAATGTCTTGGGCCACCATGGATGCACATACAATCAGGTCAGGCATAGAGCAACTGACCTGATATGTCGTGCCCTGCAAAGGGCTGCTGCTGTTGTGAGGGACTGTACTGCTACCGGTGGGGGGACAGCCACACAGGCCCCACTTAAGGTGACAGAGGAGCTCCTTGCCAACCTTGGCACCCAAACAAACTCAAACATGGGAAACAGCAGTCGTGGAGGTGGGTGGCACCCAGGCAACAGGTTAGGAGCATCCAGGCAAGGACAATGTGTACATCAGTGTAATGAGGTAGCATTTAAACTGTCTTCTACAGAGTCTCTGGAGTCTCTAGATGCATATGTCAGTGCAAAATGGATCAATGGGTGGGGTGTAGTAATGCACACAAGTACACTTCTATGGTGAAGGACAGCAAATTGTGTAATATCATAGTGTGCACTGTACCTGTGCAGAAACATAGCATTCATCTTGTACCAATGCCTAATGTGAATCTGCTGACAATACCTCTCCCTCACAGCTACATAGGTCCCTCTGGTCTGCACATGGGACAGCAGCCTGAACCCAGTAAGTATGGGGTTTTCCTGTTGTGGCTCACCAGTACTCTAGGCATGCTAAAATTAATGCACGTGACCATGCACAAAACTGTTACACTCAGCCATTTGGCAATATCTGCATGTTCACCTGTGGTGGTGTTTACTGCATTGCTTCACGGCAGTCATCACAGGGGTCTATATGCAGGAGATGTCACATATCTGTAGCATACCTCACAATCTGTCATTGCAGGACATCTGGACAAAGACTAGCAAAATGGGAGGCAAAGGCCCAAAACTAGGGTCATATTGTAGAAATTAGTGGTATACAGTACATATACATGGTGTACACACCGGTTAGGATGCCAGGTATTTGTGATATACAAAAATGAGAGCACAATAGACAAGTTCAAAATACTGGCAACCTTTCATGTGACCTATAAGCTCTACAATTCAATTGTAAAGTAAACACATCGGTTAGGGGAACAAAAATGACACATAACAATAGTACAACAACCTAGATGCATATGTGTGGACAGGTTAAAGTTAGTACTGTGTTGAGGCAGCTTTTGATAATCTTTGTCGCCTCACAGTAAGATGTTGTCTGGTTCGACTCTCAGTTAGAGCATCCTCTGCGTGGAGATATGCATGAATGGGCATACCTTCGTTGAAGGTTGTGCATCAGGGCTGGCAACTCGGTACGTAAAAATCAACTGCCAATCATTAGTGGACAGGAGTTCCGCTGTGGCGACCCTTAACTGGGAAAAGCCGAAAGTCGCAACATTGTGTACACAACAGCCATCAATTACAGAGATTCTTTGATTAACAGCAAATAACGGTCAGCCTTCCTACCAGGAGTATCCTAAAATATATTCAGTTGCCTGCTACAGCAACAGCCATGGTTCACATAGAGCTGACGAAGCTGCTAAGGGACCACATGTTTGAGATGTATCATCCTGGAGAAAGGTACCAAAACATTTCCACAGCATTGCACACACCATGGAACACAATGCAGAAAGTCATCAATAGGTGGTGAATATATGGGGCTACAGTGACATTGCGAAGGAGAGAACATCCCACCAAAGTCTATGAGAATACAAGACCAAAACTTGCCAGGGAGGCTGAGCCCTACAGCAACAGTGAAGGAGTAGCAGGAATCTCCAGCAAGTACTGGGTGTGTACTACATGTCACAACAATCGTCCATGGTCTCCATATTTCCTGCCTAAAGGGTAGGTTTGGAAGATGGCAGAAGTCCCTCTCACCAAACAATATCTAGGCCTGGTTAAGATCTGAAAACAATACATTAGGTCACCAAAAAGCAAGTGGGATAATGTGTTATGGTAATATGTCACCACGGATGAACTCTTTGCCCACAGTTCTGACAGGTGTGTTTGGCATAGTAACACCACTCCACATCACCACAACAACAACACCCTTACAGTGAAGCATGGTGATGGCAGTGTCCTGCTTTTGGGTTGCTGTTCACAAGCTGAAACTTGGGGTGTAGCTAAGTTAGAGGGGACTATGAACAGTTCCAAACATTGGTCCCTTGTGGCTCCAAAATGTTCTGGTGTCTGCCACATAGCTGTGGATGGTGAGGAATTCCACCTTTCCACACAACAATGGCCCAAACTATTCATCCAAATCAACAAAAGGATGGCTTCACTAGAACACATGCAATGTTCTGCATTGGCCGAATCAGAGCCCACACCTACATCCAATATGATATATGCAGGGTGACCTGAAGACGGCAGTGCACAGGGGATGCCCTTGCAATCTGACATAGTTGGAGGTGTTTTGCTAGGGAGAGTGTGCTAACATTGGCAAGTCAAGATGTGCCATGCTGATAGACACCTTTCCAAGAGGACTGCATGCGATGATTAAATCAAAAGGTACTTTAACAGAGTATTACTTTAAGGGTGTGCACACTCATGCAACCAACCTATTGTACCTATTTCAGTTACCAGATGTTACCTGTAACTGATGTGTATGTTCTTCCGTATGATTGCACAGGTTATATATCATATGAAATGATGACAATGTTATGACTTTATTTCTGAGGTCTCGTGATATATCATGAAAACCTGGCATGTTAACAGGTGTGTGTACACTTACTATATCCACTGTAAGCCTGGGAGGTTGTTTGAGTAACTGGCTTTGTTTTTACATACATGTACTGCAGGTTATGCAGTCTGCACCTCACATTAGGACATTACTTCATAGGTTCATAGGTTCATAGGTAGGTACTAGACTATCGACCCAAGGGCCTAAGTAAGCCTAGCCAACAAGACTCTCTGGCTTATGCCACCCAAGAAAGTTAATTTCCTGTGTCCCTTTCGAGCAGAGTGACATAAATGATCCCCAGGGTGTATTTCCTATTTCCCATCCACTCATCAAGACTTTTCTTGAAGAGTGCTAATGAGGAACTTTGCTTGACATAGAGGGGTAGCTTGCTCCAGAGTATAGGAAGGATCTGGGACAGGAATCTATCCCTCCAGCATGTTCTGTTTATTGTGGTGAAAATGTTTAGGTCCCTAGAGTGTGTAGCTTGGAGGGCTTGGAATTTCTTTAGTTGTAGCATGTCCAACAGCTCTGGGTTTAACATAGCTTTATATTTTAGGCAGAGATCTCCTCGGAGTAGGTGATATTCTACAAAGTAAAGCTGGAGTTTTTTGAGATGGTCAGTGTAGGGCATCTGTTTGAGGCCAGTAATCCTCTTTGTGAGGTACTTCTGTGGCCTTTCCAGCTGCTGCAGATGTCTTGTGAGGTATATTCCAAAAGGGGCATTGTACTCTATAATGGGTCTAATGAGTGTCGAGTAGAGGGTAACAATGACCTCTTTTTTCCTGTATGAGAACCCTTTTGTGATGAGGTGTGCCACATAGAAGGATTTCCTGACTACTGTGGTGATGTGATTATCAATGGGGAGACTACTGTCCACCTGGGTCCCAAGGTCTCTTATCACACATTCAGCATTAAGTAGACTGTTGTTTATGTGGTAGTTCATGGGTACAGAGTTTTTATCAAAGGGGATGACAATGCACTTTTTGGCATTGAGCTTGAGGCCATGCCTCTGACACAAGGCATCTGTCTCAGTGAGGCCCTTTTGTAGGATGTCCACATTATTTGGGGACTCGACTATGGCTCCTAGTTTGCAGTCATCTGTGAACTTCATTAGCCAGAGGACTTCTGTGTTAGCCTGTACTTCAGAGAAGTAGATACCAAACAGGAGAGGTCCCAAGACTGAACTCTGTGGTACTCAACTTATCACTGTTTTGAAGTCAGATTTGGAGTCTGCAACTTTTACAGTGTGGGTTCTGTCAGTGAGCCAGTTGGCAACTCATCTTGTGATGTAGGGATTTATACCTAGTTTAGTGAGTTTAGCTATAATTTCAGAATGGGGGATGGTGTTGAAACCTTGGCGAGGTCAAGGTAGGCTGTGTGAACCACCTTACCCTTGTCTACGGCTTTGGTGACTGCCTCAAAGAAGTTGATCAGGTTCAGAAGGCATGATCTGCCTTTCACAAACCTGAACTGGGTGGGGTCCAGAATTTGGAGGTTACCAATGTCTTTGTTTATGAGTTCCATGATGATACATTCCATGGCCTTGCAGACCAGGCTCGTCAGGCTAATAGGGTGATATTTCCCAGGATCAGTGGTGGCTCCCCCTTTGTGGAGTTGGATAACTGTTGCTGTGCACCATTCAGTGGGCACAAAGCCTGATGTGAGACTATGATTGAACATGGTGCTTAGGTGGAGAGCCAGTTCATTCTGAAGTTCATGTAAAATGAAGCCTGGGATGTTGTCCAGTACCATGGATGCTGTGTTTCTGGTTTTAAAGAGTGCAGCTTTTACCTGCATAGATGTGATTACAGGGAATCTGCATTCTTCCTGTATAGATATTGACCCTTTAGGGGGTGAGAGGGGGGTAAAGTTATCACTGAACCTGTCTGCCAGGATGTTGGCAATATCAGTTGGTTCTGTAATTTTCATGTCATTGTGCTGTAACTCAGAGCAGATCTGGGTGTTGCCTTTGAGATTCTTGACATAGCTATAGAATGCTTTGTGATTGCCCTTAGAATCAGTGGTGATTTTATTTTCGTAGCTAGCTTTGGAGGATCTTATAAGGGATCTCAGCTTCTTACTGAGGCTGACCAGGAAGCTCTTCCACTCATGGGATTTTACTGGCTTTTGCAACAGTTTCTTCTTTCTGTTGTAGAGTTTGTTTATGGCAGGGGACGACCAGATTGGCTTCCTTTTTTTGTAGGATAGTGTCTTGGTTCTGTTTGGGATAGCATGATCCATGAACTCGTGTAAGTGCTTATAGAGTGCATTTGTGTAGGATTCAGCAGTCATAACTGTATTGTCCATTTGCATGGGTGTCATGAAGTTAGCCACTTCTGTCTTAAGAAGCACCATGGTTTCCTTAATGGTGGGTGGGGGCGGGATGCGGATATCTAGGGTGATTAGCTTATGGTCGGATCTGACCATCAAGGAGTTGACTTCAGGTGTGGAACACTGGTCACTTATGTTGGTAATGATTAGGTCTAAGATATTGTTGCCCCTGATGGGGGTGTGGATAAGTTGATTCAGGGCACTGGAATTTATGAATTCCAGAAAGCGTTGAGCAAAGGAGTTCATACATGAGTAGTTTTCCTAGTTAATGGTGGGGTAGTTGAAATCACCCATTATTAGGGTGTTTGGTTGAACTGTAATATTTTCCAGTATATCAAGAAAAGAGGAGTGGGAATCCTGGGGCATGGTGGGGGATCTGTAGCAAGCTAAAATTTGGATTGCAGTTTTGCCCACAGTTAGTTGCACTTGGATGACCTCGGATGCATTATGCTGTACAATTAGCCTGGAGGTGTGGATATCCTTAATGAATATGGACACACATACACATTTGGTGTTCTGGTCCAGGTTAGATGGCCGAAAAGTGCAGTGTGAGTTATAGCCTGAAAATGCAGGGGTGTTCTCTAGAACCTTGAACCAGATTTAGACTACTAGCATTGAGTGGCATTACCCTCAGTTTTTGCTTTCCTGTTCCTGTTATGGTGGTGAGTTTGTCATTTGAACCTTGCCTAAAAAAGGCACTATAGTGATGGGAAGACCCTCAACCAGTATCCGTAATCACAGGGGCAATAGGTGCAGGCCATCTCTGGCAAAGCATCGTGGTCTGTCAACCATGTCATCCCAGGCAGACAGATACTGGAACCCCTTGGAATGACACCAGAAGCTTAGCCAATTGTTGAAGTCAATCATTTTGTCCTTGTACTGTGGTATCATTCTGGACAATGGCAGGATGCTATTCAGGGCTGGGGTCATACCTGCCTGGGCTACAAGATCAGAGAGCTCTTCCATGTCTCTTTTCATGTAGTCCAGGAAGGTACATCTCAGGTCGTTCACACCAACATGGACAATGACAGAGTCATATTTGTACTTGTTGTGGAGTGACCTGAGTGCGTGGGTTATGTGGTGGATCCTGGCACCCAGCGGGCAGCTGACAGTAACCTTCTCTTTGTTTAGCCTGATGAGTGGGACATCAGTGCGCCTGACTATAGAGTCACCTATGACTAGTGTGTTGGGGACATTGTTTTGCCTTATTGGCTGTGGTTTATTGGCACACTGAGTCTGTGGTCTATGTGTCATTTGGGTTGTGTTGGGGGTGGAGGTTGCTTGCGTTTCTACTTTGGAGGTCTCTGTTGCTTGAGCAGATTATTATTGAGAGCCTCCGTGAATGTTTTTGTGTTTCTATGTGTGGATTTTGGTGGCATAGGTTTAGTGGGACTATGTGATGAGTGTGGTGTGGTGCAAGTGTTTACCTTCTACTCCTGACTGTCCGGTTAAGTCTTGGTTGGAGAGAGCTTTAACTCCAGTTTGGCTAGATAAGTGCATCTCTCACAGGTTGTGCTGGGTGGTAGGAGGAGAGGCTTGTCTGTGTACATGAGGCAATTGCTACATTGCCTCAAGATGCCCAGATTCATCAGATAGACAGGAAAGAACACTGGGCGCTGACCCTTGGACATGCCTGAATAAGAAATTACTTTCCTCTAGACAAGTGAGGAAAGTGAGTATAAGAGCTGTTTAATCAAGTGAGGAAAGAAAGCACAAAAACTGTTTTCCTCTAGGTAAAGAGGAAGGGTGAGTGTTGTAGTAATTTGTAGCTTATTTAGTGCTAACAAGTTATGAACAAGTGCTGAGCAAGAATAAGCAAATTCAAGTGCTAAAACTAAGAATCTGTACCTGGAGCTTGTGGTTGATAGGCTACCTAGTGCTTACCACTCCCACTGATAACCTAGAAGGCTTCCCTCCAACACAGAAGGGCTTGGGGGTCAGAAGCTTACAAGCAGTCCTGGATACAGCAAATCTGTATCTGGACTAGACTAGTTACAGGAAAGGTAGAAAACAAGCGCAAAAGTGGGCTTTTAAACCAGAAGGTTGAAAGAGATGGAAAAACTGTCCAAACAGCCAATAAACTACAATTTCTGGGCCAGGAACCACTGTTGTGGTAGGTAGGCTACCTAGTGCTTACCACTCCCACTGATAAGCTAGAAGGCTTCCCTCCAACACAGAAAGGCTTGGGGAGCTCAGATACTTGCAAACAGTCTTGGATACAGCAAATCTTTATCTGGACTATACTAGTTACAGGAAAGGTGGGAAACAATCACAAATGCAGGCTTTTAAACCAGAAAGTTGACAGAGATGGAAAAACTGTCCAAATGGTCAATAAACTACAATTTCTGTGCCAGAAATCACTCTTGTGGTAGATAGGCTACCTAGTGCTTACCACTCCCACTGATAAGCTAGAAGGCTTCCCTCCAACACAGAAAAGCTTGGGGGGGCTCAGAAGCTTACAAATAGTCCTGCATACAGCAAATCTGTATCTGGACTAGACTAGTTACAGGAAAGGTGGGAAACAAATGCAAACACAGGCTTTTAAACCAGAAAGTTGAAAGAGATGGAAAAACTTCCCAAACAGCCAATAAACTACAATTTCAGGCCCAGAAACCACTCTTGTGGTAAATAGGCTACCTAGTGCTTAGCACTCCCAGTGATAAGCTAGAAGGCTTCCCTCCAACACAGAAAGGCTTTGGGGGCTCAGAAGCTTACAAACAGTCCTGGTTACAGCAAATCTGGATCTGGACTAGACTAGTTACAGGAAAGACAGAAAACAAGCTTAGATTTTTATTTTGTAAAGTGGAAAGGGAGAAAGGAGAAACAGAAGATCATTCAAAATTAAAGACTTAAGTGGCTTGCCCTTCACAAATGTTCTCTCTGTATTAGGTAGAATGAGCTAGTGACACTAGACTGGAATACAGCTGGGATAGACCTGAACTGATGGGACTGGTAGGAGTGTCTGAAGTCAAATATGATCTCACTATACTCGGTTGAGGGAGAAAATGATATAGACCCAGGAGGAGTGTTCAAACACAAATTTACAGGAGGGGGAGGGCAATTCCAAAGCAGCCAAGATTAATACCAGAACAAGAACAGGGAGGTAGGTCAGGAAACTTACTGCAGAGAGAGAGAGAGAGAGAGAGAGACCACAGTATTCTATGAAACAATTAAATAGAAAAAATACAAGGCAGTACAATCTTTGTACTTAACTCAGCTAGTAATGCAGTTGATTGTAGGTATGTAACAGAAGCCAAACATCTCAAATATTGAGCAGTAATAAATTCAAAGATATGTGACTGACCCTTATAAATACAGGGAAACCCTCTAGGCTAAGAGTTTAAAACTGAATAGCAATGAAGTGAAACACAATAGCTCCCACTAACTGCAGAGAGAGAGAGAGAGAGAGAGAGAGAGAGAGAGAGACCACAGTATTCTATGAAACAATTAAACAGAAAAAAAATTACTACAGAGAGACACAGACCACAATATTCAATAAAACAATTAAATAGACAAAAAAATAAAATGCAGTACAATCTTTAACACTGCAAGTTTGTACTTAACTCAGCTAGTAATGCAGTTGATTGTAGGTATGTAGCAGAAGCCAAACAACTCAGATATTGAGCAGTAATAAATTCAAATATATGTGGCTAACACTTATCAATACAGAGAAACCCTCTAGGCTAAGAGTTTAACACTGAATATCAATGAAGTGAAACACAATAGCCCCCACTAACTGAGGCACCAATCCACAGGCCAACCCAGTAATATATCAGGCAGGAGTTATGAGAAACAGACCAAACATATGAGCCACACATGTAGACATTCAGCAAAACCCTGTACAGTTGGAGGGTATGTTCTGTAGGAGTTGCCACAGTGCTATACAGGTGAACAGCAATAATTTACATGGGTGCAGTGTATGCTAGGTGAAGGGTCATCACCTACTAACACCACTCATGTATTCCAGAGGTATATATTAGTAGTAATGGTAATTGGAAAGGGCTGCACTGCATGATGCTGAGGGTCTATCCAGAGTGTGTATGTTATTGTATGACTGTGTGTCATGAATGCCCCCAGTCAGCTAATGTGAGGTCTGTGTAATGCCTTTGAGGCACCTCATCTGTGTGTGTGTGTGTGTGTGTGTGTGTGTGTGTGTGTGTGTGTGTGTGTGTGTGTGTGTGTGTGTGTGTGTGTGTGTGTGTGTGTGTGTGTGTGTGTGTGTGTGTTTGTGTTTACCAGCAAACCTTATAGTGCCAATAGTAATTTACATATGTTGTTTTTCCCTTACAGGTCAACATGGTGGCTGCATTCCCTCCCACTCTGATACTGATGTCAGTGTCTCTGCAGACTCTGACCATGATGATACTCATATTGAGGCACAGGTGTGGTTGTCAGGCACTGATACTATGCCATCGGTTGGTGTCCCACTATTGTCAACCCCATCCCCGCACACAGTCACAATGCTCATACATACCCCATCACCAGTGGCCTTAGATAATGGACAGTTGCAGGTGGTGGCATGGAACAGGCTACTGTGGTGACTACGGCAAGTGAGGGTGCAGGAGGCACTAGCCATAGCCAGAGTGCTGCAGAGGTCCCACACAGGCAGATGAGCAGGGGTGCTTGGAGGAGGATCCCATCCCATCATGACCCTGTTGCAAGTACTACAGCAGCAGTCACCAGACACATGTTCTGGGATGTCATGGGGGCACAGGCACATGATGAACATAATACCAGACATACGCGCAGGGCTATGGATGAGCACATCCCTGGTGTCCTTGGTGATATGAACTCACCACAGCCATCTGTGAGTGTACTGTGGTCATGGATAGATGGTGGGGGGAGACCTTGGCACTCCTCAACCATGGAATATCTGTGCTTAAGTGTTTGGCAGATGCTGGCCAGCAGCCACATGTCTGTAGAGCAGCACCACGATCAGCTAAGGGTCTACGTGGCCGTGCAACATCACGTTCCCATGCTAGGAGTACCACCAGCACTACTGAAGGGGTATGCTGTCCATGCCATGATGTAGCAGGCCATAGGCATGTGATCCTGGCCCGTCCCAACAGGGATGTGGATCCAGCAGGCAGCCGTTACCATCGGAGAGTAGTAATGCATCTGGACTCAGCCCTGGTGGTACCGGTGATACCCTCGGCAGGCCCAGCCCCCGTGACTGTGGCCAGAGATGGTGAACTGTACACCCTGCCATGTATGGCCCACAGCTGGCACCCACATGGTGTGACTGTGTGGATACAAACACACACACATCACCATCAGACAAGTCATCTCCACACACACACACACACACACACACACACACACACACACACACACACACACACACACACACACACACACACACACACACACACACACACACACACACACACACACACACATACACCACCCTTGCACAGCCCAATTAATGTACACCCGCCCAGACACACACACATGATGTCAACTGTATGGCCCAGCCCAGGCTTCTGGCAAACCCTAACAACACACTGTGCATATGGGGATACCTGTGCCACATCCATGCCACCCATACCATCAACGCAGGGACATGCTAATATGGGTCTGATGCACAGGGTAACTTTAATAGAGTATAGCTATTTAATGCTGTGCAAGGTGCAGTCATCTGGCATTTGTAATGGGTACACATCAGAGTGTGTGTGTGTACCCTTTCAGTCATGATGCATTATTGGTGTTAGTAACATTAAGCAAATGTGTTCTCATATGCTGTATTCTGTTTGTGTTCCAGGTGTTTGTGTGTCAGCAGGATGTGACCCTGCAGACAGCACCAAAGAGGGGTATGGTAGTATTGACATATCAACCATGTCATTGCTGAGGTATAGCTGTATCTGCACACATTTCCCAGGTCTGTGAAACAGTTCTTGCATGTGCCTCACAGCTTATAGGGCTAAGGGGGTTGTATCTCAGTCTATGGTGGTTGATATCAGCTGTAGTATGGTGGACAATGGTATGTGTGGTGGGTGGAACATACCTCAGAATGCTAACTCCCTTAACCCCAGAGGATATTGTGTTAACCAAACACATAGTGAATACTGTTCACACACACGCACACACACGCACACACACACACGCACACACAGACACACACACACACACACACACACACACACACACACACACACACACACACACACACACACACACACACACACACACACACACACACACACACATGCATGCACAGGATCACAGTTGCCATTATTATTATGCGGTTATTGCAGGTGGCACAGGACTACTAGTGTAATGAGTGTTACAAGGTACCTGTAAGGTAAATAACATCATGTGGCCTTGTGGGGTATGGCAATGGTGGCTGTACTGGGTGTGAGAGTACTCATGATAGTGTCACATACAAGTCTACACACTCACAACCAGTGCTATACACACCAATGCACACACACACAGACACACACACACACACACACACACACACACACACACACACACACACACACACACACACACACACACACGCACACACACACACACTTGCCAGTATGGACATTAGCAAACCAACCTATCTTGTCATTTGTACCATACTATTCTATACTGTTCCACAGGGCTTATAGGGCTGAAGAGTGTCTACAGATACCACTACAGTTGACATGAATAGCGGACCTCATACAGTAGACCTAAGAATGTGTACTGTGAGTACCATGGCATAAAATATGAAACCATGCCCATCCAATGAATGTCATTCACACATAACCACACAAGATACTCTTCTCTCACACACATTTGCCAGTTCAGAGATTAGAACCCTAACTATCTATTTATTGTCATTACACTGTTACACATTTATCGCACTCGCCACAGAGGTTATGAGGTGACACTTGTCTGAAGGTACTTCTAAGGTGAGTGACATCACCAGGCCTTGCAAATTATGACAATGTCCGATGTACTGGGTGAGCAAGGCCACAAAATACTGTAACCTACACCTAGGCACACTTACACACAATGATACACACACACACACACACACACACACACACACACACACACACACACACACACACACACACACACACTCGTCAGAACTCATATTAGAACCCCTAGCTATGTGGTTATTGGTATTATACTGTTATTCAGTTACTGCACACACCACAGAGCTTATATGTTGTGGTGTCCCAAGGTACCTATACAGTTAAAAAAATCTACAGCACTTGTAATGTATGGCAATGGTAGTTGTACTGGGTGAGATGGGCCACCAACTACTTTCACCCACATGTTTACACACTCACAAACACTTTTATGCACACTAATGCACCCCCACACACACACACTTTACAGTACTGAAATCCATAGGTTCAAAGATTCATAGGTGTGTACATGGCAAATGGTCATGGAGGTCTTACAAGGCTAGCCCATGAGAACACACTGGCATCATGCCACCGGACGATACTTCCCAGTGTGTCTACTGAGTATAGTCACTGGAGTGATCCCCAGGGTGGGAATTCTATTCCCCATCCACTCCTCCTGATTTCTCTTGAAGAGGGCCAGTGATGTGCTTGGCTTGAAATGTATGTGGCATCTATTCCATAGCATGGTCAGTCTCTGGGTTGTGGACCTGTCCCTCCAACATGTCCTGTTGATTGTGAGGATGGGTTTGAGGTATCTGGGGCATGTTGTGTGGACAAATTGGTTTCTTCAGATGTATCGTTCCTAACAGGGTTGGGTCAGACATGGCTGTGTATGTCAGGCAGAGATCGCACCTAAGTAGCCAATATGAGACAGATATTCACTGCAGTTGTTGGAGTTTGTCCATATGGGGCATGGGTGTAGTACTTAATATCCTTTTTGTGAGGTACATTTGCAGCCTCTCCTGTTGTTGATGGTGTCCAGTCGAATACATGACAAATGGACGATAGTACACATTGATTGGCCTACAGAGGGGAGTGTACACAGAAGCAATGTCATTTTACTTCCTGGATTTAACACCCTTAGTCAGGAGAAGTGACACATGGAAGGACCTTCAGAAGACAGTGGCACTGTGCACTGTGGTGGGCACCATAGGGCTCACTCTCAACCTGTGTTCCTAGTTCTGTTATACCAACATCAGTATTCAGTTGTCTACCATCAATGTATTACTTTATGGGAACCATGTCATACCCAACGGGGATGGTGGCACATCATCTGGCACTGAGCTTATGTCCAGGGTTCTGACAACAGTCATAGGTCTCAGAGAGGCCTTTGTGAAGGATGTCAACCTCATGTGGGGGGGACTAATAGCACCCACCTTGTAGTCATCTGCAAACTTTGTCAACAAGGGTGCCTTTGTATTGGGCTGGTCCTCAGAGGTGTGGATTGCAAACATGAGGGGACCCAGGTCCACAACCTGTGGGGCTCCACTTGCATCTGTTCAGAAGTCTGACATGGAGTCCTCTGCTTTCACAATGTGGGTTCTATCTGTGAGTTGGTTTGCAGGCCACCTACTGATGTAGAGGTTGATGCCTACCTGAGTGTGTTTGTGTATGATTCCTGAGTGGAAAATGATATCCAAGGATTAGACGGGCTGCCTATCTTGTTATCTATTCCATACTGTCACATAGTTATTGCACATGGCACAATGCTTATAGGCCTACAGAGTGTCAACAGGTCCCTCTACAGTGGATGGCAACCGTGGGCCTTGTAATGTGGACACTGGGACATGTACTGGGTGGGCAACAGCAAAACGTAGCAAAACCCACCATCCAATGGATATGGTTCTCACACAAACACAACATCCCCTCCACAGACATATACTGTTCTTAAACACCCACAACTGCCAGGACTAAGATTAAAACCCCTACCTATCTATTGATTGCTACTACAGTGTTACACATTTATTGCATGTGCCATGGAGCTTATAGGGTGAAGACTGTCCAAAGCTACTTCTAAGGTGAGGAACATCACCAGCCCTTGTAAAGTATGGCAATGGGTGATGTACTGGATGAGAGAGGCCATAAAATACTTCAGACTACACCTATACCTGCACACATTTGCCAGGACTGGGATTAAAGTTTCTACCTAACTAGTTATATATATAATGGTACACAGTTATCACATGTGCCACAGAGCTTATGGAACTGTTGCTTGATGAAAGGGACTTCTAAGGTGACTGATATCTGCAGGACTGTTAAAATAAGGAATCAGGTAGTGTACTGGGTTTGAATTGACCCAAAGGCTTTAACTTACAAACACACACACTTCTACATTTGCCAGGACTGAGATTCAAACTCCTATTTAGCTATTTATGTGTACTATAGTGTTACACAGTTATCACACGTACCACAGAACTTATGGGGCTGATACCTGATGAAAGGGACATCTAAGGTGACTGTTATCTGCAGTACTGCTAAAGGAGGGAAAGGAGAAGTGTACTGGGTTTGAATTGACCTAAAAGCTTTAACTTATAAACACACACTTTTACATTTGCCAGGACTGAGATTATAACTCCTACCTAACTAGTTATTTGTACTATAGTGTTACACAGTTAATGCACATGCCACAGAGCTTATGGGGCTGATGTCTAATTAAAGAGACTTCTAAGGTGACTGTTATCTACAGGGCTGCTAAAGTAGAGAAATGGGAAGTGTACTGGGTTTGAATTGACCCAAAAGCTTTAACTTATAAACACACACACACACACACACACACACACACACACACACACACACACACACACACACACACACACACACACACACACATACACACACACACATACACACACACTTTTCCATTTACCAGGAATGAGATTAGAACTCCTATCTAACTAGTTATTTGTATTATAGTGTTACACAGTTATCACACAACAACACAGAGCTTATAGGGCTGAGGTTTGATGAAAGGGATATGGTGACAGACATCTTCAGGACTGCTAAAGTAGCTGAATGGGAAGTGCACTGGGTGGGGAAGGCCTGTTAATTCCTAAATCCTACTCACAATTCTCTAAGTGTATGAGCATGCCCAATGTGACCTTCTTTAGTAAATGTGGGACTCCATTCCAGGGATTGTTATACTCCAGCCCAGTTTGTTTTGTGCTACAGCTATACCTCTCAACCCGTTGGTGCAGGATATCTGGATATCAACATGAGGAGACAATGGGTCATATGGTGATTGTGACTATTTCTCTCAGTAATGTATGGGTTGCTAGGGTTACAGGGTATGTTTTAGCAGATATCTGACATATATAATGCTTGACACTGTCATGTATTGTTTCAGTACCTCATGACATACCTCCTCAGATCATCACAGTGATTTACCAGAGGAATACAGGATGGATGATTGCACACCAATATTATGGGTGAAATGTTTCACATTCTTGCACAATCCAGCCTGTTGAGAAGTGTGCCTATGACCAATTGACAGCTGGAGCTGTGGAAGTGGTCCAGCACCTTGGTGATATATTACAATGGTAGAATCTCTGTGCATTTCTGTTCTGGCATGGTCTGTTTTCCAGTCCATGGTTGGGTAATTTAAGTCAGGCAGGATCAGGGTGACAGGCAGACTTCAGATAGATTTGTAGGGGATAAGATATGTGGGGGGGGTGTCCTGGGTCAGATATGTTGGCCTATAGCTGCCAGGACATTGCATAGGGGTCTTCTCAAAGGTTCTCTTCACTTGGAGGGTCTTGTGTTTGTTAGAATGTTTGACCAGCCTGGACATGTGTTTGTGTCTCACATATATGTATGGCCCACCTAATTTTGCTTGGCTGGCCAAATTTTGGGGTCAGGATGTTGCATAGGATGAGTGATCAGGGAAGAGTGTGTTACTCACCATGGCTGTGGGTCACGGTTCTGTGGGTGCAGACTTGTCACCATCTTCCAGAGCTGGGACTGCCTGCAATGAGTGCACTACCATGTTTAGACTCCTAGCCCTGCCTATCGACTGTACAGAGTATCACAGAATGTCCACATGCATGACTCATGTAGCTTGTTGGTTACCCAAATGAGTGTGATTTTCAATGAAAAGAGTTTTGCAAGTCACTCAGGGTTGAAGTCAGATATTACTGACAGTTGACATTGCAGTTTCAGACTTCATACCCTTCAGACATTCCATGCTAATACAATTATTCCATCAACTTTCTAACATTATTAGAGCAGTATTTCAAAAGTGTTCTTCGTTTTGGACCTTTTTCAACCCATTATTCATGTCTTTGTCCAGATTTCTGGCTCTCTGACACTGGCAGGTTTTCTCCAAGCAATTAGCAGCATGGACTTTCTTTGCATTTTGTAGACTGTGTTATGTTGGTGTTATGGACCCCATGACACTCCCTAACAGGGCACTGTGGGTGAGGCATGGGCAATTGCCAGAGTCCTGTAGGCCAGGTTTGACAGATGCAGGCCATCTGTAGCGAGGTAGTGCATTCTGATGATCATATGTTCCCAGGCTTCCGGCAGTGGACACCCCTGGGAAGGCACCAGGAAATTGACTTTGGGTGTTACTGACAGTTGCTTTCTGTTTGTGTTGAGCCATCACTCTAGTTGATGCCTAGATGCTGCTTAAGACTAAAGACATGTTACTGCATTTTTATGGGAATATGGGGAAGTGACACATCTGCACACAATACACATTTGCAGAGACTATGCTGATAATTGCTTAACATTTTAGTCCCATTTAGCATAGTGGTGTGCCCTATCTTTGAGAATACAGGCATAACAGTATCAACCACATGTCAGATTGTTCTGGAATAAACATTTGTAGTTTCAGACTTCTTACCTTTCAAAGCCATACTGCCACTGCCAGACCTGCTGTGGTATCATTGTGTAAGTCTGTAGGGGGGATTTCATGGATGTTGCCATGTGGGAGCCTTTGCCAGACATTTCTGTATGGTTTTCTACAGCTGATCTGCTGTATGAGGGTGGGGGTGGGAATGGGACCCCCACTTTGACATCCATGCATGTGACCTATGACTCCCCCAGTTATTTGGCTCATCACATATACCGCAGTGGTATTTGTCAACTAGGGTGGTACTGAATAGTGTGGATAAGGCAGTACTGGGAATACACTTCCTGCTGTCCCACAGAGCTGTCAGTTGTCTGCAGCTATCCCAGTAAGCCACCCCATTCCCTTGCATGCTTGAATCAATACCATAGATATGCTATCAGAACATTCTACTTCATTTATTTATTGTTATGGAGACTGACTTACCCTGTGCCTGAGGCAGTTGTGAGGATGGTGCTTCAGGCCTGACTATGTTGGATACATGCAGTACACTGCCAATACATGGTAAGGTATAGGTGGTGTGATATTTGACATCCATTTTACTGTGTGTGCAAGTCAGAGAAAGAGATCAGTCCCTCGGGCCCTACAGTGTCAGTGTATGTGCTATGCGTTGCCTCTTTGCCAAGGACAGGGTATACTGGGCATGCCTCCATCTGCCTACAGGGGCAAGCTCAGGATGTTCCTCCTCTGAGTTCCTCTGTGCCTGGGGAAACCTTGGCAATGGTGGGGGGCTGTGTGGCCCTTCCCCATTTTGTTCCTGCTGCAGCTGTTTCCACAGGTGCATATTGTGTAGCATGGCACATACTATGAACATGTGTGCACATATGGGTGGAGAGTACTGCAAGGCTCCACCAGATATGTCAAGGCAGTGGAACTGTGACTTGAGCATCACAAATACATGCTCTATAATGATCCATGTTAGTGAGTGTACCTCATTATGGCATTCCTGTGTGGGTATGGGTGCATTTCTGATGGGGGTCATCAGCCATGGCTCCAGTGCATAGCCAGCATCCCCCACCAGATGGCCATATGGGATGTCCCCACTGGCAAACACCTGTTACAGCTGTGACAAATGCCAGATGTAGGAGTCCTGAAAGCTTCCAGGGCTGCCAGCACACACATTCATGATAATGTCCTGGGCATTGCACACAACCTGGCAGTTGATGGAGTGGAACCACTTGCGGTTTAAGTAGACCCTACCCTGGTCACCGGGTGGTGCTTTGATGTGGATGTGCGTGCAGTCTATGGCACCCAGTACCTCTGGGTATTCTGCTACATGGTGGAAAAGATGCATATTGCTGGTCCTCTCCTCACGAGTGCTGGGGAAATAAATGTGCTCAGCAGCATGTGGGTGCATGGCATCCAGGAACTGGTGGAGTATCCTGGATGCAGATGCATGTGAGACCCCCATGATATCCCCAGTTGGTCTTTGGAAAGTACCTGTAGCTAGTATTCTTAAGGCTACACATACCTTGGTATCCACTGGAATGAGTTCCCCTCTGTTGGTTTTGGGTCTGAGGCAAGGCCGGCACAGCTGAACACGTTGCTGAAGTATGTCCCTGTTCACCCTGTGGGACTTTGAAAGGACATTTGAAAGCTTTATATAAAGAAGTACTGGATAGTGCAAAAGTTTATGATAAACGGGGTTTATACACTGTTGGCTGGGATTGTAATATTGTGTTGAAATAGAAAGAGAAAAAGTATACATATACCAAGTATGATAAATGTGGAGGGGAATAGGGGCATTGTAAAATACAGGGCACAACCCAAAACATGTTCTTTTAATGTTATATTTGTGGGGAAATTGGACATGATGCAAAAAAATGTGAGTTAAAATGTCACAAATGCAACAAAATTGGGCAGTCAGTAAGGGAAAGAAAAAGAAAGAAAAGAAAAATGAACAAGGAGAAAACATTTTAGAAATAGTAGAAATAGAAGAAAAATTACATTAGAAAAAAATAATAAAGGGGTCATTGAAAAGGCATAAATCAGGAGGGTGTAAAAGGGAAAACTTATTTCTATTGGAAAAAGGGTAAACAGCAAAAAAATGAAAATTCAAATGGATAAGTACAAAAGAAAAAAGAAAGGAAATGGATGAAAAAGAAAATATATAGCTAAAGATTTGAATTTGGTATAATAGCTAAGGTGTTTAACTTAAAGAACCAAGGTACAGCATTTGATTTTCACATTTAAGAAGGAATCTGGTTAGGCTTAGAATGGCCTATTAAGAAAGCAGGCTTAGTAATTGGCTATTAGCTCATGAATCTAAGGAAAAGGGAAAATGAAAACTTTAGAGTGCTTTCAGTAAATGTGAATAACATTAAGAATATATTAAGAAGAATAGGAATTTTAGAGTGGTGTAATACATGTGATGTAGTTGTAATTATATTAGAAGAGACACAATTTTTAACAAATGAAAGATTACAAACAGAAAAACTGTGGGGAGGAAAGATAATCTGGAATTTGAAAAATGAGAGATGTTCTGGAATAGTCATATTCTATAGAAATACACGAAAGATATTAGATGTAACTTTAGGAAAAATGGGAAGATTAACCTCTGTAGATTTAAAGTGGAAAGAACAAGTATATAGAATCATGACATTATATGCTTATACTAATTGGGAAAAAAAATTAAAAGCTTATTTCATCAGATTTTAGACTATGTAATGATAAATATGAAATATTATAATAACAGGAGACTTTAATTGTGATTTAAGAGGTAATAATAAAAAGAAAGGAAATTATATAAAAAATGTTAGAAGTTATAAGATGTGGTGAGTTAAAACTTTGGAACAAAAATTCATGGACTTACAAAAGGGGTACACATAGAACTGAAATAGATTATGTTGTAGTATCAGAAGGTTTAATTATAAGAGAAGGGGGTAGTTAAAACAGGATTTTCTGATCATCTTGCAATATGGCTAGAGGTAAAGAAAAACAATGAATCTATAAAATAGATAAAGGAACAAAAAGGATAAATGGGGAAGCATAGAATGAACAAGGGAAGAGATTAGTAATGCATTTATGGAAAGATCATCTTACTATGAGAACATTTTATAAAAACTGGTGTGAATGGTGGATGATATTGAAGGAAAATATAAGAAATGTGTGTTTTTTTTTTACAGTGGCAATATGATTTGAGAAAAGGAGAGAAAAAATATATAATGATACATTAGAAGATTTACAACATAGGGATAGAAAGTACTTTGGCAAAGAAAAAAAGAATTATATATAAGAAATCAAGAAAATACAAGAATTATGTAAGCAAAGATATTTTTACAGGGAAAAAGAGAAGTATCAAGTTACTTAAGCAGATTAGTAAAGGAAGATGGTAGTGCAATGGGAGAAATAAAAACTGTTAAAGGAGAAATATAACTCAGAATAGTAAAGTACAATATGTAGAAGACATGATAAAAAAATAAAGTAGTGAAAAACATGGAAAGTAAAAAAAGTTACCAGAAAAAGAGAATAAAGAATTGGAAAACAAGATTTCTTTAAATGAGCTAGATAAATTATTAGGACAAGTAAATATAGATTTGGCTGCAGAACCAGATGAAGTAGAGTATGAAATGTATAAAAATGTAAGGAGCTAGCAAAAAAAAATATTTTTAAAGATTTTGAGTGAATGGTTAAGTGAAGGTTTTATGTATAAAGAATTATGTAGCGAAATACTTAAATTCATATGGAAGAAGGAAGACAGAAGTCAATTAAAAAGTGGAGATGAATAGTATAGAATAATAATGATTATAAAATTTTATAGAAATAATACAAAATAGATTTGAAACTAAAATGGAAAATATTATGGAAGATAGCATATATAGTATAAAGAGGAAGGGTCATCAAGAATTATTAATGATAAAGAAATTGTGGATGATATTATGAACAGAAAATTAAAAATGAAAATCATGATAGGGAACCTTAATGAAGCATTTCACACAATCGGACATGGAATCTTATAGGTGATAATGAAAGAATACAATATAAATGAAAAAGTAAATTGTGTACGTCAGCATACAGTAATAATAAAGTAAAAATATTTGTAAATGGCTGGTTATGCCAAGAGGTACATATGAAGAGTGGTGTAAGACAGGGATGTCAAATAAGTTGTATACTCATTGCATTAGCTATGATTGTGATAGCATGTGAAATAAAATTACAAAATGAAGGAGGTGGGGTATACAACAGCTGAAGGGTTATTTATTTATTTTATTTTGCATTTGACAACCGGGTTGGTCCAGCTGGGTAAGAATGTCCCTTTTTCAGTGGAGACCCGAGGGGAAAAGCCCCAAACAGACATACAAGTAGAGACAAGTTTACAATAATACAGAGTAAAACAATGTCATAAATACAATGGATAAGAAAAAAAAATAATGTACTCAAAGGAATTAAATATAGCTATATACAAAACTATAATAAGAAGGGTGTACAAGGAAAAACAATGATAATAAATCAAGAGGAATGCAATAAGGGAATTAAGGTTATAGGTAATCATTTGAAAATAATATGGCATTATTAGATTAGAGGCAAGAAGGAGAAATTGTGTAAGTGTAGGGGGCCTCAGATCTGAGGAAGAAAGTAGTGCAGGAGAAAAAAAAAGAAATGTGTATGTACAAGGGGCCTCAGATCAGAGGAAGAGATGGTACAGAAGAAGAAAGTAGTAGAGGAGGGATGTAGTGATCTAGAGGGAGGGTGTAAAAGGGAGAGCATATATATATAGTAAGTTATAAAAATAGAAAAGGTCTTATAGATCAGACTTAGTGGTAAAGTGGGAATAGGGAGAGGGAGGGGTTAAGTAGGGTGGTTGCAGGTACATATAGGATTGTTATGGAGACACAGTATCAAGCCATGTTTGAAGTTAGAAAGGGAGGTATGGCTTCTGATTTGGAGTGGAAGATTGTTTCAGATAAGGGAAATGGAGTGTTTATAGAGTATTTTACCTATGTTCTTATTGGGTCTATAGACTTGTAGTAAGTGTTTATTGGAGCTGCGCTGGGAACGGGGAGGGGTATACCAGGAGATCAGGTTGGACAGAGATGGACAGTCAGAGTTAGAATTAAGAAGGTTAGGAATTCTAGTTCTATTAACATATACAGGTGACTTTATAGTAATTGCAAAAATCAAAAAATGCATACAACTTTAAATAATTTGCACAAATGAGTGTCTAGAGATGATAGCAATGGCTTTAAATAAAGAGAAAAGTAAAGGTTTGGGTAATGTAGTAAAGATCTCTAAATATTATTTAAATATTTTACACTGAATCAAATTTCTGTGTTAGATATACATTTTGAGAATAAATATGTAAGTAGAATTCAATAGAGAAAAAAAACAATAGAAGAAATAAAACAAACCTGTCTTTTCTTGAAAACATATAAATTATCATTCAGAAAAAAGCTCATTTGATAAAGGCAATACTGATGGAAAAATAATATACTTAGCAAGCATATTTACATTGCCAACAGTATTTGAAAGAAAGTATTGCAGATCATTTTTTTTCATTTAAATGGGGTTCTAGATCAAACCCAGTAAAAGGAGTAGTTTTGTAGGTAAGTAAAGAAGAAGGAGGTTTAGGGTTAATTAACCCAGTGGTATACACTGCTTCATTAAATCTGTACAATGTGTTAAAGTGGATAAATGAAAAAGATGACAGATTAGTAGTAACATTATATAAATATAAGTATAAATTTTGGAGGTATGGTAAAAAGAGTAAAATAGAAAATAGTGTATAAATGAAGAAATAAAATATTACCGTGAAAAAATATTTTTGTGGAAAATAAAAACTGATGATATAAAAAAGACAGGTAAGTATAGAATAAGAATGCAGTGATAAAACATTATGTAAAACCATGGGAAAAAAATCTAACATGAAAAAACTAAAGCCATAAAAATAAGCTAATGGTGTTAATCAGAAAGTAAAATGTTAAGACTTTTTGTGGAGACTGGTATTAGATAAATTACCAGTAAAAGGAAATATGCAGTGTAAAAAGAAAAGTGATAGAATATGTTTACATTGTCGAGAAGAAGAAACTACAGAACATGTACTTCTGAAATGTAAAAGAGTAAAAAACTTATGGGGAAAACTATGTAAAGCTGATTTTTTAAGATATAAAAGTAGTGGATAAAATAAACATAGATATGATTAAACATGGATATTATAAGAATAGAAGTAAAGAATATGTTAAAAGACTAGATAAAGGGCTGGATTCAATAACGCCTACATAGCTCACTAAAACTGTGTGCACATCATGGTGCGACACTTACATGGTAGTGTGCTGTTTTTTATTCAGTAAGCAGCTGTACACACTGTGTAGAGCAATGCAAACATGGCAAACATTGTGGCATGTTAATTACTGTATAAGCAATTGAATTGTATGCTAATCAACCATTCCAAAATGGAGGAGCTATTCAACAATCTATAAAGCAATTGCGTAGATTCAGTGTAAGTTTTGCCTGCAAATTCCAAAACCTACTGGAATACAGCCACAGAAACTAATCTACATGAAAACTATGTTAGGGGCTGCTGTTGTTCTTACACATGTGTATGTGCAACAGGCCCAAGTCTATGCTACCACTGCTGTTAATAGACCTCAGCCAAGAAGGAGAATGGTGTTTAGACCTCATTTAACTTTTCACATCTAAATGAGGTGGAAATAGTAGAGCACTACAGGGTGAACAGAGACACACTACATGAACTATGGAACATCTGTGTTCCTCAACTAAGAACAAGGGCAAACTGAGGGGAACCAATACCTGTGGAGACTAAGGTATGTGTAGCACATACCATAAATAGCTACAGGAACTTTCAGAGACCAACAGGGGACATGCTGGTGGTGTCACAGGCATCACCATCAAGGGTCGTACATCAGTTCCTGAATGCTATACGACAACATGCCAGAGACTAAATTTTCCCTGTAAACATGAAGCCAGAGCTACAACTAGGCAGGATTTCTACTCTGTAGCACACTTCCCTGAAGTGTGAGGTGCCATAGATTGCATGCATATTGATATCAAAGCACCACATAGGGAACAGGGAAGGATGTACATAAAGAGAAAGGACTTCCACTCCATTAACTGCCAGGCTGTGTGTAACATTAAGGGAATCATCCTGAATATGTGTACTGGTAACCCAGGCAGTTACCATGACTCCCATATCTGGCACAACTCTCAACTGTATTAGAGGATTTCTAAAGGGGATATCCCACAACACCATTTACTGGGGATGTAGTGGATGCACTCGACCTGTGTGTCCATTAACAATGCACACACACACACACACACACACACACACACACACACACACACACACACACACACACACACAAGACTGCTATAATGAAGCACACACTCAAACAAGAAATATCATAGAGCGTGTGCTTGGTCTACTGAAGTCACAGTTCCAGTGCCTAGATACATCGTGCGGGGGGGGGGGCACTGCAGTACAATCCAGTACATGTTCTGAAATTTTCACTGTCTGTGCTCTCCTTCACAATATTATCCTGAGAAAGTAGTTTCCACAGGATCAACAAGGGAAAAGGACACATCCCATGACTACTGGTAAGGTCACCACAGCCACAAGCAGTTGAGTAGTCAAAGGGGGAACCACCAGCTGCTGTGGGTGTTGGTAGATGTAGGCATGTACGATATGCCCTTGCCCTGGCCAAGAGGTAATGGATTACACACATGGCTACCATCTAAGAGGGTACAACTATCATCCTATGCACATACATACAGTAAAATGGATGCTAGGCAATGCTCATGACCTTTACTTACCCGTGCAATGGCTGGGTACACTGCTAGTGTCATACAGAGTCAGCCCCAAATTAAAACGCTTGTAAATACTGGACTGTCACGGTAAGAGTTGAACCTGGAATAGGAAAATAAATGTCTAATAATACAAATGAAGGACAGATCCCTGCATAATGTTACTTCATAATGTAACTAAGTAGAAGATGGGTGATTTTTAAAGCAATGACATCAATATGTGACAGCAATGACGTATGTCAATAGATGTGTTCACTATCAACTAATAGACCTCATTCATCAAAGATCCATACATTACAAAAACATTTAAGAAATCAGTACAATTTTAAAAAGAGCATCACAGACATATATAATAAGCTTTCAGTCAGCTATGTCCCCTGGGAATCAGACAAAAGACTTTTGCATCCCTGAATCCAAAAGACAGAACATTAAGGATACGGCACAGTTATCATCATATACACAGGGTGTTGTTTGGAGGGGAGGCCAGGGCTGACACAAAAGGTAGTGAATGTGTGTCAGTAGAACAGACAGGCAGGCAGGCAAAAATTTGGATAAAGTACCAAATGGCCACTGAGACAGAATGAGTCATAAGTCTCACTAATGACCCATGTAACTGTTATGCATGAGTGTGTGTGTGTGTGTGTGTGTGTGTGTGTGTGTGTGTGTGTGTGTGTGTGTGTGTGTGTGTCTGTCTGTCTGTCTGTCTGGATAGTCAAGTTGAAACATGTGTGTGGGTGTCTGCAAGAATACAGTCAAGCTCTGAGCTTGGTATGTTAAACAGATGTGAACCAAGCATGGTAGAGGTAACAGTTTATCATCATCTCCCCTGACCACAAGAACTGGGTCTGCCAGGAGTTGCACTGGCACGTCCAAGCCCATGGTCAGATGTGCTGCTGTTGCTGATTCCTGAACATGACTGATGTCTGCTGGATGAGTTCTCCTCATGAGTACACCCAAGACCACAACTCTATGGCCTACAATGTCTGGGTGTGGGCACCTTATTTAATTATGGAGCATTGCAAGTATTGCTACTGTGGGAACATGATCAGTCATGGCCACATTGCCTAACTTCAGATGATACTGCTGTCCTACATCCATGTGGATGCTGTCCCCCTCCCAGCAGAAGTTACATCACAGACATTGCCCATTCCTTCATGCCATTCATCCAATCCATTGAATCAGCCACACAGCAGAGGCAGTCATGCATGTCAGGATGTGCCACATACACAGCCCTAATAATTTCCTCTGCGGCCCTAGTGTAACATGTCTACACCTCCATGATGGCCCTGAACATACACTGAATGGAACATAAAGACACACCAGGATCAGGTGGAGGGTGGACAGCAAGCCTACCCTCCTGTATGGCACTTCACCCACACTTTGGCTACAGTCATAGTCACAAGCATTGAAGCCGCAGTAACCACACTACTCTGATCAAGTGTGTCACTCTCCACCTGTCTAGTATATGAGGGCTCAGTGGAATAGGTATGTATTGGTCTACTGACTGTGTCTGAGAGAAATACAGGGGATGGCTGAATGTCAACCTCAGTGTCATATTCAACCTCTGCACCCCCAGACTGCACCTGTGTTTGGCCACCATCTTCATCAGAGTCTGTCAAGACTCTGACATCAGGTGGTAAGAGTTCTACACTTAAACTATCGGGGTCACCTGTGATAATAAACAACAAGCATATGATAGAAATGAATACCTACACTAAATATTTAAAACAACTTATATGATAACAAAATAACACTGGTCACACTATCGCAGACGGTACATGAATAGACACAACAATCATTACACCCACCTCACACATACAAATAAATACATATATCTGACAAATTGTCATCAATAATCAAATAAAAATGTTTGCCTTACCATGTGCAGATGACTCCACACTTGGTAGCATGGATGGTCCTGAATGAAATGAAGCAAGGTAAGGATGCAATCATTACAATTCCAATAACATAGGGTAACAGTAAATACACAGCTTTTGCATTTATATGTCTGTTAACAATAATTTTAACTCAAACTTGTCTGACACTTCCACGCAAAGCTCATGTTTAATGAACAGAAATGTGTTAAGTATCGTAAGACATCAATAGGGTCATCCAACAAAAACAAAAAAAAAATGAAGTATTTTTTTTCTGTATTTTACTATACACCCAAATCTTACAACTTGACATATGTAAGAAAACCTGGAACTTCCTCCTGGCACATACTTGCCTTCCCAGGAACACCAGCATTGACATCAATCACATGTTGGTGTGCAGTTTCCACTGAGCCCTCTTGATCTCTGACAGTGGACAGGAACTCTTCATTTGGTGTCAGTGGAGGCTCTGTAGCAGCCCCCCCATAGCCAGCTCTTCACGGGCAACTGCAGCTGCTATCCTCCGGGCTGTATCAGTGGCCCTATGACACACCTGATCATAAGTCCTGGTGCACCCCCAACGGCATTCACATCATTAACTATCTAGTTCCAAATTTGCATTCTGTCAGCCATATCCCCACTTCTTCAAAAGTCCATGTGATATGAAATGGACGAAAGTGCTTAACCTATTTTGTAATAAAGTCTTTCCATTCTGAGTCTAGACACTTGATGACAATTTATGTTGAAGGAGATTTTTACAGTTGTACCTGCCTACCCAGCCATTTCTTACAGGCTTCCCAACATCTTCTCAAAAATATACAACGATGATGTCAGCCACTATAAATTGTCTAGCAGCAATGTACAAGTCATACTTGTGTCATAGTGCTTGTGTTAAGTACTGAGTTCTCTAGCTTGTGTAACTAGTTAGGTAGGGGATCTAATCTGCAATCTTCTCAACATCTTCTCACAAACATGCACTGCTGACGTCATCAGCTGTAATGTGTTGTCTTACACTCTAATAGCCAGACTTATAGTGTGGCACTTGTGTTAACTAATGCATTCTGTAGATAGGTAGGGGTTCTACTCTCACTGCAATCAGCTTCTGTGTGTGTGTGTGTGTGTGTGTGTGTGTGTGTGTGTGTGTGTGTGTGTGTGTGTGTGTGTGTGTGTGTGTGTATGTGTGTGGTCATTCATAAATCAGTGTGGTGATAAATTTAGAATGGCATGTGAGTCCACAACTATGTCAGACACGCCTCCAAACATCTTGCAACATACACTGATGATATCATCCTACATAAATTGTGGTCTGACATTATTCAAGTCAAACTTGTGCTGTGGCAGTAACATTAAGTACTGTGTTTTACAATTTCTGTAACTAGATTTTTACAGGTTCTAATCTAGGCAATTTGAGTGTGTATACATTCAAATAATATTTATTATACAATTTTACACTGAGATGTGAGTCCACATCCATATCAGACACTCCTCCCAACATATTCTTCTCAGCATACAGTGATGCTGTCATAAGATCTATAATCTCAATGTGACAGTGTTAAAGTCAGACATGTGATGGTGCTATGGTTCCATTGTATGGAATTCATCTGCCATACCTACACTGGTATAATGTTCAAATCAGTCCCAGTCTCCTGCTGTGTGTGGTTGGTGGCACATTATGATCATTGTATGATTGTTTAAATTGATTTTCATTTGACTACCATTTAGAAGAACCTTTAATGTAGCCCTGTGCATACAACATCCCCTTTTTCTCTCTGGCCACGTAACATCCTTCCTGAAGAAGAGTGGAGGATATCCTCATGTCAAGGATGTATATGCACACCATGAAGCAGAGTCCTTCCATGAGCTGCTGTAAGCCATATCCAGACCACTGGATTTTTGAAGGCTAATTCTGGCATGGGGTGGTGCACGTCACATATGGAGAGAGTTAGCATGTAATGCAATCAATACACACATATATAGCCTTACAAGCTTCCAGCATATAGAATTAGGGAATTTGGTTTAAATGGTCTCCCAGTCACCACCCCTCTCAAGGCATTTTACTTCCTCTATTACCCAGAATTTGAAATCTGCATTCTTACAGACCAAGACATGTCTGTACATAGCATTGTTTTCATTTTGTTTGTTGATGTCCCTCACATGTTTGTAAATTCTGGATCGTAGGTGCCGTTCTGTTTTCCCAACGTAATAGCTCCAACAGACCTTACAGAAAACAAGGTATACCACCCCTTTTGTATAACAACTACTGTAAGTTTTAGCAACCAAGGTTGTTCTAAGACTGGGTATTCTAATCTCTTTTTGTCCTGCTATAAATGCACACTGCGTGCACCTACCACATTTAAATCTCCCACATTTTTTACTTGCACCATGTGTATTTTTCTTCTTCTTCTCTAAGATATTCTTAATATTCCTATTCCTCCTGTAACTATAACATATGTCATTTTGAAATACATCAGTTTTGATGGCCATTTCCCTAAACATCTCCCAAGTCTCGTTGATACATCTTCTAAGTTGTCCTATCCCTTGATAATACGTAAGGGTTAAGTATGGTATACAATTTGCATTGTTTTTATTGTGGTTGTTGTTACCACCCTCCATTTCTCTGACACTAACATCCACATCACCATTAACTGTGTTGACACAACTACTCTTAACTAATAAAGGAGTATATATGTTGTTACTTCTACCTTTTTGAACCTGTTTTTTTACACCATGTATCAAATCGAGTGGATAACCTCTCTCTTGGAACATTTTGCCAACGAATTCCATCTCTTCCACAAATTCATTTTCATCTGAAATCATCCTCACCATTCTAATCATTTGTCCCTTAATAATATTCTTTTTTAATACATATGAATTGTCACTATCAAAATGTAGATAAGTGTTAGAAAAATGCTCCTTTCTATATATATTATATTTATAACACTTGTTTATGTAATCCTTGTCTAACCTCACATCCAAGAAATGTATAAAATCTTTTCCAATATCATGTGTAAATTCTAAAAATGTCGTAGTATGATTAATATATTCAATGAATTTGTCTATCTTATCAAGTGGCCCATTCCATACAACAAAAATATCATCTAAAAATCTATAATATTTACAAATGTACCTATAATAATCAGAGGAAAATATAAACTTACTCTCCCAATATAGCATAATAATATTTGCATATATAGGGGCACAGGCTGAGCCATTGCCACTCCTTTTTTGGTGAAAATATTCACCCTGGAAGTACAGGTAATTGCATTTCAAAACTAACTCCATATTTTCTAGTACCAAATTGAATTCATCACTAGTTAAAAGATTAATTTCAGTTAACATATCTTCAAACCACATCATACCCATTTCTTGTGGTATGACGGAAAACAGATCTCTCACATTGATTGTGATGAAAAGACTGTCATTATTATATGGACACTCACCCATCTTACTCAAAAAATCCCAAGAATCAACTAAGATATGACAATATTTTTTGTGAAACTTCTTCAATTTAGAATCTACATATATTGCTAAAGGTTGAGTCTTAGATCCCTGGGATGAGACAATGGGCCTCATAGGTAAGGGTCTAAATGACCATATCTCCATCACCCCAGCATTGAAAATGCTTGCAGCTGACCCTAAGAAACATAAGTAATGATTATAATATAAAATAATTAAGAATTTATTCCTAGGGTTGTTTTACATTTTACATTTTACATTTTAATACACAAAATATAGGGGAGGATATACATCCACACATATATATATATATATATATATATATATATATATATATATATATATATACATTTATAAATATATGTATTTTATTCAATATTTCATTTTTAATACATTTGATTTTACTTATACACAAGTCTTTTAACTTAGATTTTATTGGATTTGATTCCCTTTATGTATATCTTTTTATTCACATCCTTTATTTACATCCATTTTTTTTGTATATAATATATATTTTTTATATATAATATATATATATTTTTATATGTATTTTATATGTATTTATGGATCTACTCAAGTGGCTATTTATTGCATATATATATATATATATATATATATATATATATATATATTACATTTTTAAATATTTCTCTTACTATTCCTAAGTTTACTCTTATTTATTCATTCATTCATACAAGTTTTAGATGTTCTTAGTATTTATGGTAAGGTTGCACTTTAAGAAAAATGGAATTAATTAATCAATCATTTAATTAGAAGCCAGCTAAATGGATTTTGTTAGTATAAAAGATGCCTGTATTGTTAAATCCATGGATTCTGATGAAGTCTCCGAATGGAGACGAAAGCGCTTAATCTATGGTTCCAGTTGTAAATTTGAGTATCGCTTTTAGTGGAATTTATTATCTTGTGGATCGCTTCATGTAATAAACTATTTTTTGTTTATTCTTGGCTGCATTGGACTGAATTCCTGAAGACTTCCTTTATTGTGACCGGGACCGCATTCTCCTTTGTGGTTTGTGAGGCAGTGTTTGGTTACAAGTAATTCTGTGTGTTTGGATATTTTGCGAACCCGGATACGAGGAGTCTCAATGATGGATAGTAGCAGTCTTTTGTCTGAACTTATTAGGGTTATTCAAACCCATTCTCAAACTGATACTGGACTGCCTTGCTCTGATAACAGTATTCCTTGTGCACAGAGCATTCCCAGGCGGACTGGTGCGAGTAGGATGACGTCAGAAGCCGAAACAGAGCGACGAGAAAGGGCGTATGTACAAGACCATGGCCATAGAGCTCCTAATGGCGTTTCGGGAAATAAAAACGTTGTCGATAATGATTTCGATGGGCAGGAGATACCAGAAGCGTACAAGAACTTGGATTTTCAGACTTGGATTAATCGATCGTTGAAAATTAACAACAGAGAGAAGAGCAAAGATAAACGTGGTGGTTCCACGTACAAAGACTTATGTAAGACTTTTAAATCTTTGTTAACTAAGTACAAATCTCTGGTTATTGAGAATTGGTATTTTGAGAAATGTTTGGAAGAGAAAATAATACGAAAGGGATTAAGACTCAATAAATTTCCAAACAACGCCAAAGATGACAAAGATTTTTTTTTAATTATTTGTGACATTTTGAACAATTGTGGGCTGGCAGTTCTAAAAGAAATGATTAAATTAAATACTAAAAATATGGAAACACTTAAAAAGGAAATTGATAAATTGTATGAATGTATTAGTACTGATTTGTTATTCCAAGTAGATGAACACAAGAATGTTTACTTGAGAGTGTTGCGTGATGTAGATAATACTACTAACACCAACATTAACAGGAAAATTTTAAAGTTGGAAAGAGATTTGGCTGTATATGAAAAGGGCATGGCATATTATGTCGCATCCAAAAATAACAAATATCACAACTAAAGAAGCAGCACAACAAACAGTATGAATTGGAGAGGGAAAGAGAGATATAATGGTAGGGATTATACGCATTTTAATTACTATGGGGAAACCAGAAGGGGAAGATGGGAGCAGAACCATTTTGCTAGAGAACAACATTATCATGCACACAATGGTTATGATGCAAATGGAGTAGAACAGCATTATACTAGTTGTGGGGATACCAGTAACAATGTTAGGGAAGTGATCCCTTTAGACCTGGAAGAACCCAGGAGATCAGAGAGACTACGGAATCGAATGCAACAACCCACATACGCACAGGTGATGGGGAACAGCAATATCCAACATGTGGTGAGATCACACAGATAACACATGATAATCTAGTATTCAACACCGGTACAGGTGACATTAGAACAGAGGTCCAAGTAGATGAGAAAAGGGAAAATATCATTTGCACCCATAGGAATTTTAATATTTTTAATTATACAGATATACGGATTAATGATGATTATATTAATTTATTTATTAAAGGGTTCACAAATATTCCAAAAATTGAAAATATCTTGTTAGACATTAAATTGTTCATGAGAAAATTAAATTTTATGCATATGTACAAGGATAGGAATATTCCAAGTAAGGAAAGTACACTAAAGAGAGCGATTATATTCAATCCCCCATTACAAAATGAGATTATGAATTTTGAGAGATGTGTAACTAGGAGGATATGTATGACGAACTTATACAATACACAACCAGTTAGTAATTTAACAGAGGTTGAAACTAAATTATTGAAAGAGCTTAGTAAAGATGACAAATTAAGGGTCATGAAACTGGACTAGGGTGGGGGTGTGGTATTTATGGATAAATGGGACTATACGACTAAAATGATGGATATTTTAGACAATGAGAATCAATACAGTAGAGTATCCAGACATGAAATCAATATATCTTATAGACAGATAGACATAGTATTGGAGGATAACTTGCTACAGGGTTTGATCGATATGGATCTTTATAATTTCTTCAAAGTCCCAAAACCAGTTATACTGGCTATTTTTGGAATACTGAAAGTCCATAAATCTGTTTACGACCCCCCTATGAGGCCCATTGTCTCATCCCAGGGATCTAAGACTCAACCTTTAGCAATATATATAGATTCTAAATTGAAGAAGTTTCACAAAAAATATTGTCATATCTTAGTTGATTCTTGGGATTTTTTGAGTAAGATGGGTGAATGTCCATATAATAATGACAGTCTTTTCATCACAATCGATGTGAGAGATCTGTTTTCCGTCATACCACAAGAAATGGGTATGATGTGGTTTGAAGATATGTTAACTGAAATGAATCTTTTAACTAGTGATGAATTCAGGTTGGTACTAGAAAATATGGAGTTAGTTTTGAAATGCAATTACCTGTACTTCCAGGGTGAATATTTTCACCAAAAGGAAGGAGTGGCAATGGGCTCAGCCTGTGCCCCTATATATGCAAATATTATTATGCTATATTGGGAGAGTAAGTTTATATCTTCCTCTGATTATTATAGGTACATTGGTAAATATTATAGATTTTTAGATGATATTTTTGTTGTATGTAATGGGCCACTTGATAAGATAGATGAATTCATTGAATATATTAATCATACTATGACATTTTTAGAATTTACACATGATATTGGAAAAGATTTTATACATTTCTTGGATGTGAGGTTAGATAAGGATTACATAAACAAGTGTTATAAATCTAATATATATAAAAAGGAGCATTTTTCTAACGCTTATCTACATTTTGACAGTGACGATTCATATGTATTAAAAAAGAATATTATTAAGGGACAAATGATTAGAATGGCAAGGATGATTTCAGATGAAAATGAATTAGTGGAAGAGATTGAATTCATTGGCAAAATGTTCCAAGAGAGAGGTTATCCACTCGATTTGATACATGGTGTAAAAAAACAGGTTCAAAAAGGTAGAAGTAACAACAAATATACTCCTTTATTAGTTAAGAGTAGTTGTGTCAACACAGTTAATGGTGATGTGGATGTTAGTGTCCGAGAAATGGAGGGTGGTAACAACAACCACAATAAAAACAATGCAAATTGTATACCATACTTAACCCTTACGTATTATCAAGGGATAGGACAACTTAGAAGATGTATCAATGAGACTTGGGAGATGTTTAGGGAAATGGCCATCAAAACTGATGTATTTCAAAATGACATATGTTATAGTTACAGAAGGAATAGGAATATTAAGAATATCTTAGAGAAGAAGAAGAAAAATACACATGGTGCAAGTAAAAAATGTGGGACATTTAAATGTGGTAGATGTGCGCGGTGTGCATTTATAGCAGGACAAAAAGAGATTAGAATACCCAGTCTTAGAACAACCTTGGTTGCTAAAACTTACAGTAGTTGTTATACAAAAGGAGTGGTATACCTTGTTTTCTGTAAGGTCTGTTGGAGCTATTACGTTGGGGAAACAGAACGGCACCTACGATCCAGAATTTACGAACATGTGAGGGACATCAACAAACAAAAGGAAAACAATGCTATGTACAGACATGTCTTGGTTTGTAAGAATGCAGATTTTAAATTCTGGGTAATAGAGGAAGTAAAATGCCTTGAGAGGGGTGGTGACTGGGAGACCCAACTGGAGTTAAAAAAAATGATGTGGCAACTTAGATTGGACTCTTGTTGTGGTAAGGGTCTAAATGACCATATCTCCATCACCCCAGCATTGAAAATGCTTGCAGCTGACCCTAAGAAACATAAGTAATGATTATAATATAAAATAATTAAGAATGTATTCCTAGGGTTGTTTTACATTTTACATTTTAATACACAAAATATAGGGGAGGATATACATACAAATATATATATACATTTATAAATATATATATTTTATTCAATATTTCATTTTTAATACATTTGATTTTACTTACACACAAGTCTTTTAACTTAGATTTTATTGGATTTGATTCCCTTTATGTATATCTTTTTATTCACATCCTTTATTTACATCCATTATTTTTTTATATATAATATATATTTTTCATATATAATATATATATATATTTATATTTTTTATATATAATATATATTTTTATATGTATTTTATATGTATTTATGGATCTACTCAAGTGGCTATTTATTGCACATATATATATATATATATATATATTCCTACAGTTTACTCTTATTTATTCATTCATTCATACAAGTTTTAGATGTTCTTAGTAGTTATGGTAAGGTTGCACTTTAAGAAAAATGGAATTAATTAATCAATCATTTAATTAGATGCCAGCTAAATGGATTTTGTTAGTATAAAAGATGCCTGTATTGTTAAATCCATGGATTCTGATGAAGTCTCTGAATGGAGATGAAAACGCTTAATCTATGGTTCCAGTTGTAAATTTGAGTATCGCTTTTAGTGGAAGTTATTATCTTGTGGATCGCTTCATGTAATAAACAATTTTTTGTTTATTCTTGGCTGCATTGGACTGAATTCCTGAAGACTTCCTTTATTGTGACCAGGACCGCATTCTCCTTTGTGGTTTGTGAGGCAGTGTTTGGTTACAAGTAATTCTGCATGTAATGTATAACCAAGGATCAGTAACCAAAAAACACGAGGAAACAGTCCAGAAAATAAAAAATAATCTCCAAAAGAACTGGACCAAAACAAGGACACCAGTGAAATCCTCCACTCTTTATTGGCACCATGGATAGCAGATAGTTTGATAGTTTTTAACGCTTACAGTGAATTGTATGTGTTTTCATCCGTGAACCTCCCAGACTTCATCAGAAAAAAGTACAAAACAAATGCCCACATTTAAATAAGGACCCACCTTAAATTCAATTAAGTCCCAACTAAAAATTAAAAAGACATTCACAGCAACAATAAGTGTTGTTCAATGTGGAAATATTAATAAACTTCGAAAAGACTTTATAAAACACATTATAATAAAGTAAATATATTTTTAAAAATATAATAAAATATACAAGCCTGCCACAAACAAATTATAATTTAGCAGATCTAAATTTTGATAAAGGAAGCAAGGAAATATGGTCGTTAAGACCTGGATGTTTATTAGCCTCCAGGACTATTTGCCAGTAAGTTTCCTTAAATTCTAATTTCATTTCCCAGGTATTAGGAGCTAGTTCTTTTACTTTCAGTAAAAAGACAGTGGATGAGGCTTCTGAGTTGCATTTCAATAGAAGTTTTTGTCACAAACTTCAGTGGCAATGCCTGCTTTATTAAAGGCATTATTAAGAAAGAATGGAATAAATTCCTTGAATTTATGGATCTGGGTAACAATTCTAACACAAAAAAATGAAGATTACCCCCCCCCCATATTGCAGTGTGTACCTTAATAGTGCATCTGTAGTATTGTCATTTTAATTGCCTCTCAGTTTTCCCCACATAAAATCCATCGCAACGGTCACATAAGGCCAGATACACTATACCAGAGGTGTTACAGTTAGTGTATGTTCTGCCAACCAGCTTTTTACTTCTTGCCTGGATGAAAACACTTTCATCATGAATAATGTGGGGGCACTGAAGACAAGCTCCACATCTGTAGGTAACAACTTTTCTATGGGACAAAACAGGCCTATGATTGCTTTGTTCCAACAAGTTTTTTATGTTGTGTCCCTTTCTAAAAATTACCTTTAGGGGCTGGTTTTAAAAAACACCCAGATCCATAAATTCAAGGAATTTATTCCATTCTTTCTTAATAATGCCTTTAATAAAGCAGGCATTGCCACTGAAGTTTGTGACAAAAACTTCTATTGAACTGCAACTCAGAAGCCTCATCCACTGTCTTTTTACTGAAAGTAAAAGAACTAGCTCCTAATACCGGAGGGGGGGGGGGGATTTTTCCTGTCTACCAGTGCAAACTTCTTTTTTTGATATCCAAAATCAAGTTTTTAGGGTAGCCTCTTTCCTCAGACATCTTTGCAATAACATCACATTCAAGATAAAAATCAACTTCTAGTGAGGTCATACGACTAACCCTAACCAACTGGCCCTTAATAATACCTCTTTTCTGGAAGGCAGGGTGAGCACTAGAATACCAAATGTAGGAATTTGAAAATGTTTTCTTCCTATAAATTTTGGATTTAAACCCCCCCTGAGTCTTATAAATAGATACATCCAAAATAGAATCAAAGGAAAGCTGATGTGTAAATTCCAAAAAGGTAGTAATTTGTGCCAAGTATCCCATGAACTCATCCAACCTATCCAAGTTGTTCCCCCCAAACAAATAAATGTCACCCAGGATTTCCCTGGGGGAAAAAAATTGCTGTTCCGTGCCTTCGACATTTTGAAGTTTCGGGTTTTCAAGTTTGATAGAAGAGCGCTTGCTATTTTATGCATTCACTCTTCTAATAGGAACCCAGGCTTCATGCTAAGCCTATTGAATCCCTGGAAAATGTTTTTTTATGTTATATGGGTTATTATGGAATGAAAGAATAAATTTAATTATATTGAATGGTAAATGGATTTTCACAACAATGTTAAGTAAAATCAAACAGTGGTTATGGAAAAAGGGGTGGGGGAGTCTAACAGGGATGAAAACTTAGTATGGTTGTTTAATATGTATTTGTACACTTGTAAATACTTGTAAATATGTAAATATTTTGTAAATAAGAGTTATTTTTGTAAAAACATAAAGGACCCCTACTCTTTTGAATAAGTGTTATGGAATGTTTTGCATCCACCTAGGCTACCACCAGCTCAAGAAGATGAAACCTTGGTTTAACATCTTGTCTGAAGGAAAACACACTCAAGAGTGCAGTATCCCCGTCCCCCTAATGCTGCACTGCAGTATCAGCAATATAATTACCTGGAGTGAATATAAAACCTACAGCCTTTTGGTCTTCCAGCGCTAAAGGCAAGTGTACCTTCCTGTTGCACCACTGATTAGTCAAGAATGTTACCAAAAACAAGGAATTTATTAATTATGAACCACTCTTTAATGAAATCAGGGCAAAAAATGAAGTCTAAACTGAAGCATGGATAAGGAAAATAAAAGACAAATGTTAAGAGTTAAAAAAAGAAGTAAAATAGAGTTTTCAGGTGAAGAGAGGCTTTTTAGGAAATGTTTTTATTTCAGAATCTAAACTTTGAAGGAGAATAATAAGATATGCATTCTTCTTCTTCTTCTTTCAGCTTTTTCCCAGTTAGGGGTCGCCACAGCGGATCACCTATCTGCTCATGATTGGCAGTGGAGTTTTACGGTGTTGAGTTGCCAGTCTGGCACCCAATCTTCTACAGAAGGCACACTCATGCATGCACTCACGCCTAGGGCCGATTTAGAGTGTACAATCCACCTACCTACCGTCTTGGGATGTGGGAAGAAACCGGAGCAGCCGGAGGAAACCCACGCGACCACAGGGATGACATGCAGACTCTGCACAGAAGGCACCCCAGCCGAGGATTGAACCAGATAACCTCTTGCTGTGAGGCAAGATATGCATTCTAAAGAAGTTATTGCATATATTCTAAATGAGGTGCTTCTTATTTGTCCTAAAGTGTTTAAGTTCTATAGCTATCTATAGCTTGATACTTTTGTTTTCCTTATGGTCTGTTTTCTGGAGCTGGGTTCTGTGTAAGCGATTTCTAAGTCTGACTAGTGGTTGTTGGATCTCTAAGATGCTTTTGTGTGCAATGACTTTTGACTATAATATCAGTCTATCTGTCTGTCTATCTATCTATCTATGTGTGTGCACATGCCCACACACGCGTGTGTGTGCGTGTGTTTGTGTGTGTGTGTGACAGAGTATAAGGTCTACCATCACTTTACCTTATATGTATTTTTTACCTTATATAGTCATGTCTATGTACATGATGACTATAATATATGAAGATTGCAGTGTCTGACATAGTCTAAAAACATACAAGGGCATGGAGTGAGATATGTCTGACGTTGTGGTATTGATAAGTATTAAATGCTTTCAAGACATAGTGATCTTAATATTAGTATATACAAGGGCATCACAACAATGAAGGACAGTGATTTCAGTGTTCAGAGTTCTGGTCTGTGACTAATTTGAAATCAAACTACATACATGTATATAGACAGGTACAAGTATATGTGTGTCTGAGTATATGTATGAGTATAGGGCCTATATCATATAATCGAAGTATGACAACTTTGAAAGTGATATGGTCGAGACCATATGTTCAAAATTGCCATACTTCAAACTCAAAAAAAAAAATAAAAACAGGAACAACGTCGGGGCAGTTGTAAGCAGGGGGGCAAGCCCCATGTCACCCTCCATGTGGAGGGCTGTGCCCCCCACACCCCCTGCTCTTTAAATAATTTTCCCTTTATTGCACTGTAGCGCAGTCTCGGAGTTGGTATATTTAAAGAGCGGGGGGTGTTGGGGGTGCAGGGGGCTTCCCTCCCTGCTTACAACCCTTTATTTTCTTTTTTGTTGTGTTTTTTTTTTTTTAACGTATTCAAAATTCTGTAAATTCGAACATTTAGGTTCGAACGTATGGTGTTTGAACTTACAGAATTTCGACTACTTGATATAGTCCCATGAGTATATACATTATGTGTCTGCGTGTGTGTGTGTGTGTGTGTGTGTGTGTGTGTGTGTGTGTGTGTGTGTGTGTGTGTGTGTGTGTGTGTGTGTGTGTGTGTGTATATATATATATTATATGATCTGATGAAGCTCTATTGAATGAGTGAAAGCGCTTATCTGACCTGCAGTGGAATAAAAGTTTGGATTTTAATCTAAGAAACTTGACCTGTATTTGATTTGTGTGACTCTGCACCGCCTAAGCTGCTTCTTTTGTTACTTTTTATTATTACTCAGTTTATTTGGAGCATTGGGCGTTTGTCCTGACTATCAGCGAGTGATTTTCTTTATGTGTATATATATATATATATATATATATATATATATATATATATATATATATATATGGGTCTGTATTGAAATGTCACATTTCAATAATGCAGTGTTTCAGTATATCTAACACATTACATCTAACCAAACAAAAATTATTGAAAAACTGAAAAAAACTGGGGAATCTCCCCTAAACCCAAAGCCCTCCACACCCCCTTTTTTAAATATGCTAATTTCCTGATCCCACAACAGCGGCAAATAAGGAAAAGCTCCTTACCACTCAGTTAGTAGTCTTGCAAAAATTGCCATCAACACTCCTGGACAGCGCACATTTACTCACACTCCTTCATACACACACACACACACACACACACACACACACACACACACACACACACACACACACACACACACGCTCACTCAAATATTTTCTGACATGAACATTATCAAATTGAAGAGTTTTAGTTATCTGCGTTCCAAGTAGACATATGTCAGAAGAGCCCATTCATTGTCTTGCCAGATAACCAGCAAATCAACATAGATAGATGAACTTTTCTTTTGGTGAATGAATCAATATTACTGCTAAGGTATAAAACAGATTTTCATGATGAAATGATTGAGAGTGTTAGTAGTTTAAAATACTCAGATATTTGGATTATTTTATAAAATTATTGCACAGAAACTGCAGAGCTGGCGGCTAAGAATTACAATATTGAAACAAGAAGCGTAAACAGCAGAGAATCAACCAAAACTAGGAGTCATGGAAACATTCTTTATTATTTTGGAGACATTTATTATTCTGAAGACAGATATTTTTGCATTTTCTAGATTTTACATACTGCTAATTAGTGTCATGCAGTACCAAACACATTATGAGAAATGCTAAAAAGAAAAAAGCATGATTTTCTCTTTGTATTAGTTGTACTGCACAAAATCAAGACAGCTGAAGTGTGAGAAATATAAATTAATTTTTAACTGACTGACTAGATCATAACTAAGCTGAAACAACAGATGTAAACCAGTATCATATGCTTCTGCTCTTTCACAAAATGTCCAGCATTAAGGATTATTGCAGGTACATATGTCTTTAAGAGATACATGTGCAATATATTAGGAATATGTTCTGACGTGCTTTTGTGCTTGGCTAGTATTTAAAATTATAGTCACTTCTGAGTTTTAAGTTCTGCTACATCAATGGCAACATTTTTCAATGTTATGCTGCTGTTACACAGAAAGCAAATTAAATATTTCCAGTCATCTCATATAGTATTATATAGCTTTTGAGTTTCACATCAAATTATTTCTTAGACATTTTATAAACCTAAAACTTAAATTTAGGACATTTTTCTAAAGTATGGTGATGAAAGTCTTTGAGTTGAAATGAAGCACAAATAACATTTTGTCTATTACAGAAGGCAAAATGACATATAATGAATTGTTTTTTTATCTTGGTTGGCTTGCAGTATCTTATTTCTTGTAGACTTCACTACACTAAGGCAGTTGTAAGTTGATCGATGATCTTGAAGTGATATTTCTACATTCATGGTTGAAAGCCCACAAATAAAAGCAAACAGGTTATCAGCTCCGTAATACAAGAGCTCTCACATCTATGCACTCCAGGGTTTCATCATTTTTCTTGTGCTTTTGTCATCAACCTGTCTAACCCTTTCAGTGTGGCTTGGAGTATAAGGTCAGAAACACATATCTAATCACAAAATCATACCTTTTGTTAGCACAGAACATTCAGACTAACAGCATGATATTTAGGAGTTCACATACAGGCTGCGCTGCGTTTTAAAATCTAATATTAAATATTAGAGAAAGCAGTCAGGAAATAGACATAATAGCTCAGCATTTGTTACTCTCATTCTTCAGTCCACATTTCCTACTATTTAATTGCAACAATCATGATATTTCATGCCAACAAAAGCTGATAGATAAAAAGTCATGCAAAAAGGGATAGCTATAGTGTACGGGAATATGTCGGTCTATGAAAAAATAGTTTGTTTCTCAAACATGTATGGTTGTGTTTAAATCAAGTAGCAGCAACTGTTTCAAGTGAGAAGTCCGCAGTGCAAGTGAAATGTCAAGGATTTTTCTAGAAATAACTTATTAAGACTAGATTGTATCTTTTAGAGTGTTAAATTATTTGTTCGGCTTACTAAATAGCATCAAATCATCACGTTATTTCTGCTTGATGTATTAACTTAGCCAAACATGAGTTAAAACACCATTTGGTTATTCCTACTATTATAGTAGTGTTGATCTCATATAAAACCTGTTAAAAAATTGTAATGCTGATTTCATACAAAACCTGCTTAGCATGTTTCCAAAATTTGATGTATGTCCACATCTCAGTTCCACTTCATCATTCCTGACTGCAAGTCGAACAGTGTCAGCAAGGAAAAGAGTCTAGGAAACCTGATTCCAAAAGCTGTATGACCACATGTTGGGAACAATTGATCGGCACTACAGAAGAGAGACTCATTCAGTTCCCTGTGGGTTGGACAATTACCTTTTCACCCAAAATGCCTTAACAATGTAGAACATCATTCATAAATATATGCTTAATACCCATATATGACTATGATTGTACTTAGTTTCTTTCTTACCAAAGTTCATGTGATTTCTGAGGTAGTATATGTAGAGATCAGAGATGTGGGGGGAGTCCAAGCACATGAAGGAGATGAAGAGAGGCATAGCTCACTTGCAAAAAATAGTGTTTTACTCTTTTGCAATGTTTTAAACAGCAATTTTAGGTTTACGATTTTGTTAGATTTAGGTGTTATGTGTGACAGGAGATGTAATGTTTCATTGTAAATCTCTTTTAAAGTGTAATTTTACTTTGTCTGTTTCACAGAAAAGTAATAATTTGAAATTAGTCAAATGGGTGGTACTACCTTTAATGACTTCAGTAATTGTGTTCCCTATAGTTCATCTCAGTCTTGAAGGAAATGATTAGTGGGATGGAGAACTCTTAGCTAATGGTGGAATTACTTAATTGCTTTGACTATTAGTCAATAACTATGATTACTTTTAGCATCATTATACATTCCAGTATCTTGGAATCTTTTAAAGTGTGTGTGTGTGTGTGTGTGTGTGTGTGTGTGTGTGTGTGTGTGTGTGTGTGTGTGTGTGTGTGTGTGTGCGCATGCACAAGTGTGTATGCATGGATGGACACAGAAGAAACTTTTAGTCCTTTCTTTGAGAAGCCTCTGACAGAGATATTGAAAATGATGAACTTAGTAAATGATAACATGCAATCTGGTGAGATGTCTCAGGTCTGGAACCTGATGCACATTGGCAGCCATGATTGTGAGACTGCCCATGCCCTTGAGTTATGGATATTGTGGCTGGATCTGACAGTGATGCTGTGATGCTGGCATAGTAATGGTCTGTGATGTTTTGATATGCTTGGGCTGTGGCTGGCTAATTTGCATCCAGACCCACCATTAGCTATATACACCATGGCGAAACAAGATAGACTGGTTGGTAGTTATCATGTGTCTTGTGAAAGCACCACTGGAAGCAATGTTAGCAACCATTCAGCCATGCAGCACTATTGTGTCCCTCTCCCTGTTCTCCATGTCATTGTGAAGCACCTCACAGACCAGGCAGGTGAAGCACATGATCATGCACACCCTACAGCACTCTCACCACCTCCAAAGTACTGCAGGCATCAACTGTATATCTTTAATCATTAACTTACAAATCTGCTGATTTATGCTAAGTGGTGCACCCAGGTCAGTGAGAGACTTAGACCCATGATGTTAGTACAAATCACCAAACCTCTCCCCATTAGAATGTACACGCATGTTAATGCCAGGAATGCTCATGGGTGTCATGTGTACTGGGGACTACTGTGTAGCTAGAGTGGGGGATCAAAGTTAGTGGATGTCTGGCACACACGGAGCTCTGTCTAGCCCTCCACGGGGCCCTCATATGAGGGGGTATATGTGAGCCTCCCATGTTAGTGTCACTGACAGTGCAACTGCGTCATCAGACTGTGCCATGTGCACATTGCTATTATTATCAGCAAGAGGTGATTTGATGATCTCAGGCATATGCTGTCCCATTGTGCTGAGCCCTCTAATAGTAGAACTTGTCAAAGCATAAATACAAGACACTAGAAGCAAGAGTTGTACATATGCCTAAATTCTGATACTAGTAGATATGTATGAATAGACTCTGAGCATATATGGGTCTATATCAGAAGATCGAAGTTTCAAAACTTTGAATCTGATATGGACGACACCATATGATTGAAGTCTTGAAAGTTCGAATCTTTTAATGGAGATCTCCATACAATTGGAAAGGGAATATTTCCCTTTTCTACACTGTAGTGTGATCTCAGAGTTAGTATATGTAATTAGCAGGGGGTGTGGGGGGCACAGGGGGGCTTGCTCCCCCTGCTTAGAGCTTTTAAATGGTTTATTTATGTAGGTTGTTGTGTTTTTATTACATTTTAGAAGTTTCAAGACTTCAATCTTATGGTGTCGACCGTATCAGTTTCGAAGATTTGAAACGTCGATCATGTAATATAGATCCGCATATACATACCTTGTTGAGCCGGGTGTTGCAGTTGCAGCCTGGATATACCTGAAGGGCATATATGAAGAAGCATCTTGGTCCATCAGTGCAGGCATAGATACAGTTCACTGTACAATATGGATATGCAATGGGTATAACTAAATGAGCACATTCCTTACAAATGCTCATGTAGCTATAGCCAGTCTAACTTCCACATCAGAGACAACAGCAGAAGTGACTGTCTGTCTCAACTCTCCAGAGAGGGACTCCAGGGACGTATTGGCCCCTGTGAGCCACTTCTATGGATATGCCCACCTCTTGCGGTGTACACTTCTTTTGCCATGACTCATGCCTATTTATTGGCATGCAATACCATATCAATTTACCTTACTCTGCATCTGTTGCAGACACGTATTGCTGTTGCCTACAGCAATGATTTCCTGCACTATTCCTTGTCACACTTGCTCCTGATAACTCTTTACACTGTTACTTTTGCCCAGGATACATATGCCATGAGCATGAAGGGGTCTATAGTGATACCTATTTCAACAGCATAGTGAACTTTAACAACTATTGCCTATCAAATTGGTCTATGACAGGACAACATCGCCTGTGGGTTGCACATATAAGTTAATATGTGGGAATGCCCTTTTGTAGAAGTCCTGCACATATGCATTCTGCTGTCTACCCCCTTTGACAGCCAGTTAGCTGTTCTCTGCACTGTAAGGACCATTCACCCCTTCCTGTATACATTGCAGTAAAAAGGCATGTTATCATTACATCCATTGCTGCATCAGTGTATAACCCCCCTGTAATATGCATTGTCCCACCAGAAATATGCATCATTATGCCTCATTCTACGACAGATATTTAGCTGTCCATTGCACTCTTGGTGCCATTCCCCTCTGCCTATATGCACTGCAGAAAAAGGACATGTTATCATTGTACCCCTTGGACCTACACAATTGCCCATTTTACAAGGTGGATAACTGGCATGAGCTAAGCAGAATAGTGAGTAATGCCACTGATATAATTTGTTCTGATTAACAGCTCATTTGCTAATACAGTGGCTTGCAGTGGAACCACCCTGATCTGCTGTGAAAGTGAAAGGTATATGATAGGGTGGGAGAACAATAATTATACTGTAAGCCATCCTCTTTCCTATTCTGTTACTAAGTCCACTACTTTGTTTTACAGTAACCAAAAAGTAGCATGTTAATATGGAGAAATGTCATAAGGGAAAAAAACACCTCTTATAGCAGTAGAGAGTGTGTATGCTGTGTACACTACTACAATGTGCAGTTCCAAGCTTTTTGTGTAACATAGCACTGTAAGAATGTGGTCTATTTTTTCAGATTTCTTCTGCAGGTCTAGTTGTGATTGTGGAAGAGGGGTGGTGATAGTTACCTTTGTCTGTGTGTCCAAAATTTCTGATGTTGGGTCACCAGCAGTCATCAGGTCCACATTTCAACAGCAGGATGGAGGTCACCTTGCTGCATGTGACCTGCATGATTCACTGGCAGCTTCTGTAACCACTTGTCTGCAGGTAGCACAGACATCTCTTCAGATAATGGTTTGGAGGGATCCCAAGAGAACTTCCAGATGCAGTAGTGGAGGCTGGTATTCTCCAAGGTGTGCTGACAGCTGGATTCCTGCCACTTAACCATTTTGAACCTACTGACATAATTAGTCAAGTTACATGACTAAAAGGCCTCAATTATTGGGTGGTGGGACAGCCTGCACATGATGTCACCTGCAGAGGTGACTGGTGTCTGTGTAGGCTGGCCTTTGGAACAGTCTGACATCTTTAGTGTATACTGCATACAACCCCATCTAGGTGATCCCCTGTCTTATGCTCATTTCCCATACCCTGTTTGCTGTACAACTTTCACCATCACCTGCTCACCACCATCTCTCTGTATTCCTCCACTGTGGTCCCCACCTTGTGTATAAATACTGTCGTGTCTATCTGTGACTGAATTTTATGCTTCTTTGTTTGCCCCTGCTGCATTCTCTTATTCACCTTGCTATGGTATAACCATTTCTCATTACCTTCCCCATGTACCTTTTACACTCTTTTATTGCAAACTGATGTTTTCTTTCCTCACAGTTGTCATTGCTTATGATTACCTTTGTCTGTTTTCCTCTGTTTCTTATTCCCCATTTTCTTTGCTTTTTCCTCTTTCCTACCCATTTATATGACAGACTTAGTTGGTGCTTTGCTGTGCTGGTCCTCCTTGGGCTGTCCGCCTTTGCAAATGGGGCAGTGATATGACACTTTGTTGCACAAGTGTGCACATGTTGCCCCAAACACATTTGCCTGCCTTTCCTCTGATATCCAACAATCCGCTCACATGCACTTTGCTAGCTTAACTCCTTCATACCTGCCTAATGCTACTTCTTCCCTTAACATGGCTATACTGCTTTTCTATACAGTAACTTTTCTTTGACTTCTGTGACTATGCAAGCTGTGGTGCATATCCGAGTAGCTATGGGTCAAGTCACAGTACAAGCTGCGTGCTGTTTACTGATGTGCCACTAATCAGTGTTTGTCTATAAATCCCAGCTAAAATGCTTCATGTGTGTGCATTCTGGCTTTTATGATAATGATCAAAAAGATGACAAAACATTTCTTTATAGTTCATTTTTGCTGTAGTAAGACTAAAACAAAATAAGACTGCAAAATGTATTTCTCATTCAGCTGACTTCTATGTGAATATTGTTTTTGATATGTATATGTCACATTTTCTCGCGGTGGTGGTGCGGTAGCATTGTCGCCTCACAGGAAGAAGCTGCCTGGTTCGATTCTCAGCTAAAGCATCTTCTGCATGGAGACATGCGTGAATGGGCGTACCTTCATTGAAGGTTGTGCATCAGAGCTGGTAACTCGACATGTAAAAATCAACTACCAATCATTAGCGGACCGGAGTTCCACTGTGGCGACCCCTAACTGGGAAAAGCCAAAAGACACAACAACAACAACATATGTCACATTTTCTACAACTGTCCAAAACTATGCAATAACCCCTTACTTATATATAAAATAATTAATAACAACATTAATAGCAGTACAACATAAGACTAAACATTAGCTGAAGATAATATACATCCATTGTGAATGAGATGGCAATGCAATAGCATAAGGTGGTAATCTGAAAACAAATTTGTTTCAGTAATTGTAGCTATATTCCCAAAAGAAATATTAAGTGAGAAAAGTATAGCCACTTTAAATAGATTGACCCATCAGGTCAACTGCATTCAAACTGAAACAAGCTGCCCATTGTATCCTTTTTGACTAGATAACCACAGATATGTGTAATTAAGTGAGATATTTTATGCATAGCAATGTAATGAGTTTATTTTACATATGTGGACAAGTCGTCTTCATTGAGGATTGCTTATTTGTGATCAAAAATCATCCAGTGCTATTAAACAGAGAATAACTCTCTTACAACACTTTGATTAGATACACCTCAGATATGACAGTCATAAAATGAAATAATTTTACCATAGCAATGCATTTAGCTTGTTTCATGTACACAGACACCTTCGCCCACAGTCTAGTAAATATTTTGTTCACAGTAATATTGTCTTTTCATTTCACATACTCAACCATTTTCTTTCTCCACATATTTAGGGATAACCGTGATCAAATGTCAGCAAGTCAATTGTTTTCAAACCTTGATTATCAATTCATCACCTTTTTGAGTAAGTATACAGCTGATGTCTGATTGTATTCACAAGAAAGAAATAATGGCCATAATTAGTGTATCTTGCATGTTCCATATATACAGACAAATTAAACCAACAATCAATTAAATATGTCCAGATGAACATAAATTTGCTTTGTTCAGTCTAATGCCTGACACAAATAAAGAAATGCCACATCTCAGATCTTTAACTGTGATCCCAGGAAAAAAAAAATCTTCCCATAGTAATACAGTCAGCTTGCGTCAGATATACATACAACATCTTTCTCATCCTTGACAATTTAATTGTGATCTGTTCACAATACGTCATTTGCTTTTAGAACAGTTAAACCACAGATGCATACATATGATTCTCTAACAAATATTTCACCACTCTTGGTCCACCAGGAGCAGTTACTTGTTTGTCCCTGTGTAACTCATCCCCTTATCTCAAACCTCTGCAGAGCATCTTATTGCCATACTGTGTTGATGATTTTTCAGATCTATACCCATCCCTGCATACAGGTTGCCTATATTAGATCTCCCTGAAGAGTGTCCTCATCTTGGGGGAATTCTATGACTGCTCCCAGTTTGCCATCATCTACAAACTTGGTCAGCCAAAAGCCTTTGATAATGGCTTTGATATCCAAGAAGTAGATGCCAAAAAGGAGTTGGCCCAGCACAGAGAAGAGGCCTGGGGGACTCTGCAGGTGACTGGTCTCTTTGTGGGGGTGGTTTCACTGATTCTAACCTCCTGGGTCCCATCAGTGAGCCAGCTAGCTAATCAGTATGTTATAAAGGTGTTTATACCTAGTTCCATAAGTTTGTTGACAATACCTGAGTAGGGTATTGCATCAAATGCTTAAGTCAGATCTAGGTAACAGTTTGCACCATTTTTACCTCATCCATTGCCTTAGTGATCTTTTCAAAGGAGTCCACCAGATTCAGTATGCATGACCTTCCTTTGACAAAGCTGAACTGGGATGGATCCAGTGTCTGGAAGTCTCCTATCTCCTTGCTGATAATTTACATGATCATTTTTTCAATATCTTTTCAAATCAGACTAGTTAGAATAATGCATCTGTAGTTTCCAGGATCTGTTGAAGGTCCTCTCTTATGAAGGGGGATGACCATTTCAGTCCTCCATTCATGGTGCACAAAGCCTGTTTTATCACTATAGCTAAATAATGAATCCAAGGTGCCTGATAAATCATATTTTTTTTATTCAGGAGGCATCCTGGGATTTTATTGCTGCCAACTGAGGCCATGATCTTGGCTTTAGTGTGTGTAGCCAGTACATGTTTCCTAGTTATACTTGGAGGGTTATATTTGAGGGTATTTTTGAGAGGGTAAAGTAGGAACTCAATTTGTCTTTTAACAGGTTTGCTATATCACCAGGTTCAGTGAATGTAGCACCATTAACCACTACTTCTGCACATTGTTGTGTGCTGCCCTTGAGGTTTTTGACATAGCGATAGAAGGCCTTATTATTATCTTTTACCTGGGTGGTTATCGTAAACTCAAAGTTGACTTTACTTGACCTAATTAGCTCTCTTAGTTGCCTATTTACTTTGATGAGAGAGTTTCTGTTTTTATGGGAATTGACCTTCCTGATTTTTGCCATATTTTTTTTTAATTTTGTTGTACATCCTGTTCAGTTTGGGATGCCACCAGGGTGGTTTGTTTCTATAAATTATAATACTTTAAACCTAAAGATATGAATCTGGATGTGAATTTAAATGTATAAGTTATAATATTGTTTATATGATGTTTTGTAACTTATTGTATATGGAAAAATATTTTACCCTTTTTAAGGGTATGTTTGTTTAAGCAGGTTCTTGTAGTAGATTATTAGGTGATGAGATGATTGCTTAATTGGAGTTTGACATAAAATGGGAATGGCTGGTGGCTTATGTTATTCCTTGAAGGATGTTTGCCGAGGTACCAGAAGCACCATTAAAAGTTGGAGTTTGTTTCCAGTGGCTGCCTCCTGAGTGTATTTTTTTAGATATTTTGTGTTGCTGTGTGTTGGATTTGGTTTGTTTCTATGGCTAGTCCTGGGTTTATTTCTAGTAAGCTTACTTCTGGTAGCTACAGCAGCCTCTATGCAGCTATTGACATGGTTGTACAGAGTTTCTGAGAGCAATTCAGCATAGGCATCTGTGTTCTCTGGGTTTGAAGAGGCATTGAATTTTGACAATCCATCACTTATTAAAAGGTAATTTGCTTTGGAATAGTTCCAAACTGATACTGGTTTTAATGGAATTATAGAGCTGATTTTGATTTTGAAGAGATACCTTTATTGTTAGACCATACCAGGAAAGATGAGGCATGGGGGGTACAGTATTCTCCCATATTTGCAAGCTCAAGGTCCAGTATGTTGGAGTTTCTAGTGGGTGTATTCAATTTTTGGTCAAGGGTGCTTGAATTTACGAAGTCCAGGAATCTCTGTGCCTGAATATTTGAGGCTGTGTAGGACTCCTATTCTATAGAAGGGTACTTAATGTCTGAAATGAATAGAGGTGTTTGGTTGCATGGTAAGCTTCTCCAGTAGGTTCAAGTATGCATTGTAAGCTTCTTGGGACATGGAGGGTGACCTATAGCTGGCTAGGATATGGTACATGATTTTGTCTATGCTATAAGTGGAGGAACTCCAGAGTGTCTTCCTGTTTGACCACCCTAGAGGTATGCTTATTATTGATGTATATTGTGGCACCTCTTCCTTTAGCCCTTTTCTGTGCAGCTACTGGTCTGAAAATGTGAAAGGCACTGAACTTTGCACTATCGGGGTACTTTCTGCCTCTTTAAACCATGTCTCATTAATTGCACAGATGTCTATATTCATGAGTGTGAAGAGGGCTTGGAAGGACTGAAGTTTAGTTTTAGTTTCTTGGTATTGAGCAGTAACATCTTGAGGTTGAACTTTTTTATTTCAGTAGGTTTGTCAATTTGGCATTGCCTAAAGAAGACACAATGGAGGTGGATACATTTTTAGCCAGTATTTGAAAGCCTAGAGAGGAGAGATGCAGACTGTCCTTGGAAAAGCAATGTGGTCTGTTAATCATGTTCTCCCAAGCTGCCAAATATTGGATTCCCTTAGACTGGCACCTGAAAGACAACCCGGTTCTGAAATCAATCATTTTTTGCTCATATTGTGGCATCATCCTTAGTGATGGTAATATACTGTTCAAGGCTAGGCTCACACCAACCTGACACATATAGTCTGAAAGCTCTATAATGGCTCACTTCATATAGTCCAGAGAGATACATCTGAAGTTGTTTACACCTGCATGGGCTAAGATGGAATCATACTTGTACCTGAGGCATAATGACTTGAGTATATGCATGATTTGGAGGATTCTGGGTCCAGATAAGCAACTAACCATTATCTTCTCCTTGTTCAGCCTGGTTAGAGGGACATCACTATATATTGCAATAGAGGCCCCTTTATTCAGGTCATTAAGTTAATAGGTATACACTTTTGCAAATGAGCATATTAATATAACTTTTTTGCAGATGACATTCTATTACATGTTTAGAATCTAACAAAATAGTCATCAATTGCTAGAAATTGGTAAACATACCTCTAAACTGCTTTGCTCAAGAATGAGGGACACATTCAAAAACTGTGTTGGGGGGCAGCAATCTCCATATCCTGGAAGAATCTTTTTTAAATATTAGTCAGATTCACCTAGAACATTAACCAAGCAACAGGTTATGCATCAACATGCATTGCTGAAGAATAAGATGTGAGGAACTCTGCTGTCTGTCAGCACTGATTGACTGTAATCCTCACAGATTTTCTAGAAAATCAAAAGTTTTACGAGGGGCAGGGCAAACATATGATACAAAATCAGAATTTCTATAAAATCAGGGATATTTGAGAGATATGTTGTTAATGATTATATTAGACTGCCTTATTATAGATGAAATCTTAGCATATCAACTTTGCATTCTACTAAGAACACCAGTATGATAGTTCATTCACCCCAGTGTCTCTCATTAATATTTCAATTAGTAATCTTAAATATCTAGGATTTATTGCAAACCTGATCGTCATGCTTTTGTTTAAAAATTAATTTAAGATTGGACAAAATTAAATCTGGCCCTGAAAACTGTTGGAAAGTTAAATTTTGTATGTTTGCTCGATCATCTAATTTTGAAATGAAGAGGTTCCCTAGGATAGTTTATGTCTCCAACAACTCAGCATTAAGTATCCTGCATGATCTCTGCAAATCAGCAAATAAAGTTATTTTGAAGTTTTAGTAAATAACAGTAGTTTCTGGATTTGTTTAAATAATCCTACAGCTCTAAAACACAAACAAGACTTAAAGCCATCTAATTTGATAGTTTTCTACATAGTTTCAAGAACAGTTAAATTACTAATCATCTGGGCATTTCAATTCAAAATCCAGCAATATTTCCATTTGGATCACAATTATCAGATTGTACATAAACAGCCGTTCATTGAGAAGATAGTATGTAACTCCAAACAAATGAAAAAATAAAAACCACAAACTGATGTAAGTTAAAAAGAAGGCACCAAGGCAGAGACTCCACAAAATTCCAAAGGAAACGATTTATTTATGTTAGCACTTTCGTCTACTCTTTTTACATAGACTTCTTCAGACCAAAAAAAATCAAACATTCACTACCATTTAAAAGTACTTTCCTCAAAAGGTATGTAACATCATTAGCAAAAAAGAAGATAATATGTAAATCCCCCACACTTCCTTCATACAACTACTTAGTACTCAATATTTAAAATCTTCCAAAGAACCTGGATCTGTTCAAGAAATGTAAGTTGTTAAAACCATAAGCTGATAATGCCTTCATCTCAATATACAGCAATTTTTTTTATGATTATTCTACTTGTCTAAGACAAAACATCTTTGATTGCATTATATCATAGAAAGCAGCATATTGATTTCAAATGCAAATATGAGGTGTCACCGCTGCCTCTAAAAGAGTTGCAGTTTCACAACCAAACTTGATAAAGACATCTGTTTCCAAACTTTCTCCACTTTCCAATATTATAGGAAATTCCGAACTGCTACATCATAGCTAAGTTACCTGAAAAGGAAACATTTCCTTTCATTATTTTGCAATTCAGTTTTAAATTTCACTTACTATTCAAATCCTCATGTTTTGCATTATTGATTATCATAATTAAAAGAAATAAATATTTATCCTTATTTTAAACTTAATACCAACAGTATGTGCTCTTGCATACTGCTTACCTGACTCCCAAGAATGGAGTAGTACTAAAAGTGTTAGTTCTAAAAATGTATTGATAACTACTGACAAGAATGATTGCCAATAGCATAACTATAACTGTGGAATACATATGCCATGTCAGTCAAATGAGAATTACCACCTGATGTGTATAACTTTAGCTTGCCTTAAATTCTTTCTAACTAGGCCATTGGATGACTAGAGAACAAATTCTCTTAAGTTGTAACATTCCTTTATTTGACACTCATTCTCTGCATGGAAATACTCATAAACATTTTTTATGGATCACAGTCAGCCTTTCTGATTTATGCAGCAGTCTTAATAATTTCTGTTATGTGATTGATTGTCCTTAAAATATCTGATTATGCCCAACTGCAGTGATATTCTCAGTGGAATGCCACTATCAACTGCATCCTGATTGTGGATTTATGCAACCTGTACCTTGCTCATATAGAGGCTTACTGAAATGGACACTGTGTCATACTCCATAGGTTTATCAGTTATCATATTATATATGCTGTTTTATGTTTGGGTGTACCATAACTCGTGTAATGAAGAGAATTATATGTTTTTACTTGCATTTATATTTGTAGTATATTATACAGGTTGTGGCCTCTTGCTTGGTTTGCTTATTATAATCTGTCATTTGATAAATAATAAAAGTGTAATTATTAAAAAAGCGGATCTGCTGTGTCAGAAGAGGAGATGGTCATACCAGGGAGAGACATTCCATGTATAGGAAGAACACAATGAATTTTCAACATGTTTTACTATCCTTCTTGTTCACTTAAGTTACATCACATCACTATAAGAATTTCTCCTGTCTGCTTAGTGTGATAGCTCTCAGGTCATTAGCTGTCATTAGAGATATAGGCAGCTGGACCATGAAGTATTCCCATATGACATGTCACATGTGCAAAGACGTGGATGTTACATGAATACAAATGCAATGAGCAGGAGTGATGTCATGATGGCTGAGGACATCTGCACTTGCATTTGATATTGTGGCAGAACTGCTAACTTCCATGACAGTTTCACTGATGCAGTTTGGCACTGGTGATGGTATTGCCTGCGATGTGACAATATATGGTGGTACTATTTATTAACAGTTTTCATGATAGTTTTGAGAACAACAAAGGGGGACCTGCATTTATTTATATCTGTAAACTTAGATCATGCTACCTGTATATACATGTGTGATCTTGGATATGCAATTATAATCCATTTCATTTGCAATATGTGCAGAACAATTGGACAACAGGTTAATTGAGAAGACGGCAGCATAGTAATTTGCTCTCTGGTCATAAATGTCGACACCATGTCTTATTGTTACCTTATGTAGTACACCTTTATTGGCTTCTTTCTACTTTTTCTCCACTGCAGTGGCAACATGTTTATAACTCGGGACATCCTTTAGATGTACTGCAAATGATGAAAAGGACTTTACACAGTCCAAGCCTACATCTGGAGCATTCAAAATCTAGAGCAGTCACATACCCATTGGAGCCATTCCATAGCTTACCTAGTGGACCTACCATTGCCACAGCCACTGAAGGAGACTGTGGATTTTCTGTGCTACCTAAACCCTCACAAATAGAGTGTTTTGAGGAGTATATCATTGATATACCTCTGAGGAGGAAAGACACAAACATGTCTGGTCAAACTGGACAGAGAGCCAAGGACAGTATGCAGACTAGACCCCCATGCTTAAATGTGCTAGCACTGTATTTTGTATTACTATTATTAGTAGTACTATTTGCATTATTATTGTGCTTTTGCTGAAAAGTACTTTCATTCCAATTATACAGCTAAATCTTTGTCTTCTTCTTACTCTGCACATACACAGTAATTATGGTGATTGTACAATATGTCACCTGCACAGTTATGTTTCATAAATGTCACATCACATATTTCAGCCAATGGCAAACTTTAGATGTCTGTGTGTACCTCTGCTCTAGGCCACATATGTATGCCCTCACCCCTGGACTATGCTTGCCTTGTATGTGATACCACTGCATGTAATGTTGCTCACATGCAGTAAGATATATGTTGCAGCTGCATAGTTTTCTTGTCTTTTCTGCATGGCTTGGTGACATGACCCACTAGCAACATACCATCAATTATGGAACTTCTAATTGGCTGTTTCTTACATACTATCAATTATGGAACTTCTAATTGGCTGTTTCTTACATACCATCAATTATGGAACTTCTAATTGGCTGTTTCGTTCTATACATGAAGACATATAAGAGCCTAGTCAGATAAGTCAATAATATATGTCAGTAGTTTTCTAAAAATATATAGATCATTGTTGCTCCAATATCTACCCTGTAAGATACAGGGAAGGAAAGAGTAATAGTGCATGTTTAAACATAATGCACAAAGTAAGAACTGGGTTTTTGTTGCAGGCCCAAAGACTGTAATTGTCATTGTTCCAAAAATAGAACTGAAAGTGTGAATGTGGATGTAACTACTCAGTCAGAAATTGAATAACCTCAAAGTATTTACAATGAATGAATTACACCCTATAATATAGACAACCCCCTTGAATTACAATTAAAAACACTATTAGCGGTGTATTTTCTCCCATTGATAGTTGTGTCAGTAAGATTCTTCACTTTTAGGCACACTTTACAATAGCAACATAGAAACATCCATTTACGTTCACTTGAAACATATTTTGGATTACACACATAATTCAAAATTTCTTTTAAGCTATTACTTCTTTTATAGGAAAAGGTTATATGTCTGGGAAGTAGCCTAACAATAATTTCATCATTACCAACAATGCAATTCAAGGGGGGTATATATTATAGGGTGTAATTGTTTCTTTGTTTAAATTTCAAAGTCAAGTCTCACTCTTCTGATAAGGACATTAAATGACAGAAGCAGACTAAGAAATGTGAGTCAAACAAAACGTAAGGTGAAGATCTGTATATTAGAACATTAGGGGATATAAGAAATTAAAATACTAAGAGTCCAGTGGCAGAACATTTTATGAAAGAACATGAGGGATCAGATGCAAGTTTTCTCTTTTGTGTGTTAGCACAACATTATCTTCCCAGGAGAAGTTATTTAAATAAATTCATTGAATCAGAAATGAAATTAATAGTAAATTATAAAACACCATCCCCTAGCGCAGTGGTTCCCAAACATTTTCAATTCTCGGCTCCCTTGCTGAATTCAGGTTTTCCCAAGGTGCCCTCCCCCCACTGCTTGCATAAAGTGTATATTATAAGTAAGGTAAGGGTGAACAAGAGGTGGAAAGGTCAGTGGCCCACCTCAGTATTGCAGATGTTAAGGTTTAACCTTAGTCTAAAGGAGGAAGAGGCTTCACAGCAAGTTGCAAGGATCTACAAGGCTGTCATCAGTTGATATCAAAAAGCTTGAGGATGGTATGACTTGGCTCAGACTTTTGCCATATGAAAAATTCTACAAGATTGAACCTGGACAAAGATCAGAGGGTAACACCCAGATTTTAAATATTGGTCTTACAAACTTAGAAAGTTGATAGAATAGCAGGACGTGTTAGATTGCATTTTCTGAAGGATAATAAGTCTGAAACTCAAATGCATGTTATTATTTAGTGACTTTAATCCTCAGTGATTTTCCAGAAATATACATATTTTATGAGAGACAGACCAAAAATATAAGCCAAAAATCTGGACTTTCTGAGAAAATCTGAACAGTTGAGAGTTATAATAGGGTATGGGCACACATTAAGAGGATCAAGACATCTTAAGTAGGAAACGTTAGGTGGCAATGGCTACAGGCCCCACAGGGCATGGGATGGAAAATAGGGTACTGGCTGAGGGTGTTTTTGTTTATGCAGGCGACTCTTGATGTACCATTCCTTTGTCATGCTGATGATTCAGTTCCCCATTGTCAATTTTTTAGTTTAGAGCAGCCTTGAGGAAAGTCCTGGACAAGCTGGGGAGATAGTGATGGGATCTCATGGGGAGAGAGTGATAGGATCTCATGGGGAGAGAGTGATGGGATATCATGGGGAGAGAGTGATGGGATCTCATCTTCCCCCCTTATGATAGGGGCAGCCTCTTTTGCACATCTAAAATGAATGCCTGAAAAGGAAGTAATGCAACTGGGCAGATGGATATCAAGATAAGTTTGGTCCCTTGAGTACTAACCAAGTTTTCTTTTGCAAATTCCAAGAAAGAGTGGTTGATATCTATATACTTTGGGCATTCATTTATCTATCATACAGGTGGTGAGTTTGTTAACATGGGACTGAAAGACCTGGTAGGATGCATTTAATAACTGTACATGAGAGGTTTGCACTGTTTGAAAGGTAAACTTCAAGCAGACGAATAGCATTTCTAAGCACCTACACTACAATTAACTTCCTTGAATACCTTACTTCACTGCTTTGATTGGTTTGTGTTCTCACTGCCCCTATGATGTCAGTACATAAGCACTGAAGAACTACTCTACTGGTCTAGCAGCTTTCTAATAAACTTCTAGTGGTGTGGCAGCGCAGCTGTCTACAGTACAAAGTGGTCCAAAATTAACGTAACTCACTCTTTATTCCGGTATATCACTTTTCATTCAATTGTTGTTATCTACCCCAATGAAAAGATGCAGTCTGTGACCCTGACACCTCACGTTTATTGGGCTCAGAGACATGAAGAGGTGTATTTGTGAGTGGAGCTAAGTGACGTGCAGGTGAGATGAATTTGTAGCTGTCCTTATTAGACAAGACAAGACCCTGAAGGCTGGTTTGCAGTGATATAGTACATTGTTAATGAAATGTGAATGGGCGAAGAAAGATAATTACATTTTTTAACAGTTTTCAACACTGCAGGTTACATAGAAATACTACGTGGACACATTGTGACCGTTTAGTTAAGATATTAAAGCTAAAAAATAACGAGGTGAATAGTGCAATATAATTAAGATCAGAAACATCTTTTATTTTCAGGAAGATTCTAGACTCGAGTGCCACCGCTCAAGTGCATTTGTTTGAAGGCGAATTTAAGCTTGCAAAAATAGTTTTGGCAGTTCCTGTGGCTTACTGTGAAGAGGACGCCCTTGTAAAATGTATTTCAAATGTCATAAACAGAACCACTAAAACGGGCACACAGCCTTAAAAGCTCATTGCACTGGTGAGGCTGTGTCAAGAGAGTTGTTACGACCTGCCTGTAGAATATAATGGGCCTTTCCTTTCACTGTCTTAACATGAACTAACTGGTATTTTGGAAAATCAGTGGTCAATTTATTGAAAACTGCTGTTTATATCACCCATTGGTTATTCAAGAGTAAGCCCCGACTCGGTATGTACCCATGTACCATCCCATCTTTGGGTATACTGCGTCTGACATTCAGTGTGGAGAGGTGTAGAAATTCAGTTGTAGAAGTGGTTTGTGGGAGTAATCCCCCTTCACCTCTGTAGGGAAATGCATCCTAACAATCCACTATTAAGAAAATTCAACTCCAAGGTTGTGACACCACAAGGATATTCCCGTTTTTGCTCAGAAAATTGGCATTGTGTATACTAACAAGCAACCTCAGAGTTCAGATAGAGGAAGGGTGCATGGAATTTTAGGGAGGAGACTGTGTCAGTCATTTCATAGCAATTGCATCATGTGGCTAACAGGATATTTAGGTTTTGCAAGACTGTGTGCAAACCTTGTCAGACTGCCATATAGTGACATTTCCATCATAGTACCTGGTGGTTGTTGTGATTAACTTTACTTTTCTTAGCTTATTGGGTGTTGTAGAGGCTTCCTGTCACCTTCTTGGTTAAAGTTATGATCCTTGAGGCAGGTCACTTGAATTATCCTTTAGGAGTACACCATGTGTAGTCAAGGAAGGGAGTATTATCTATTGATGTACGAGAGGACTACTGGGAGTGTGACTGTAAACAGGAAGAGGATGTAGTTTGGTTATGCCAGAAGCACTTGCTTTTTAGGGTAGATTTACTTAGACTTTAATGGAATATAAAAGTATGCTTGCATTGAGATGTTTCAGTGGCACATTTCATACTATCCTTTTGCTGACATCACTGAGGGATGCAGTAAAACTAATACAAAGCTTTGCAAATTTTAAAACCGGCTCAAATTAAGTACTGCCCAAGTATGTAAAGAATGGTAAAGGAGGTAATGCATTGTGGTAAACAACTCCAGATGTGCATTAATACAGGTATGAAATTTAACAAAGTACTGTAAACTTGCAGGGCAGTATTATGGAATATTTGTGCAGTAATGCTGACCTTTGCTTAAGAAATTCAGTACCACCTACCAAGAGTATTTCTCCACAGACTGACTTTACTAAATCTAGATCACACTATGCTACCCTGGTTTCACAGCTATCTGTCAAACAGTAACCAAGCAGTCAAACAGCTCAATGAATGCTTCTCTCACACACACACATACACACACACACACACACACACAAACACACACACACACACACACACACACACACACACACACACACACACACACACACACACACACACACACACACACACTTCTCTGAAAGTTTCCTTACTTGCATGGAGTCTTCATTCTTTCTGGACACAGGCGCAGGTCTGATTCTTGTTCCCCGAACATAATCCATTCGTTGCCATTCCCGCTCGCATTTGAGCAGCCATGCCCAGTTGGAAATGCATGAGCTCCTTGCTCATTTCCGACAGGCTGGTAGCCCTGACGGAGCTGACGTCATCACACACATGATGACATCAGCTCAAACAGTGCGAAAATTATAAAACAAAACAAAAGAATTGTAAATGTAGGGTATTAGTTCACGGCCCCCCTGTGAGGAAGCCGTGGCTTCCCAGGACGCCATGGCACACACTTTGGGAACCCCTGCCCTAGAGGATTAAATCAAGAAATAAATATTTGTTTTTTGATCATGTATTTGATAATTGCTATGTAAATACATTTTAATATTAAAATGTGTAAATATGTTGTTTCTTAAAGCATATTTGTATCAATTGAATAATTGAATATTTGATGGCTTGTTATATGAACTGAATAGGGTTTGCACCTGTATAAAAGAAAGACACTTTCAGCTGTGAGTTTTTGATTCTGTGAAGGCGAATGGCCGAGGTACCAGATTGTATGGAGGAATAAACAGTTGGCCCTGAGCAGTTTGCTTGGTCTTTTTGTTTTCTGAAGTTTTGCTACCTTGTTTTTGTTTATTTGTTTAAATTGCAAGGTCAGGCCTCAGTCTTCTGATAGGGACCTTAATGAGTAAGAGAAGCAGACTAAGGAATACAACTAGAGCATACAGAAAATAAAATGTATAAATATGGTGATAATATAAATTTAGATTCTATTTAGTTGGTAGTCAGGTATATAAACTTGCCCTAAAATCTCTATTTAGTCAAGACCTGGATAAACTAACTTTGTAAGCATATATGGATTTTTTTTTAAACTTGCTTTTTGTCTTTCTTTCTCATAAATTGTGAATAGTAACTCATTACTAACAAATACATTATTTAATAAAGTTAATTGGATAACATAACTGATTACTTCAATATACAAACAGTATGCCCCATACTGCAATGCCCTATTCAGTAGTTTGTCTTTCACTGTATGTTACTCTCTTTGTTTGTGACTGCCATTGTGCCTAAGTTAGGGCACTAAAGATCCAAAGATAAGCCCACCTACAAAATTAATAAAACATATAAACTCCATGTAGGCTCCTTGCAGAGCCTACACTGAGTTTACATGTTAGCACCACGGAGAGCGGTGCATATTAATTAGGCATGGTGTGCCTAAGCTAGGTTTTTTGGCTCACAACAGTGTTGCTGGCAGCAAAACCTTTTAAGTGAATGTGGATAGCAATTCCATGTAAGGGAGATTACCTACAATTTGCATATTTGCGGGCAATGCCACAATGATCACTGGGGCTTTACGAATAGCTGTCATTCTGTTAGTGCAACACATCTGCACAGAGGCCAACTTAATGAGAGGACAAATAACCAGTAGTAGGGACATATATGACATAGATGTCATATAGGAATGTGTTAGGATTTAACAGTCTCAACCTCTTAGAGCGAGAAATGTAAACAAAGCCATAACAATGGAGGACAAAAGGTCAGAAATAGGAACAGATTTTTAATATTGCTCTTCCAAACTTAGGAAGTAGATGGAATATATAGCTTGTACATTAGCATGAACTTTCTGAAGACCATGAAGTTTGAAACGCAAATGTCATTCTTCAGTTTCTGACTGTGCTCTGCAATGACAAGCCAATGATTTGACAGGAAAAAAATGTTATGAGGAAAAGATCACAAATATGAGACAAAAACTGGACATTCTGCACAGATCACGAAATGTTAGAGGTATGTACTCATATATATCTAATATTGGGTCACATCAGTCCGGAGATCATCCCAGTGATAAGGCAGAAAGCCACATATTTGATAAGGAAAACATCTGGACATCCTGGGAATATCTGGAAAGTTGAAGGATATGAATGTGAATTATATGGTCCAAACACAATACAGGACAGTGCACCTACAGTGCAGAGTATTGTGATATCCCATTCATGGCATTCTGTAGTGAAGCTGTGTTAATGATCTGTAACAGGACATGAGACTGCCATATAAAACAATCACTCAGGGGAAATGTATGTATTGAATAGGGACAAACAGATGAATTGCAGGAATTAATACAGGAAAAGAGTACAGGTGAAACTCCCTGATGTACAGCAGAGGAGGGCATGTCAGTGGAAGATGGTTTTAACAGCAACACCTAGCACATATCCATATAGTACAGTAATACATGTATAGTGAAAATGTGTTGTCTGTGACTATCACACAAGGTAACATAACAATGGGGAGGATGCATGTGTGAGATAAGCATCCTTACATGAATAATGCAGAGGACATCTATCAGGGTTCTGACATCCAATTTGGGTAGAGTGCATACTGGGAAGTAGTGCAAACTGTTATACCTGAATAGGAGTGTACGCTCAGTAGAGATCTCCAGCAAGGTGACCACAGATAAAGGATCATGCCAAACATTACAAGAACCAACCACAATCATGGACAATATCTGAATAATACCACCAGTAATCCCATGCCTCTGATATAACATATGTTATGTGGAGTGATAAGAGATGAGCCTACACACACACACACACACACACACACACACACACACACACACACACACACACTTGACAACTATTATGATACACCCTCACTCTGTGAGGGCAACCATGCACACTGTCCTGGTACTGTAATATCTGTAGGAGGTGTTAGGAGGGACACTGCTATACCTGCATGTGACAGTATGGGAAATACAGTCTAGTTTTCTTGTGTGCATGGCATATATCTATGGTACAATCCACAATGTCATGAATGATATACATGCCATTAATGTTGTGAAACACCTATGTATGCAGTGTGTGCATAAGTTGAACATGTAGCACACAAGCATCTGGTATAACAACTTGATTAATGTTCTGCACCATCAGACAGTCATGTATATTCCACAGAAAGAATAGCTAATTGGCTAATAAACTGTATGACAGTGCACTGAAACAAAGGTGGTACACTTCAGTTAACCATCACTGGAAGATGTGTAGGGTGGTATATGAAGAAGGACGCATTGTACACAGTTATTGGTATGATTAAGGCTGGTAACCATGAAGTTATTATGGCCTCTGATGGCATGTTTTTCACATATCCAGTACATGTGTTACATTCAAGGGAGTAGTCAGCACGTGACCACATGCTGGTGGATGTACCACTTATCTTCTTCCCCAGGACATAGGTCCCATACCTAGTGGTCTGATTATAGGGTGTGATGCTAACATTATACTTGGATGGTGTATCCGTTTCCTGATTCAGCAGATCCCTTCATGTGTCTTGTCAATGTAGGTGTTGTCATGGCTGTAATAGCAGTCTCTGGTATGTGTTGATACTGTCTATATTATACTAATACCACAGTTGGAGCAAATGATTGTCCACAAGCTGTAGTCCTTCAGGCAGCTGTTTGAACACAGTGTGTGTATGTCATCTGTGATGTCCATCACTTAACTAGTGGGCAGAAAAGGGCCTATAATATACCACTGATGTACCAGCCTGATCACTGGACCTGAGATATATGTCATGTCACACATTGTGACATAGTGAAATGCCACATATGTCATACACTGGTCTACCCACTTGGTGATATAGCTGTTTATGGCCACATATGACAGTGTTGATTAAATACCTCAGTGTGGATTTGTGCCAAATGCCTTGACCTGTTAAAGTTCCACAGGATGATACTGTTGTCATCATGCATGCCCTCAATGACCTCTTTAAGGACATCTATCAGATATAGCAGACCTGATGCATTAGTGACAACTCACAATGGTCTCTTGCACACACCTGGAATATTACTAGTGTACATGTAGAAGAGGTCTATGATGACATGTTGGTCTACCTCACAGTCAAGGAATGTCAAGATGTCTCTATACATGCATGCATCAGGTGCTGCCCCCACCTCAGGTGGATGCATGTTGATATACACCCTTGTATGGGAGCATAGAGCATGTGGAGGGTGTGTTAAACTGTGTATTGAACTGAATCAGGGAGGTGTATGTGCTGAGTCATGCCATAGTTGATCTGTGATGTTGTCACATCACACTGAGCATATGATAGGCCTGAATGAAGGTGATACAGTGCATACTGCCTATTGTGATCTGACCTAGTGTTTTGACATAATCACACATGCAGGTATCATTGAGAAACCCCCCAAGCTGAGGATTAAACCTTACATCATTTGATGGGTAAACAACTGGCTGACTGACATAACACATCATGTGAAAATTGGTGAATCAACCTGTACCAGTAGAGCTGTCACCACCGGTAAACCCCAGGGATCTGTGATTAGCCCTTCACTGTCTGAACTGTATTTCTCAACAGTTCAGGCTAAAGTATATGGCCTTTAGCTTACAAGTTTGGTGATTCTTGCATATTGTGTGCAATCATTGAGTCCACCAATGGTGATAACATAGTACAGGAGGAGCTAACACACACAACTGAATGGTGACTAAAGCACACAATGTAAAAATGATTGCAGAAATGTGTGTTTGCAATGTTGTCTATGTAAAAAGTGGAGTTCCAAGTTAATCACAGCATTTACAAGAGCCCTGCTATGCAGAAACCCAGTGATGCAAGCAATGGGAACATACTTAGATAGCAACCTGAACTTTGACCACCAAGTGTCCACACTGCTATTGAAAGCCTATGTTGTGCACATCATAAGTCATGCCATTATATTGAGATCTTAGGATTGTATGACAGCACTGCTATCAAACCTGATTACAGCACTAATAACGTATAATGCTCTTTTTTACATGTACCTTATCAGACAAATGTAGCAAATGGAGACCACAGGGCTTTTTCAGCAAGATAACACAGGGCCTACACACCATGCTGTGATTTATGTGTATAGATTAAAAGCCATGTCATGGTAAACTGCATTGTATAGGATGAGGTGAATTCTGTCTGGTCCCCCAGGCCAGTCTCTGACGCTGCCCTGGTGGGTGTACTGCACATCCAAAAATGTGATATAGCTGATGACATCAGCAGTGTCTGTTGAGAAGAAGATAACAGTCTCCCACACACTGGTGGAAAATGCTCTCTGTGATGGCAAGCAACACCTCACACACTCCCACCCAGTTGGCTGCAATGAGAATAGAACCCTTACCTATTTAGTTACACAAACTGCAGAACACAGTACTTTACACAAGCACCACAGCTGACTGGCTTGCAGTGTGTCAGATGACACTTTATAGCTGATGACATCAGCATTGTCTGTTGAGAAGAAGATAAAAGTGTCCCACCTGGTGGTTTAAAATGCTCTCTATAATGTCAAGGAAGAGCTCTCTCACACACTCAGTTGACTATGGTTTAAATAGAACCCCTACCTATCTAGTTACAAAGACTACAGAACACAGACTCTAATGCAAGTACCATGGCACACGTTTGATTTATACAGGAGTGCAGGTGAACTTATAGTAGATGACATCAACAGGCTATGTAGGAGACAAGAAGTCGGGAGGCCTGTATGAAATAGAGGAATAGGAATGAGCAAGTATGAAAATACTGTTATTGCATGACATTGGTGCAATAACTGTGGGATACATACTTCTGTTCTGCTGTCTTGATACACCCAGACCAAGTTGACTGAAGTGAGAACAGAATCCCTACCTATCTATGTACACTGATGACAGAACACAGTACTTAATGCAAGCACCATGGCACAAGTCTGAGAAGTACAGGTGAAAATATAGCAGATGACATCAGCAGGCCATATGGAGGACAACAGGTTGGGAGGCCTGCATAGGCACATAGCTTCATAGGTTCATATTAGGCTATGATCCTAATAGCACCATGGTGTTAAGAAGCCTAACTGTATAACAACACAAGTACCCTTATTCAACATAGTTGGATAGTCATTTTTAGCAGAGCGTGTCTATGTGCAGCACCTACTGACCCTATCCATGAGGGACATAAGTGCCAGCCCAGTGGTGACTTTACAATCACCCAACTAGTTGTCAAGGTTGTGCTTGAACTGGTTCATTGAGGAGCACTGCTTCACACACAATGGGAGCCTATTACAGAGGAGTGTGAATCACTGTAGGATATATATGTCTCCCCAGCATGTTCTGTTTAGGTCACAGGTTAAGTTGAGAACCCTGGAGCAAATTATTGTTGCCCCATTTGAATTGCAGATGCCCATCATATACAGAAGGGCAGGTTCTGAGACTGCTGTGCATGGCAGCCATGAGTCACCTCTCAGCAGCCTGCATGATGCCGAGTACAGTGATGGGTCTGTCAGTCTTTCTATTTATGTCATGTTTGTAGCCCTGGGAGTCTCCGAGACATAACCCTGTGTTCTCACCAATTGCTGCAGGTGTCTGGTGAGGTACATAGAGATGTGAAAATTGTACTCTATTATTGTTGTGAAAAGGGTAGAGTACAGCAGAGGCATGACTACCCTGGTCTTGGATGTGATGTCCATATATATGATGTGTGCAATGATGATTACGTGTGTCACCACTATAGGCAGATAGTGATGAAAGTGTAGATTGCTATGAACATGTGTTCCCAAGTCCCACAGCAGGGTGTTATGTACATCATAATTAGCAGGGGTACTTCATTGGCAAAGGTGAGAAAGAGTCATTGTATGCTTAAGCTTCAGTCTGTGAGTTTGTCACCAATTATTAATCTGTGTCAGTCCCTACCGTCACTGGGGGACTCTATATGAGTGTGTCTAGTTAACAGTCATCTGCAAAGTTGGGAGGGTGGCCTAATGGTTAAGGTGTTTGCCTTTCAAAGACAAGGTGCAGGGTTTGAGTCTCACAAGGGATAATTAGCTAGGCTTAAAATGTCCCACAAGGGCAGTTAGCCTAGTACTAATCTATAAACCTATATCTATAAACATATAAACTACAGGCCATCTATTATTGCCTGTGGTTCAGAGAAGTATTTCCCAAACAGTTAAGGGCCCAGGACAGATCCTTGTGGTATTCCACTGGTGAATGGGCTAGTGGTGGAGATGCAATCCCCTACTTTGAGATTGTATGTGTTCTGTCATTGAGCCAGTTAGCTATACATTTAGTACTGTATGGCCTAATTCTCAGATGGGTGATCATAACTATGAGACATGAATGGGGGACAGTGTCAAAGGCCTGGATAACTCAACATATGCAGGATGTCCCTTAACCCTCATACATATCTTTGGGGATAGTATCCAAGAAGTCCACAAGGATCAATAAGCAAGGTCTACCCTTGACAAAAAAAAACAGGTAGGGTCAAGTGCATTGAAGGTCACCTATGTCCCTGTGGATATGGTCCATGCTGATTCCTGCACTAGCCTTGCAGACAAGCCTCTTTAGGCATATAGGTCAATAGCTATACTTCTGCATGTTACTAGATTGATATACATGCATACCATACAACATTTTATATTACATTTTGTAGTGTGGTTGATTTATGTGTGGAAAAAGTACTGAGACCCCAGGGTTATATTGCTTAGGGGGCAGCACATAATGGATTTTAAATATATGACATATAGTTAGGTAGGGCCGTCAGTTTGTAATGTTTCTACATGTAATTTCATGCCATACAAAGGAAATGGACAGTAAACAGCAGGAATGCAGCATAGTATATGCATTTCCATAACACAGCAAGTAGTGGGTTTGCTTGATGGTTAGTAAAGTGCATTTGCATGTGAGATACACACGTTTGTACACTGCTAAGCAGTGTGCAAACACCAGCTGCATTGCTAAAGTCTGACAGCTAGTGCCGAGTCTCTGGAATACACCTGTTACTTGACTGATTCTGTAGCAGCATGTGTTAATGCAGTTACTGCAGTGATACATTCCTTTTTTGGGGGCCAGATGGTACTGGGCTCAAATACTACTGTATCTAATACTTTTAACTACTTCAGTATTACCATTGCTTTGCGTTGGTGCGTGATGCATACCATTGCACAATAATGCATAAAAGAAAAGAAATGGGGAAGATAGGACAGTGGTGAAAGGGGCATCAAGCAGATGGAAGAGCAATAAAAAGCAATACAGGAATATGCAGGAGGTGGGTAGGAAAGAATCATAGCTATCCATTTCTTCAAAGGTAAAAACTGATAATATATGCAGATTATTATCTGAATTTGGACTATCACCTTCAGAGAGAGGGATAACCACAACACAGTCATGCTGTATAACCAATTGGACCAAATCAAGTGTGTCAAGGAGACGTGTACAAAATGGGGAGCTATCTATGGGGCAATTATTTATTTATTTATTTTTGTGGGACAAGTGCCCTTTTTTTTGAGAGAGAGAGAGAGAGAGAGAGACAGCAATGTTGGGGAAGGGATGTAGGTATGTCTGGGTCTGGTAAGTTGGGTAGGTGAGGAAGCAGTTGCAGATGCAGATGGTAAGTGATGCACAACAATGGCAAGCAGTGAAAAGTTGTGTATATGTGTTAGGCAAATCTGAAGGCCATGCCAGTCCAGATAGCAGAAATATATTTAGTACATAGTATAACCATAGTCATACATTTGATAATAATGTGATAATATATAACAGGAATTGGGAAAAAGTAAAAGTGTATGGAATACACTGTGTTTGAACCTAGGACCCTGTCTATGGTAGCCCTACAATTACACCTGTTGCTACAAGAAGCTTGAGAAAACATTTGTCTATGTTGCAGTTCACTGCTGTCAGGGTCATGTCTGCTTCCTGGTGGGGGGGGGGTTCAGTTGTCCAGTCATAACACTGCTGTGCTTAGCACAAATTTGATAAACTCAGCCAAACCTGCCATTCATTTTTCTCCATTTCCTGTAAACACTGGCAAAAAAGAGAGAGAAAAGGATTCAAACCCAGTACTATCTGCCCCCCAAAAAGGAATATATTAATGCATTAACACGTGCTGCCACAGAGTCAGTTAAGTTGCAGGTGTGTTTCATAGAGGCAACACTAATTGTCAGACTTTAGCAATGTGTCTCGTGTTTATGCACTGGTTTGCTATGCACAAACATGTCTATCTCATATGCATATATACTTTGCTAAATGTTGTGCAAACCTGTTGCTTGCTACGCTATAGAAAACTACATATTATTAATTATTACTGTTGTTTATTGTCCATTTCTTGGGTATGACATGACAGTTCACATGGGAACATTAAAAAATGAAGGCCCTGTCTTACACTATGTCATATATTTACAATACAGTCATATGTTGCCCCCCCCCCCCCAACACTGCAACCCTACTGTCTCAGTATTTTTTTCACACATATAGCACATACATTACAGAAAGTAATATCAAATGTTGTATTATATGCAATGCACATCAATCTGCTAACATGCAGAACTACAGCTATGGACCCATAAGCCTAACAAGGCTTATCTGTGAGGCTAGGGAAGGGATCAGCATGGATCTTATCCATGGGGACATAGGTGACCTTCAACACATTTGAGTCAACTTATTTTGTGTTTCTCAAGGACAGATCTTGCCTATTGAACCTCTTGGACTTCTTCGATACTGACCCTGAAGACCTGGATGACAGATAAGAAGACATATTGCCTATGTTCAGTTATCTAAGGCCTTTGACGATTTCCCCCATTCATGTTTCATAGTGAAAAAGTATCATCTGGGAATTATGCCATACAGTACTATCTGGATAGCCAACTAGCTCACCAACAGAACACATACTCTCAAAGTTGGGGACTGCACCACCTCACCCATGCACCATTTACCAATGGAATACCCAACGGATCTGTTCTTTGCCCTCACCTTTGAGGAAACTAGTTCCTGAAGCTCAGCCAATGGTAGATGCCTGTGATTTATCACATTTGCAGATGACTGTTAACTGGATGCACTCATATAGATTCTTCCAATGATGGCAACATATTATAGAAGGGGCTGACAGAGACAAATGATTGGTGCCAAAGTCACAGACAGAACCTTACAGTAAACAATGCCTCATTGTTCCCTTTGGCAATGAAGTACCCCTGCTAATTACAATATACATACACCACTCTCAGCTCAAACACAGTGTGGTCAGACTTGTGAACACATGTTCATAGCAATCTACACTTTCATCACTATGTGTACATAATGGTGAGACACACATTCTGCATTCTGCACCTCATAAATATGGACATCACATCCAAGACCAGGGAGGTCATAGCTCTGTTGTACTCCACCCTTATCAGATCACTAATTGAGTGCAAGGCTCCCTTCTGTCTGTACCTCACCAGACAACTGCTGCAATTGGAAAAAAATAGAGGTTTGTGACTGGGAGAATTCAGGTCCTCCAAACATCACATACATGGAAAGAATAAAAGACCTGTCACTGTACTCAGTATTCTGCAAGCTGCTGAGAGGTGGCCTATGCCTGACCAACAGAGAAGTCTCAGACCCTGCCCTACTGGAAATGCTGGATATCTGCAAATCAAATGGGACAAGAATAACTTGCCCCAGGGTTCTCAGCCTAGTCTGTGATATAAACAGAACATGCTGGGGAGACAGATATATCCCCCAAGGGCTCACACTGCTATGTAATAGGCTCCCACTGTGTGTGAAAAAGTGCTCTTCAATGATTCTGTTCAAGCACAACCTTCACTACTGGTTGGGTGATTGTAAAGTTACCTCTGGGGTGGCACCGATGTCCCTTATAGACACACCCATTTGCTGCTGGTCAGAAAATCACTCTACTAACAATGACCATCTAAATATACTTAATAAGCTCATTTCTGTTTTTACACAGCTAGGCTTCTATTGCCACATGTATAGTGCTAACCATGTACTCCTAAAACTCAGTAAAAACACCAAGTCCAAACCAAAAGACAAAAACTAGAAGTTCTTGCACAGAAAGGCAGTACCAATACCACACACCATGCACTAAGTAGAAAATAATAAAATTTAACTGAGCGAGCTTTCGTCAAAATACTTCGTCAGAATCCTAAAACTCACAAATATAATATGTGAGAGATACAACTATACAGTTAATCTAAAATAAATGGTCTCTCTCTCTCTCAGGTAACAACAGACCAGATATCAAACAGGTTCTCAGCATACACACTTCACCTGCTCAACAAACCAAGAGCACAACACATAAACCCACATACACAGATGTATTCATTAGAGGCTTACCAAAAGAGCAGAGACCTCTCAAATGCAAACTTTCTGCACACATTACAGTCTTAATGGAAAACACTGCATATAAAAACAAATGTATCAGTGTCTCAACCCTTAAGCCCTTAATGCATAACACCTCAAAACCAATGTCTTGGTTATAGGCAAATCCATCCCTCACCAGGTTGTAGAAGGTGAAAGTCATAGTCAGTTGCCTGTCAGGTGCCTGGATCCGCAAAGTCATGAACTCGCTCAAGTCTCTTAACAGCAAGCACAGTTAAACCTTTGTTGTATTCCATGTCAGAGTAAATGAGTTGAGACATGCCTCACTAAACTATATGAAGAGGGATATGACTGAGCTCTAAAATTATGTGTACCAGACAGGTATGTTTCTAGCCCTAAGCAGCATTCTATCTTCACCCAGGATGATGCCTCAATACAAACAAAAGAATTTCTGACTTCAACAATTGATTTAGCTACTGGTGAGAGTTCAGGGCAATCCAGTATTTGTCAGCCTGGTTACGATATGGTTGACAGATCATGCTGCTTTGCCAGGGATGGTTTTCATCTGCCACCTCTTGCCTTTTGGTTACTGGCTAAGGTATTTGCCTCCCCCATAGTGCCTTTTTTAGGCAATGTCATAAGAGCAAAATACCTGACATAAAAATATCCTCAAAAGACAAACTCAAAGTTAGGCTGCTTAATGCTAGGAGTCTAAATCAGAAACTACACTCAATGGAGGCACTTCTTACATAGGAAGATGTCAATGTTTCTACAGTCACAGAGAGGTTTAGGGCCACAAAGAGTACTCAGGCCATGAAAGGCTAGAATGCCTTCCACACTTTCAGGCCACAAAATGAACATGAAAGAATCACAGGAGAAGGTGTATCCATCTTCATAAAATACAAATACACCTTAAGACTGGTTAAGCATTACAACTCATTAGATTTACTCCAAGTCCAACTAACTGTAATAAAGGCCCCCTCCACATTATTGTTAGCTACAGGTCCACCAGCATGAACCATGAAAACCACACAGTGCATTCCTGGACCTACTTCAGTCACTCATAGTCCAGCCAAACACCCTGGGCATGGGTTACTTTAACTATCCTTCCATCAATTGGGATACATGTATGAGCTCAAACATGCTTGCACTAATGTTCCTGCACTTTGTAAACAGGAATGCTCTGGAAAAGTTAGTCTGCACCCCCACATGGGGCTGAAATATCCTTGACCTAGTACTCACCAAAAATGGAGATTGCTGCACCACCCCATGTGTGAGACATTCCCTGATAAAGTCTGACCATAAATCAGTCATGTTTAATGTAACAATTGTACCTGACCCCCCCCCCCCCCCCGATCCAAAAGTTTGAAAATTTTCTCCAAAGGAAACTATAGCCTCCTCAGCAATGGCATTAATAGTTTCAAACTCCCTGCCACCACACTAACAGTAACGACTCCTATACAGAGATGTACACAAATGTCCTGTATAAACACCTTTACAAGTGTATAGATTTACCTGTACCAGAACAGATAAAAACTTACTCACAAAACACAAGCCACCCTGGTAGACATCTAACATAAACAGATTATACAACAAGAGAAAGAAACTGATGTCCAGGAATAAGAGGGAACACTCTCAACAGAAGAACACCCTCCATAGCTTGTAATGTCCTGTAAAGCTAATTATGAAACTAAATTATCATCCATAGCTAAAGATAACACAATGCATTCTTTAGCTATGTCTGTAATGTAATAGGGAAGGCCCAGCTTTGCACTGAATTCATAGTGGATGGTACCACTCATACTGAAACTGAGGACATCACCAACCTGCTAGCAGACAGATTTGGCAAACATTTTACATGCCTGTGTCCTCCAATCATACCCCAAAGCATATCTGTCACCAGTTCTCTACCTATCATCTCTAAAGAACAGGTCATAACCACACTAGCCAAGGCCAAAAACAAACATTCTATGGGACTGGCTAACATCCCAGTTGTTTACTAGATGGTCTATACCAAGAGTTAGTGTAACCACTAGGTACTCTTTTCAATCATAGTCTAAGTACTGGCTTTGTCCCAGCAGAGTGGAAAACAGCAACTTGCACAGAACGGGTCCCTCAACTAACCTCGAGAACTACTGACCCATAAGCCTGACCAGCCTTGTCTGCAAGGCCATGGAGAAAATCATCTTGGACCTCATCAACAAGGACTTTGGTGACCTTCAAACTCTTGACCAAACAAAGTTTGGCTTAGTTAATGGCAAATCATGCCTGTTAAACCTAGCAAAATTATTCAAGAGTGTCACTGAAGCCCTGGATGAAGGCAAATCAGTCATACGGTCTATCTCAACATGGCCAAGGGCTTGACACAATCCTCTACATAGGCATCATTGAGAAACTCACCCAGCTGGAGATTAATCCATGCATCATTAGATGGGTAGCCAACTGGCTCACCAACAGAACAGACAGTTATTGTTGGGGATTCCACCTCTACCAGCAGACCTGTTACCTGTGGTTTTCCACAAGGGTCTGTGCTGGAACAGTTTCTCAGAAATTCAGGTGGAAACCTATGGCCTGTGGCTCACTAAGTTTGCTGACAACTGCAAACTGGGTGCAATCATTAAATCTCCAAATGATGTCAACATACTACAAAATGCACTTACATACATAAGTGTTTGTTGCCAAAGCCACAGACTTAAACTTAACCTAAATAAATGCACTATTATCCCTTTCAGCAAAGGAGAAGTCCCTGAAAATTGCACTATTAATAATACCCCCCACCCCTATGTCCCAACCCAATGATAAGAGATTTGGGAATGCAGGTTGAACGCAACCTCATCTTTGGGCATCAAGTGTCCACAGTAATAAGGAAGACCATTTATGTTGCACACCTCATAATTAAAGGCATAGCATCCAAGACTAATGATGTTAGAACTCCTCTGTACTCATCCCTCATTAGACCAATAATAGAGTGCAATGTTCCCATTTGCATGTACTTCACCAGACATCTTCAGCATCTGGAGAGACTTCAGAGGTTTCTCACTACGGAAAACTAGAGACTTCCACCACATTACCTAAGCAGACAGACTGAAGGCCCTGTCACTGTACTCTGTATCTTATAGACTGCTGAGAGGCGACTTGTGGCTGGCCTACAGAGCAGTCTTGAACCCTGTCTTAATGGAAATGCTGCACCTCTGAAAATCAAATGGGACAAGACTCATTCTCTCTAGGGACCTTAACCTAACCTGCGACATCAACAGAACATTTGGAGAGACAGATATGTCTCCCAGAGTTTGCAGCTCCTATGAAACAAACTCCCCAATCAAGTGAAACTGGGATCCTCAATGACCCTATTTAAGAGTAACTTGGACAATTGAATGGGAAATAGTAAATTTACCCTGGAGGTTTCACCTATGTCACTCTTAGACAGGGGCAACTAGTGCTGATCATTAATTCACAAATATGGACTACACATCTTGGTCTATAAGGGAACAATGGTACAATTTGGTTAGGCTTGAAAAGGGCTTAGGGCCATTAGCCTAGTAAACTCCTATGAACCTAACACCATTATGGTAGTAGCCTCATATGAACCTATGAAGCTATGGACCTATGCAGGCCTGCCAACATCTTGTCTCACACATGGTCTGCTGGTGTCATGTACTATACTTTCAGCTGCAGTCTTGCAAAGGTCAGACTTGTCCAGTAGTGCTTGCATTAAGTATTGTGTTCTGTACACTGTTTCTATTCTCATTGAAGTTTTGTGTGTGTGTGTGTGTGTGTGTGTGTGTGTGTGTGTGTGTGTGTATGTGTGTGTGTATGTGTGTGTGTGTGTGTGTGTGTGTGTGTGTGTGCTCTTGCTTGACATTACAGACCATTTTACTGAAGCATGTGGAACACTGTTATTACCATATTCTTGACAGACACTGCTGATGTCATGAGCTATATCAGATTTTTGGATATGCAGTCATCCCACAAGGGCATGGTCAGACACTGGCCTGGAGGCCAGGCAGATGTCAGCTCATCCTATATCAGACAGATTACAGTGACATGGCTTTTAACTTATACACATACATCATGGCATGGTTTGTAGGCTCTGTGTTATCTTGCTGAGAAAATGCTGTGGTCTCTCCAGCTGCTGTGTGTGTCTGTTTAGGTGCATGCAAAAGGCAGCATTATACCATATTACTGTTCTGATGAGGTTTGACTATAGTGCTGTCATACAATCCTAAGATCTGAATATGATGGCATGACCTGTGATGTGCACCATACATTTGCCCTGGAAAATCATTAAAGAGAGAAGTTAGAAAGTAATGATACACATTGCAGTTTCTGACTTCACAACTCTTATAAGAGCATTCACTATAAAGTTGTGAAATTTTGATGCTATCGACTGTCTAAGTTTCCAAGGCCAATATAAGTCAAAGGTACAATGACCAGTTCAACAACACAAATGCAGATATGCTAAGCACTAAGTTAGCTATGCACCCTGAGCTTCAGAGATAGCTTTTGTATCCCTGACTCCAAAATATAGAAAACAGAGATATACTTCAGTTATCATCACTTACACAGGGTGTTGTGTGAGGTTCATTACAGAGAGAAGTTAGAAACCTAGGAGGAAACTCCCAGATATGCTCAGAACTAGTTCAAAATGATGTGAAGATTACTGATCCTACAGACATTGCCAACATACTGGCTGACAGGTTCAGTGCAAACTTCTCCCCTCCCCAAAGGAGAGATATCTATACCAAATGAGTGCAGCCCCCCAAACATCTCCAGCGCCCAAGTGAGAACTGCTCTCTCCAAAGCAAAAAACACAGCATCCATGGGACCCGATGGTGTCGGCTGTGTGCTCCACAAACTCAATGAGGAATTAAACCCACAGCTAGGACAGCTGTTTAATCAAAGTCTTACCTCTGGATACTTACCAGGAGTGGCGCACTGCAACTGTGGTCCCACTTCACAAAGGCGGTGCCTCCACAGACCCTGGAAATTACCGCCCATTAGCTTGACAAGCCTTATCTGCAAAGCCATGGAGAGGATCATAATGGACCTCATAAATAAAGACATAGGGAATTTGCAGACTTTGGATCCAACCCAGTTTGGCTTTGTCAAAGGCAGATCATGCCTTTTAAACTTGGTTGACTTTTTCAAACAGTCACCAAAGCCATTGATGAGGGAAAGGCAGTCCATACAGCCTACCTCGATCTGGCTAAGGCCTTGATACAATACCCACTCGGTATCATTGAAAAACTCATCAGCTTAAATGTTAACCCATACATCACAAGATGGGTTGCAAACTGGCTGAGTGACAGAACCCACAGGCTCAGAGTTGCTGGCCATGTCAGACTCAAAGCCTGTCACAAGTGGTGTCCCACAGGGCTCAGTCCTGGGCCCACTCTTGTTTGGCATCTACTTTTCAAGTACAAGCAAACACAGGAGGGTTATGGCTGACAAAGTTTGCAGATGACTGCAAACTGGCGCCATAGTAGAAAACACATCTGACACAGATATCCTTCAGAAGGGTCTCACAGTAACGGATAACTGGTGCCAGAGCCACGGCCTAAAGTTAAATGCCAAAAAATGCATAGTCATACCCTTCGGGAAAAACAAGGTTACCCTAGCTACCAAATAGGTGGCAATCCACTGAGCACAGAAGAAGTTATCAGGGACCTGGGGACCCAGGTTGATAGTAGTCTGTCATTCGACACCCATGTAGCTAAAGTAGTTAGGAAGTCCTTCTACATTGCCCACCTTATCATGAAGGGATTCTCATCTAGATCAAGGAGGTCATAGTCTCCCTTTACTCATCACTCATCAGACCAATGATTGAGTACAATGCCCCATTCGGAATGTATCTGACCCGACACTTGCAGCAGCTGGAGAGGCCACAAAAGTTCCTCACCAAAAGGATAAAGGGTCTCAAACATCTGTCCTATGCTGCCCGACTGAAAGAACTCCAGCTCTATTCAGTCGCTTACCGCTTGCTCAGAGGTGACCTTTGCCTAACATACAAGGCCATGTCAAACCCAGATTTGATGAATATGCTTCACCTCAAAAAAATCTAGATCCATCAGAGCCACAAGGCGGAGACTTAAACCTCGACACGGCTATTAATAGGACGTGCTGGAGGGATAGATTCATCACCCAAAGACTCCCTATGCTGTGGAACAAAATCCCGGTACATGTGAGGCAGAGCACCTCGCTGGCCTTGTTCAAGAGAAATCTTGACCAATGGATGGGAGATCGCAGATATACCCCAGGAATTACCTCAGTGTCACTGCTCGACAGAGGCACAGCAAAATAATGGGTATAGTTCCCCATACTAAAGGGGTGTAAGCCACAAAACAATGGGCTAGGCTTATAAATGCCCTCGGGCAGATAGCCTAGTATGAACCTATGAACCTATGAACCTATGACAGTACAAAGCATTCAAGTTAACATTCAAAATAGTAGAAATGATTAAAACACCGTGAATTACTTCATTCAGTTATTACACAGTTACTAAGCACCGATTACACTCTATTGAAGCACTAGGACCAGTCAGGTCTTTTTTACCTTACAATTGGCATTTGCTGCATAATTAACACACTACTGTGAAGCTTAGGGCTTAGTCAATGCTCTCACTCATTACAAATAGTCATTACTGCGTGGTAAGCATTCTACTGCCATTTACTGTGTATTACACACTGTATTGTGAAGCCTAAGGCTTAGTTAGGGCTCTCGCTCCTTACAATTGGCGTTTACTGCCTAAAAATAAGCTATGTATACCTTAAACTACCAGTCGAATGTCCTGCAGGTAGCTACAACTGCATAATATAGAGACAGGATATGTACAAATTAATTAAACAGCTGAGCACCCTCCATGTAGTAACAGAATTTGTATTCCATTCAAGGTGCTGAAAAGCAATCTTAGTTTGCCAGTCCCAGCAATTATTCTCGCAAATGCACTCTGGTTATATTAAATGCTGTCTCTGGGTGTAGGACACACTTTCAAGCACTATATAAATGAAGGTAATCCTGGCAGTAGGATGATAAGGAGACTTTCAAAGACACAGAGCCTGCATATTGAATCCAGGTGGCTTAAGGTATTACAGAGTGTAGGTCATTTGTAAAGATAGAGAAGAGGAAAGGACATTGTATGGAGCCTTGAGGGACTCCAAGGGTCATTGGGAGGTGGGAAGACAGTATATTCTGCCATAGTATAGCTTGTTGCCTGTTATTTAGGTAGGATTGAAACCACTGTATAGCAAGTGGAGTTAATGACAAATTTTTGAGTAAATTTATGAGTAGCTGGTGGTTGACCATATCAAAGGCTTTTGACAAATTGATAAAGAGAGCTGAGGTTAGAGTATCATTATTACGATTTTTATTGACACAGTTGGTGAAGGATAAGAGAGCAGAGGTGGTGCTGTGAAATGGTCTAAAGCCATGTTGGCAGATAGCTAGTAAATTGTTTTCTAGTACGTGGTTTAATAGCTGCTTATGAATGCACCTCTCCATGATTTTAGCCAGAGGGGATAATATGGCTATGGGCCTATAGTTAGATAAATCTTTGGAGTTACCATCTTTGTGCAGGGGGGTAATATGTGATATTTTCCAGAGTGATGGGATGGTTCCTTTAGAAATAGTTGTGTTGATGAGGATAGATATGGGGTAGGCTATAGTTTAGCAGCTTTTTGTAGATATTCTACAGGTAGTAAGTCTGCAGCGAGAGTGGTGGGTTTAAGTTTCTGAATAAGGGTGCAGATAAGGGATGTAGGAACAGGTTGAAATTGAAATAGTGGGGGATTGTTAGCATTATGGGAGGAATAAGTTGTGTCAGGGGACAGCTGATTGGCAAGAGATTGAATGGTCCCTGTGAAGAAAGTATTGAAAGAATTGGCAATTTGGTTGGGGCTGTTGTGTTCAGAGCCTGAAGGGTTAGGTGTGACTGAGCAACCTGGGTGTAATAGTTTATTGATACCAGACCAGAATTTTTTGAGGTTTATTTTGATGGGTTTGTTGTAGGTGACAGTAAAAGTGTATTTTATCTGACAGAATGGCTTTTTTGGTTTCATTTCTTAACTGTCTGAACTTTAATTGATCTGTGGGGCATTTAGTAGTCTGCCAGGTGGTCCAGGATTTGTTTTTTGGAGGATTTTTTGTTTGGTCATTTTGGAAAGCCATGGGGCTGGTTTAGATCTACATCTAATTGTGCGAGTTGGGGGATGGTAGTCAAGGGTGGTCAAGAATTTGGAATTAAAGTATTTGACTGCTTCTTTTAATGGTAGGTGTTTCAGGGGTGACCAGTCGCAAGCTATGAGTTCTCGTTGAGGTTAACATTTTTGTTAGATCTTATACTCTTGTAAATGGTTGGGTTTTGGATTTCACTCTTAAACCTGATTAGGAAGGTGAGTGAGTGGTCGCTTAGATCTTCAGGGAGGGTCCCTACTTTGTAGGATTGTTGATGATTATTTGTAAGGATCCTGTCTAGTGTGCCGTCATTGTTATTAAGTTTATTGGATCTAGTGGGAGATGTAATGGTTTGAAAAACAAAATGTAGGTTGATATGGGTAGAAGGCTGTTCAGATGTACAGCACCTGCAGTTTATGTTAAGGCCACCAAGTACTATTGTTTATTGTGGGTAGGTGGTGGACAGTCAGCTTAGGATAGCCTCTATGGTGCTGATATTGTTGCCTGGAGGAAGGTAGATACAGATAATATATATATAGATTTCCATTTGTTGAGTTGAATCTTGGAAATAAGAACCTCTGCATTACTAGTTAAGGGAGGTTCTGAGTTTATTGAGGTTACCTGTAATCCAGATCCAGTCGCAGAATACTATAGTTGGGAGGAATAATCTCACTGTCTTGTATTGATGGCTTGAGCCATGTTTCAGTGAGACAGAGGATGTCAAATGAATGTACATCCATGAGGGCATGCAGGGGGGCAACTTTGTTATTTATGCTTTGAATATTGAGATGGGCTATCAGGAGAGAGTTGTAAGGTCTGGTAGCCAAGTGTGTATAGCTAGAAGTTGGGGTGTTGGGCTCTGTGGTAGGGGTAGAGTTTGGGCCAGGATTAGGATGTATGTCCCCATCTATTAGGGAGTGCACTTGTGTTCTCAGAGTGAGTTTTAAAAGTTTACATATTAGGCTTTGAGCTGTAGTATGTGATGTGAGTGAGTCTATGAAATTTGGCGAATGAGTACTTTGGTGGACAGGATGTATTATTATGGCTATGAGGGATTATTAGAGTTGTTGTGGCAGTTTGCTTTTTGGGGTTGCTATAGCCTAGGGAATTAAGGTGTTTGTAGAAGGTAATTAGGTAAGGTACAGTTAGGATAGGGTGGAGTAAGAGTAGGAGTAAGGGTTTCAGGTGTGTTAGAGTAGAAGTGGGTGGCATTATACTTGTGTAGTGTTCAGGATACTATGCAGGGATGTTTTCAGATGTGTTACTAAGGTAAAGTTTAGGGGGAGGTGGGATTTAGCAATTTATAGGTTTGGAGTATGGGATAGGTTGAATGGAGGGGGGTGTGGTTCGGGTATGTACATCTAGAAGCAATGGGGTAGGTGGGAATTGGGGGCAGGGTAGGGGAGCGAAGTGAGCCCGCAGGGCGAACAGAGTGGGTAGAGCGACTCTAGGAGTGAATCCTAGGAGTACAATCGGTGGGAAGCTGATTGCTAAGGTAAGTTTGGGTAGAGAAAAGTGAGGGGTAAGAGGCTAGAGAGTTGGGATAGTGGTCAGGGTAGTTGAATAGAATAGAGTAAAAGGATAGAAGAGTAGAGTGGAACTGTACTCAACAAGTTAAGAATACTGTGTACCTGTGAGTTGTGTTTAGAGACAGTAGGAAAATATTTAGGAAAAAAAGGGTGTCACCTAGTGGCAAAAGGTTATATAGCAACAGTAGTGTCTCAATAAGAGGTAGCAGGGCTAGGAATATGAGGAGGGAAGGATGTAAGATAATTCTAAAGGGTACAGGAGGGAAAGTTTGTCTAGTAAGCAAGAGAAGAAAGGGTTTGGCTGCTGGCCGCCCTAGCTGATTGCCTAACAAGTAACTTATACAGTGGTATTTCAATAGACAGAAGTTGTACTATACATACTTTCTCCTATTTTAGTGTCCTTGAGGGGCTGTTGCACAGGGCAAGAAAGATTCTGTTCCTTAGCTTAGGGTGAGGACAGCAGGTTTTGGGTTGGTTTAAGGATGCAGGTTAACAGGCAGGGCAGTTCCTCAGCTTTAGTACACTAAAAGCAGGTAGGGTCGCTATTTGCATAAAGGGAGAGAGAAACAGAGAGGTAAAATAAGTAGGATGATAAGCACAGTTACCAGTGAGATAAAAAGCACATACTAGCATTAACACCAGGTGTAATTAGCCTCTATACTTAATGAACTAAGCAATCATCACCAAGCAAACATCACATACAGTAGTAAAGGTTAGTAGAAACAGTTAACTAGTGAATTAATCTGAGTTGCATCTTGCAGCTTCATAGAGCCATAACTGTAGCACTTTAAATACAGTCAGGGCAATACAGTTTATATGCACCAGGAACAAGATGGCGACTAAGGAGTACAGTATGAGTGTAGGCACAGTGGGTGCTATTTAAACATGGGCATACTATTCAAAATAGATATTTTCAGCAATTGTAGTGTCAGCTTTAACAATTGGCTTAAACACTGGTGTCATTCAAAGGGGATCCAGTATCTGTCTGCCTGGGATGACATGCTGGACAAGCCACGTTGCCGCATGAGGGACGGCTTGCACCTGTCACCCCTGGGATTCCGGATATTGGCAAAGGCTCTTGCCACCCCCATAGTGCCTTTTTTAGGCAAGGCTCAAATTCTAAACCTACCACCCTAGAACACAAAAAAGGAAAAAAACTAAGGGTAATGCTGCTCAATGCCAGAAGTCTAAATCTCAAAATGCACGCACTCGAGGCCCTTCTCAGTATGGAGAACATCGATGTCTGTGCTGTGACAGAAACCTGGTTCAAGGCTCCTGAGAGCACCCCAGCTATCAGGTTTTACCTCATATCATGCGTTCCGCCCCAAAATCGGACAATACCAAGAAAGGAGGGGGTATCCATATTCATCAAGGACACCCACACCTCAAGACTGGTGGCAACGCACGATGCATCGGAGACCATCCAGGTGCAATTAACCATAGGCAAGACTGCTCTGCAAATTGTAGCATGTTACAGGCCACCCTCACAAACTCAGGAAACTCACATGGCCTTCCTGAAAACACTAGAGGGGATAAATGTATCACCAAACACCATCATACTAGGTGACTTCAATTACCCTAATATAGACTGGGAACACTACTCAAGCCCAAACACCTAGCCCAAAAGTTCCTGGAATTCATAAACTCAAATGCCATGGAACAACTAGTCACCATCCCCACAAGAGGAGATAACATACTTGATCTCATCATCACGAACATGGGAGCACAATGTTCAACACCGAAGTATACCCCTCACTGGTGAGATCAGATCACAAACTAATCTCGCTGGAGGTCCTCATCCCACCCCACCTGAAATAAAAAGACCACAGTAAAGAACTTCTCAAAGCCGACTTCACACTTCTAAAGACTAGTGTGGTCTCCTTTCAGGCCCCGAGCGGCGGAAAACAATACTCAAGCCGCTGAATCACTTACAAACGCCTTCTACCAGCACCTGCAGGACTGCATGGATAAGGCAATCCCAAGCAAAACAAAGACTCTTTGTACCAAAGGCAAGCGTCCAGTCTGGTGGACCCCAGCCATAAACAAACTCTACAACAAAAGGAGGAAGCTACTACAAGATAGAGCAAAATCCTTAAAAGGTAAGACACCCTTGATCACTTTAAGTAAAAATCTACGAGCTCTCATATAATCATCCAAAGCAAATTTGAGTCAAAAATAGCTAAAGACTCAAAAGACAATCATAAGGCCTTCTTTAGCTATGTTAGAAACCTAGGAGGAAACTCCCAGATATGCTCAGAACTAGTTCAAAATGATGTGAAGATTACTGATCCTACAGACATTGCCAACATACTGGCTGACAGGTTCAGTGCAAACTTCTCCCCCCCAAAAGGAGAGATATCTATACCAAATGAGTGCAGCCCCCAAACATCTCCAGCCCAAGTGAGAACTGCTCTCTCCAAAGCAAAAACACAGCATCCATGGGACCCGATGGTGTCCCCGGCTGTGTGCTCCACAAACTCAATGAGGAATTAAACCCACAGCTAGGACAGCTGTTTAATCAAAGTCTTACCTCTGGATGCACTCCAGGAGTGGCGACTGCAACTGTGGTCCCACTTCACAAAGGCGGTGCCTCCACAGACCCTGGAAATTACCGCCCATTAGCTTGACAAGCCTTATCTGCAAAGCCATGGAGAGGATCATAATGGACCTCATAAATAAAGACATAGGAATTTGCAGACTTTGGATCCAACCCAGTTTGGCTTTGTCAAAGGCAGATCATGCCTTTTAAACTTGGTTGACTTTTTCAAACAGTCACCAAAGCCATTGATGAGGGAAAGGCAGTCCATACAGCCTACCTCGATCTGGCTAAGGCCTTCGATACAATACCCCACTCGGGTATCATTGAAAAACTCATCAGCTTAAATGTTAACCCATACATCACAAGATGGGTTGCAAACTGGCTGAGTGACAGAACCCACAGGGTCAGAGTTGCTGGCGCCATGTCAGACTCAAAGCCTGTCACAAGTGGTGTCCCACAGGGCTCAGTCCTGGGCCCACTCTTGTTTGGCATCTACTTTTCCAAGTACAAGCAAACACAGGAGGGTTATGGCTGACAAAGTTTGCAGATGACTGCAAACTGGGCCATAGTAGAAAACACATCTGACACAGATATCCTTCAGAAGGGTCTCACAGTAACGGATAACTGGTGCCAGAGCCACGGCCTAAAGTTAAATGCCAGAAAATGCATAGTCATACCCTTCGGGAAAAACAAGGTTACCCCTAGCTACCAAATAGGTGGCAATCCACTGAGCACAGAAGAAGTTATCAGGGACCTGGGGACCCAGGTTGATAGTAGTCTGTCATTCGACACCCATGTAGCTAAAGTAGTTAGGAAGTCCTTCTACATTGCCCACCTTATCATGAAGGGATTCTCATCTAGATCAAGGAGGTCATAGTCTCCCTTTACTCATCACTCATCAGACCAATGATTGAGTACAATGCCCCATTCGAATGTATCTGACCCGACACTTGCAGCAGCTGGAGAGGCCACAAAGTTCCTCACCAAAAGGATAAAGGGTCTCAAAATCTGTCCTATGCTGCCCGACTGAAAGAACTCCAGCTCTATTCAGTAAACGCAGCTTGCTCAGAGGTGACCTTTGCCTAACATACAAGGCCATGTCAAACCCAGATTTGATGAATATGCTTCACCTCAAAAATCTAGATCCATCAGAGCCACAAGGGCAGGAGACTTTCGACACGGCTATTAATAGGACATGCTGGAGGGATAGATTCATCACCCAAAGACTCCCTATGCTGTGGAACAAAATCCCGGTACATGTGAGGCAGAGCACCTCGCTGGCCTTGTTCAAGAGAAATCTTGACCAATGGATGGGAGATCGCAGATATACCCCAGGAATTACCTCAGTGTCACTGCTCGACAGAGGCACAGCAAAATAATGGGTATAGTTCCCCATACTAAAGGGGTGGCGTAAGCCACAAAACAATGGGCTAGGCTTATAAATGCCCTCGGGCAGATAGCCTAGTATGAACCTATGAACCTATGAACCTATGACAGTACAAAGCATTCAAGTTAACATTCAAAATAGTAGAAATGATTAAAACACCGTGAATTACTTCATTCAGTTATTACACAGTTACTAAGCACCGATTACACTCTATTGAAGCACTAGGACCAGTCAGGTCTTTTTTACCTTACAATTGGCATTTGCTGCATAATTAACACACTACTGTGAAGCTTAGGGCTTAGTCAATGCTCTCACTCATTACAAATAGTCATTACTGCGTGGTAAGCATTCTACTGCCATTTACTGTGTATTACACACTGTATTGTGAAGCCTAAGGCTTAGTTAGGGCTCTCGCTCCTTACAATTGGCGTTTACTGCCTAAAAATAAGCTATGTATACCTTAAACTACCAGTCGAATGTCCTGCAGGTAGCTACAACTGCATAATATAGAGACAGGATATGTACAAATTAATTAAACAGCTGAGCACCCTCCATGTAGTAACAGAATTTGTATTCCATTCAAGGTGCTGAAAAGCAATCTTAGTTTGCCAGTCCCAGCAATTATTCTCGCAAATGCACTCTGGTTATATTAAATGCTGTCTCTGGGTGTAGGACACACTTTCAAGCACTATATAAATGAAGGTAATCCTGGCAGTAGGATGATAAGGAGACTTTCAAAGACACAGAGCCTGTTAGGTGGAACCATCAGCTACAAACACCAGTGCGCATAGGGTTGCATTAGATGTGGATCATGCCTATACAGTTAAGCTTCACGTGTAAAATATGTTATGCCTAGCAGGTTGTGAAATAGGTAGACAAACACAAGCAACAATCGCTACCTATGAGGAGGAATATACTATGACTCTAAAGGCACTACCAAAAACATTCTATGTAGCAGGCAGTAAGTAATACAAAGCACGTGCATCAAACAGTACCATGGTTAGCCAGTAACAGAGTTATTCTGCATCAGTATTGTCCAGGTTGTTGTTAATGTCCCCTTTTACTCAAAATAATACCCTTACAGACAGCTTCATGTGAAAAACGCTTATCTGGCAGTTAAGGTTATAACAGTCACAACTTACACAAGGCTGGACACCAGAGCTGGGGTAGCACAGCAGCCAGGAGCTAATGCATGGTGAAAAGATGGCAGCACATGGGGTGGGGTAAATTTATAAGGTTGATGAGGTCATGAGTGAGAAAGGGGAGGGGAGAGATAAATGAGGGCATGTAGAGATCAGATGTGACTAGCATGTCACAGCAGGTAATGAGGGCAGTTAGATGCCTCTTACATAGTCTGTAGTGGGCAACTACTCTTGAGAAGAAGGGAGGAATGTGTAAGAAGAGAGGGAGTTAAGGGGCGAAGGGATAGGGTGAGAATCAAAGTAGTGGTGGCTACAGGGAGTAGGAGGGATGTTTACAGAGATAGGGAAGTATAGTCAGAGCTGCTGTAGGAGTGAATCCTAGGAGTACAATCAGTGGGAAGCTGATTGCTAAGGTAAGTTTGGATAGAGAAAGGTGAGGGGTAAGAGGCTAGAGAGTAGGGATAGTGGGCAAGGTAGTTGAATAGAATAGAGGAAAAAGGATAGAAGGGTAGAGTGGAACTATACTCAACAAGTTAAGAATACTGTGTACCTGTGAGTTGTGTTTAGAGACAGTAGGAAAATGTTGTGTCTTTCGGCTTATCCCAGTTAGGGGTTGCCACAGCAGAACTTCAGTCCGCTAATGTTTGGTAGAGGATTTTTACGTGCCGAGTTACCAGCCCTGACACACAATCTTCAATGAAGGCACACCCATTCACGTATGCCTCCACACAGAAGACGCTCTAGCTGAGAATCGAATGGGACAACGTCTTGCTGTGAGGCAACAACGCTACTGCAGCACCACTACCACGGGTCCAGAGACAGTAGGAAAATATTTAGGAAAAAAATAGTGCCACCTAGTGGCAAAAGGTTATATAGCAACAGTAGTGTCTCAATAATATGTAGCAGGGCTAGGAATATGAGGAGGGAGGGATGTAAGTTAATTCTAAAGGGTACAGGAGGGAAAGTTAGGCTAGTAAACAGGAGAAGAAAGGGTTTGGCTGCTGGCCGCCCTAGCTGAGTGCCTAACAAGTAACTTATACAGTGGTATTTCAATAGACAGAAGTTGTACTACACATAATTTTTCCTATTTTATTGTCCTTGAGGGGCTGTTACACAGGGCAAGAAAGATTCCGTTCCTTAGCTTAGGGTGAGGACAGCAGGTTTTGGGCTGGTTTAAGGATGCAGGTCAACAGGCAGGGCAGTTCCTCAGCTTTAGTACCCTAAAAGCAGGTAGGGTCGTTTCTCCTATTGTTTGTGCTTGAGGGGTTGTTACACAGGGCAAGAAAGATTCAGTTCTCTAGCTTAGGGTGAGGATAGCAGGTTTTGGGTTGGTGTAAGGATGCAGGTCAACAGGCAGGGCAGTTCCTCAGCTTTAGTACCCTAAAAGCAGGTAGGGTCATTTCTCTTATTTTATTGTCCTTGAGGGGCAAGAAAGATTCCGTTCTCTAGCTTAGGGTGAGGACAGCAGGTTTTGGCTTGGTTTGAGGATGCAGGTCAACAGGCAGGGCAGCTCCTCAGCTTTAGTACCCTAAAAGCAGGTAGGGTCGTTTCTCCTATTTTATTATCCATGAGGGGCTGTTGCACAGGGCAAGAAAGATTCTGTTCCTTAGCTTCGGGTGAGGACAGCAGGTTTTGGGTTGGTTTAAGGATGCAGGTCAACAGGCAGGGCAGTTCCTCAGCTTTAGTACCCTAAAAGCAGGTAGGGTCGTTTCTCCTATTTTTTTGTGCTTGAGGGGCTGTTCCACAGGGCAAGAAAAAATCTGTTCTCTAGCTTAGGGTGAGGACAGCAGGTTTTGGCTTGCTTTAAGGATGCAGGTCAACAGGCAGGGCAGTTCCTCAGCTTTAGTACCCTAAAAGCAGGTAGGGTCGTTTCTCCTATTTTTTGTTTTTGAGGGGCTGTTCCACAGGGCAAGAAAGATTCTGTTCTCTAGCTTAGGGTGAGGACAACAGGTTTTGGGTTGATTTAAGGATGCAGGTCAACAGGCAGGGCAGTTCCTCAGCTTTAGTACCCTAAAAGCAGGTAGGGTCATTTCTCCTATTTTATTGTCCTTGAGGGGCTGCTGCACAGGGCAAGAAAGATTCCGTTCCTTAGCTTAGGGTGAGGACAGCAGGTTTTGGGTTGGTTTAAGGATGCAGGTCAACAGGCAGGGCAGTTCCTCAGCTTTAGTACTCTAAAAGCAGGTAGGGTCATTTCTCCTATTTTTTGTGTTTGAGGGGCTGTTACACAGGGCAAGAAAGATTCTGTTCTCTAGCTTAGGGTGAGGACAGCAGGTTTTGGGTTGGTGTAATGATGCAGGTCAACAGGCAGGGCAGTTCCTCAGCTTAAGTACCCTAAAAGCAGGTAGGGTCATTTCTCTTATTTTATTGTCCTTGAGGGGCAAGAAAGATTCCGTTCTCTAGCTTAGGGTGAGGACAGCAGGTTTTGGGTTGGTGTAATGATGCAGGTCAACAGGCAGGGCAGTTCCTCAGCTTAAGTACCCTAAAAGCAGGTAGGGTCGTTTCTCCTATTTTATTATCCTTGAGGGGCTGTTGTACAGGGCAAGAAAGAGTCCGTTCCTTAGCTTCGGGTGAGGACAGCAGGTTTTGGGTTGGTTTAAGGATGCAGGTCAACAGGCAGGGCAGTTCCTCAGCTTTAGTACCCTAAAAGCAGGTAGGGTCGTTTCTCCTATTTTATTGTCCTCGAGGGGCTGTTGCACAGGGCAAGAAAGATTCAGTTCCTTAGCTTAGGGTGAGGACAGCAGGTTTTGGGTTGGTTTAAGGATGCAGGTCAACATGCAGGGCAGTTCCTCAGCTTTAGTACCCTAAAAGCAGGTAGGGTCATTTCTCCTGTTTTATTTTCCTTCAGGGGCTGTTGCACAGTGCAAGAAAGATTCCGTTCCTTAGCTTAGGGTGAGGACAGCAGGTTTTGGGTTGGTTTAAGGATGTAGGTCAACATGCAAGGCAGTTCCTCAGCTTTAGTACCCTAAAAGCAGGTAGGGTAATTTCTCCTGTTTTATTTTCCTTGAGGGGCTGTTGCACAGGGAAAGAAAGATTCTGTTTCTTATCTTAGGGTGAGGACAGCAGGTTTTGGGTTGGTTTAAGGATGCAGGTCAACAGGCATGGCAGTTCCTCAGCTTTAGTACCCTAAAAGCAGGTAGGGTCGACAAGGCTGGACATCGGAACTGGGGTAGCACAGCAGCCAGGAGCTAATGCGTGGTGAAAAAGTTAGAAAGTAATGATACACGTTGCAGTTTCTGACTTCACAACCCTTACAAGAACATTCACTATAAAGTTGTGACATTTTGATGCTATCAACTGTCTAAGTTTCCAAGGCCAATATAAGTCAAAGGTACAATGACTAGTTCAACAACACAAATGCAGATATGCTAAGCACTAAGTTAGCTATGCACCCTGAGCTTCAGAGATAGCTTTTGTATCCCTGACTCCAAAAGATAGAAAACAGAGATATACTTCAGTTATCATCACTTACACAGGGTGTTGTGTGAGATTCATTACAGACAGAAGTTAGAAAGTAATGATACATGTTGCAGTTTCTGACTTCACAACCCTTACAAAACATTCACTATAAAGTTGTGAAATTTTGATGCTATCAAGTGTCTAACTTTCTAAGTCCAATAAAAATCAAAAGCACAATGACCAGTTCAACAACACAAATGCAGCTATACTAAGCACTCAGTTCGCTATGCACCCTGAGCATCAGACACAGTTTTTGTATCCCTGAATCAAAAAAATAGAAAACAGGGATATAGCACAGTTATCATCACTTGCACAGCATGTTATATGGGGGGGGGGGGGCAGGAAGCCTAGACTGACATAAAAGGTCATTGAGTGTGTATGATTAAGAAGGGGAAGGCAGTCATTGGGATAAAATAACAAATGGCCAATGAGACAAAATGAGTAACTGTTGTGTGTGTGTGTGTGTGTGTGTGTGTGTGTGTGTGTGTGTGTGTGTGTGTGTGTGTGTGTGTGTGTCTGTAGGTCAGGTGAAATTGATGTTTGTCTGCATGAGCACAGCCAAGCTCTGTGCTAGCTCTCCATCTTGGTCTATCATACAGCTGTAAGCAGTGCATGGTAGCGGTAGCAATTCATCATTGTCATCCCTGACCATGGGAACTGGATCTGCCAGGTGTTTTGTTTCCACCTTCACGCCCAAAGACAGATGCAGTGCTGCTACCTGAACATGACTGATATCAGCTGGATGAGCTCCATTCACAAAGATGCCCATGACCATGACCGCATGGCCTGCCACATCTGGGTGTGGACAACACACTCATTGACAGATCAGTGGAAGTACTCTCAATATGGGAGTGTGATTGGGCATGGCCACGTTAGCTGACAGCAGATGATGTGGTTGACCTACACCCACAAGGATGCCATTCCACTCTCAGCAGATGTTCCATCACAGACATTGCTCATTCCATGACAGACACTCTTGATCCATCACAGACACGCCTCATTCCAACGTGTTATCCACCAAAAAAGTGAATTGGCAACACAGTGGAGGCAGTCATGAATGTCAGATTATGTCACATACACAATCCTGAAAATTTGTCTGGAGCACCTATGGGAACATGCTTGTGCCTCCATGATTTCCCTAGACATACTTTTGGTCTAGATGGCTTTTTGATCTAGGGGTATGATTCTTCAGGGTGGTACAGTGATGCAGTCGTTGTGCTGTGGTCTACAGCAAGAGGTTCTACAGTTTGATTATTGGCTGGGGTGCCTTCTGTGTGAAGTCTGCATGTCCTCCCAGCATCCGTGTGGGTTTCCTCTGAGTGCTCCAGTTTCCTCCCATGTTACAAAGACATGTGTCTAGAGCATTTCTCCCCAGGCCTCCATTGAAAATTGGCTTTGTTACAAGTCAGACTTTCCCAGTAAATAAATGTTATATAAATAAATAAATAAATAAATACATTGAGTGGCATAGGAAGTGACACCTGCACCAGGTGACGGAAGGACAGCAGGCCACCTCTAAGCACCCCTATCAGTCCTCCTGTGTGGCACCTTGCCCACACTTTTGCTACGGCCAGACTCAACAGGCAATGAAGCCACAATAGCCACACTTCCCCGATCAATGTCCTCTCTTTCCACCTGTTCAATATCTGTGGCTTGAGTAGGCCTACTGGGTGTGTCCAATGGAAATACAGGGAATGGCTGTATGTTAATCTCTGTGTCAAATTCAACATCTACAACCTACAACTGTGCCTCCGTTTGACCACCACCATCATCAGAGTCTACTGATACACTGACATCAGGTGGCACAGGGTCCACGCTCCCACTGTCATGATCAAAGAAACACAGAAATACATTAATACCTCCACTACTATAGTCTAATATATGCTAACAAACTAGCAGTGCTACCACTATTACAGACAGTGCAGCAATGCATACAACAGGCTTGAGATCAAATTCACACAATGCAATATTTATTTAAATTGCTCAGCAGTACTGACATAAAAATATCTGGCTTACCATCTGCAGAAGACATACTGTGCTGTAGTTCAGATGGTCTTGGAAGAAGTTAAGCAAGAGATAAGGGCAACATCATCACAATTATCAGTAACATTGGGAGTAACACATTTACCCCTTTATATGTGCATTAACTCTACTTTCAACAAGAATGTAGCTGACAACTCCAACCTAAGCTTATAACTATAGCAATCTTCATTCCCCCTCAAAAAAGATGTGAAACAGAATTAACTTATTCATTTAAATTATTGAACTATACAACAGTATACAACCGTTCAGATAACAAAAGCCTACCTGGAAGCTCCTCCTGGCATGTGCTTGCTGTCTCAGAAGTTGTTGCGCCCACATCCAGGAGATGCTGTACTGCACTCTCCTGGGAGCTCTCTTGATCTCTGATATTGGCCAGGAACTATTCATTAGGGATTAGTGGTGGTTCCCTAGCAGGCTCTACCCTGTTAACCATTTGGTCATGGCCCACTGCAGCTGCACACCTCCATGCAGATGTGATCATGTCAGTGGCCCTGTGGCACACCTGCTCATATGTTCTGCCATGGCCACCCAGGGCATTGGCATCCTGGACAATCTGCTGCCATATTTGCATCTTACATGCCATATCTCCCTGTTCTCTTTCCAGGAGAAAAGCACCATGTTGCCTAAACCCATCAACAATTACTTGGTTTTCAGCATGGGTGAAGGATGGTCTCTGTGGATTGATGCACCTGAGTGGCATACTCGTAGTGTCCTAAAGGACAATAGAAGTATAATACACATAACTATCACATAACTACAAAATAACTGTTTCCAGATAAAACAGAAAAGATAGCCAGTCAATATTACCCAATGGAGAAAGATAAAACAATCTAGAGAGGTGAAATACATACAACAGGCAGGATGCAAAACAAGGAGAGTAACAAAAGCAACATACTCTTGTTTGTACCAGAATAGTTACTCACCTTTGCTCTCTCCCCTAAAAACAGCAGTCCATTCTTGTTTGTGCCATAACAGTAAATCATCTTTTCTTCCCCCTCCCACAAAAGAACAGGCATATTACCCATTTTGCTAACAAAACATCTTTGAAATAGTAAAAGTGCTATCAAAGTACCTGTACCCAAAACATTTGTACATATTTATTACAAAGCATTCCATTGTCATGTATTGACAATCATGTGTACATCTGAAATGGCTTGACAAGCATGCCCATGTCATCAGTACACTTCCAACTAATGCATACAGATAAAAGTGTCAAAACCTTTGCTTCACATTATTCTTAAATACATTCCCGCATATGCAGTATGTGGGTGACAAAATGTGAGCATACCCACTGAAGTTCAGTACTCCTCTGTACAGATATATCCTGAAGAAAAAGCATTTATGCAGTCTTCCAGACATATACTACTCTACTCACTATCAGTTTGGCTAGCTATATGGATACCTTTTTATATGGTGTAGATTATTAATGGATTGCATCTGTCATTGTCTGTGTTTCATAGATGCTGATTACAGCATAAGCAGCCGAATTGCATGCTAATCAACCAATCCAACATAGTGGAGCTGTTCAGCAAGCTATAAGGCATCTATGTAGATTCCTTGCTGGTTTTTCCTGCAGATTTCAAACCTTCTGGAGTACGGACATGGAAAGTGTACACAGACAGAATGTTAGGGGCTGCTGCTTTAATCCATTTGTAAGTGCTACTGGCTGAAGCCAGTGCTGCTGCTGCTGCCAATAGGCCTAGGCCAAGAAGGACATGAGTTTTCAGGCCCTGTTTAACTTTTCACAACCTACATGATGTGGAAATTGTAGAACACTACAGGGTGGACAGGGACACACTACAGGAACTTTGCGACCTCTCCTGTCCACAACCCACAGCCAGGGCCAACCAAGGGGATTCCATCCCAGTGGAAACTAAGGTATGTGTAACCCTTAGAATCTTAGGTACAGATGCCTTTCAGAGACCAATGGGGGATATGCTGGGGGTGTCAAAAGCATCAGCATCCAGGATCCTCCACCAGTTTCTGGATGCTATGCTCCAACATTCCAGTGAGCACATACATTTTCCCTGCAGTTCTGAGGAGAGGACCAGAAATATGCAACAGTTTTACCAGGTAGCACACTACCCTGAAGTACTGGGTGCCATAGACTGCACTCATGTAGAAATTGAAGCACCACTTGGGGAACAAGGTAGGCTCTACATTAACAGAAATGTCTACCACTCTATCAACTGCCAAGTCCTGTGTAATGCAAAGGGAATCATCTTGAATGTATGTGCTGGCAACCCTGACAGTTACCAGAACTCACATGTCTGGCATACCTCCCAGCTGTATCAAATGTTTGCTAAGGAGGATATCCTACAGGGCCATTTACTGGGGGATGCAGGCTATGCACTGGAACCATGGTTGATGACATCCATCAGAAATGCACACACATCCACTGAAGAATGCCATAATAATGCACATGCTCAAACCAGAAATGTCATAGAGCATGTGTCTGGGCTGCTGAAGTCACAGTTCCAGTGCCTAGATACATCTGGGGGAGCCCTGCAGTACAATCTATGGACATGTACAGAAATCTTCAGAGTACGTGCCATGCTACACAACATAATCCTGAGGAAATAGCTGCAGCAGGATCAGCAAAGGGAAGGGGCACACATTCTACCACCAATGCCAACATTACCACAATCACAAGCAGATGAGAATTCACAGTGGGGAACCACCAGCTGCTCTGGATATAGGCAGATGTAGGTATGTTCAGTATGTCCTTCCATTGGCTAAGAGACAATGCATAGCACACTCACCCCCCCTAGGGGCCTAAAACCTTCCTCCTACGCACATACATATAGTAACATTGATGCTCAACAGCTTACACAACTTTTGCCTCCCCATGTATTGGCTGTGTACTGCTTGCATTAGATTGAGTCAGGCCTGGACTAACTCTATGGCAACTTCGGCATTTACAAGGTAAGTCTTGTGCCTGGAGTGTATTGTTTATAATATTATGGCATATCCTTGTGTTTCATCACTCGGTACAGTAGGCAAGAAAAAGATGTGAGATTTGCACAGAAATTACTTTAACATGTGACAGCAGAGACTTACTTGACTTATATGTGTCCATTAGTAAGTAGTAGGCCTCAGGCATCAAAGATTCACACAGTCATACTTCTCAAAAGTACTGATCATTACAGAATACCCTCAGGTTAGCACCATACATTTGTTCTGGAAAATTATTATTTATTTATTTATTGACATTGGTTGACCAGGAAAGTTCACTGGATCAGAGACCCATTTTCAGTGGAGGCCCAGGAGGAAAAGCCCCACATAACATAACAAGTAAAAATTTTACAGAGACAAATTATACAGATAGAAGTTGAACTACTAAAAACAATAGTCAAAGCTAATGCATAGTACATAAAGTAAAAAAATGGTGAAAAATCAAATACAATGCAAAGATAGTCAGCCTGTTTTACAGATGATTGCAAGAGGAAGGAAAAAAAGGGGTGAAGTTAGACAGTTAGTTGTAAGTGTTGACACAAAGATGAAAAAGGACATTGGCTAAGACACAGTAACTTGGAGGTATGGTGATAGAAATAACAGTATTGAGTGGAAGTTCATGACAATTTGTTTGCACAGCAACAGAAAGGGAAAAAGAAAGCAGTGGTGGAGATTAGGACTGAAGAGTAGAGAGAAGTTAAAAGTAATGATGCACATTGCAGTTTCTGAATTCACAACCCTCACAAGTTCAAACAACAGGCAGGATGCAAAACAAGGAGAGTATCAAGAGCAATATATCCTTGTTTGTACCATAGTAGTAACTCACCCTTGTCCCCTGTCCAAAAGAACAAGCCATTCCTGTTTGTGCCATAACAGTAACTGACCTTTGCTTAACCCGAAAGAACAGTCTATAGTTGTTTGTGCCACAACAATAACTCAGCTTTGTCCTCCCCTCAAAAGAACAGTGTACCCTTGTATTTGCCATAACAGTAACTCAACTTTGCCCCCAAAAGAGCAGTGTATGCTTGTTTGTGCCATCCAACCTGCCCTTCAGTTGTTGACAACTGCATATCATGTTAATCCCAGCTAATATCCTCACAAAAGGTAAGGCCAGTGATATAGAATGTCTTACCACTGCATGTCTCAGAGTACTGGTCAGATAACTGATGAATGACCAAAAAACACAGAAAGGTAAGACAGAGCTGTATATTTGCAAGCAATAATCAAAGCAGGTTATGTGATTACTAAGTGTACTACATCTAAATATAATAAATGTACAAATAGTTTATGGTTTGATAGTGTGCATTCTGTTGCAGTTGGTTGTGTGAAGAATGACTTCAGTTCTTTGCTGCAACACTGTTTGTGTATGTCACAGATTGCTTTTCCTCATTTCAACTATTTCTCCCTTTTTTCTTTTCTTTTTGTTTTTCTTTTTTTTTTCTTTTCTTTTCTTTTTGCCATGATTTCCATGATGTGCCACTTAGCACAAACATGGGAACTGGAGAAAGAAGAATGTCAGGTTTGGCTGTGCTTATCTCATTTGCATGAAGCGTAGCAGTGTGCAAACTGGATCACTGTACCACCCGGAAAGCAGACAGCCAAAAATAGAAATCAGATACATAAGATTAATGCTACTGGGCATTGTGCAAACCCAGTAAGCTGCACTGCACAATGGCAATGATTACAGTACAATAGGGGATGTTATTTAATTAGTCCTGTGGCAGCAAGTATAAGTGCAGGGGTGGAGTTCAGATGTTCCTGGGGTCTAGTACAGGGTGTGCAACTCTTTTTTCACTGTTGTGATATTGCAGTTTATAGCGATGAACTGAAACATGAACAGCTGTTCTTTCAACTCTACTGTGACAACAGCTGTAAGGGTATGATTGCTATTCACATGGTCCTGGGTTCAAATGCAGCATATTCCATACATTTGTAGTGTTGTTCCACTTCTTATTATAGTCCCTCTCACTTATGACACTTGACATAGAGCAGATGATATTAATTATATGTATGAGGGCTGAGGCACTAATATTGTGTCAGTTATATATTTATTTATCTATTTATTCATCTATGTGTTATAACATTTATCAAATATATGACTGTGGGTATACTGTGTGCTATGTTCCTGTAATATATTTCTGCTATCTGAACTGGCATGGCCTTCACATTTTCCTAACACACATACACAACTGTCTGTGTAATTTTTCACTGCTTGCCACTGTTGTGCACCACTTACCATCGCACAAATGCTGGCCTCAAGGTTGTGCACTGACTAGCACAATGATTGTGCGATGGAAAGCAGTTGTCAACATTTTCAAACAGTGTGCACACTCCCAATAAACATGATAACAGGAAGTGGCATGAAACCATCATTCTCCATTGTGCTTGATTTGAGGTAGACATGGCAGACATTTGTGGAGAGGGTGTGCGATTTAGGAGTCAGAGATGGGGTGTCCAGGAGTCCAAGATTTTTGTTGAAATCCAAGTGATACCCCTACAGGGGCATGCTACTGCAGGGGACTATTCTGGGTCCCAGTATACGTCAGAGGCTTAGGATAGTTTGGCCTGGGATGTAACCTGTGCCACCAGTATGCCTCACACTGGTGACCAATGTAGGCATCACTACAATGACCTCCAGAGGAGGAAAAGGGGTACCCTTGATGCTTAGATCAAAGAATTTAGAACACAGGACATCCCAGACATGTGTAAGTATAACATACAGAGAGCACTTGTAAGATTTATAAGCTGAATATAGGCAAGAGTGGTATTTATAATGGCATTTTGCTCTGTTCTTTTTTTTCCACAACTGCCAGGGAAAGAGAGGTCAATGTGACAACCCATGGTGCTAGATGGGTGAGGATGAGGGAATCATGTAGTATGAATGCAGCAGAACAGTACTGCTATTGTAGCATTAAAAGTTAAAGATAGCTGTTTTGGTATTTTATAGAGTTATATCAAAATGAGCTTGCATATCTCAACTGCAAAAGCAAGTATGCATGCATTAGTCTGTAGCAGAAACCAAGAGTCCAGTATTAGAATATCAAACTGAGCATGCATATCTCAACTGTAATAGCAAGTATGCATACATTAGTCTGTGCACAAACCAAGAGAACAATATTAGACTGTAGTCAGAGGTTGTGGGTTCAAATACCACACTTCCCAAGTATACAATACTGTTAATTCTGCAATTATATTTAAATTACAATAAAACCTCTATACCAGTGGCACAAATGCCCTGCTGTAAAGTGTAATGTATATAACTGCAACACGCATATGCACATGTCAAGGAGTATGTGCATCTGTTAGGAGCCAGCAGTCTTACAAATAAAAGTTATCTGTTAGGAGGTGGTAGTCTTAAGAACAGAGGTTAAGATAATGGTATCCAATAATTGTTTTAATGCATTGTATGTCATATATGAAGATATGAAGGTACTAATGTTATCTCTTTTTTTCTTTCACCCCAACCCTTAGCTCTCTTTTTTATGAGTATTTTATTTTTATTTTATTGTATTTTATTTTTTATCTTTTGTTTTATTTTATTACATGTCATGAAAATGTGTCCATTTCATCCATGTGTACCACATCACAAAATGCTCTACAGCACATCAGGGTAGTTCAGTCTCACAGGATCCATCTGCCCTCACTCCCTTGGCTCCAGCACTGTTGCCCAGCATGCCTGGGAGCCAACCTGGCAGCACCTCCTCTGCTGCCCCTACACTACCTGCGCCCTCAGGTAGTCCTGTCCTGGAGAATAGTTCAGTGGTTCTGTCTGGGAGCAGTGGTGAATGTGGTAAGTTTATCACACATGATGAACTGCTAGGTATGGTACATAAGGTTGTGTGATGCACTGCTGGTGCATAACTACACTGGCTGGAAGGCTACTCTCCCTCATTTTATGTACTACCAGGAGGAGGAGATGCAGATGTCAGGCACTCCAGCCAGCAGCAGAGTGAGGTGACAGTGATGACAGTCCAGTGGGTGAGGACTTGATTCTCACTGTCATCCAGCTTGACAAACATGGGTTCTGGATGTCCCACCCTTACTCCAACCATGGTGTCCACCAACCTCTTGTGTCCATCCCTGTCCCTGTGTCTTGTCTTGTCTGTCTGTGATTGCCTCATCACCTACCCAACTTATCTGACCCTGATATACCTACATCCCCTCCCCAACATTCCTCTCTCTCTCTCTCTCTCTCTCTCTCTCTCTCAAAAAAAATGGGCACCTATCCCAAAAAAAAAAGTCCCATAAATAGCCCTCCATTCCATACACGTCTTCTTGACACACTTGATTTGGTCCAATTGGCTATACAACATGATTGTGTTGTGGTCACCCCTCTCTCTGGAAGTGACAGTCCAAATTCAGCTAATATTCTGCACATATGATCAGTTTTTATTGTTGAAGAAATGGATAGCTATGATTTTTTTCCTCCCTCCCTCCTGCACATTCCTGGATTGCTTTATCTTTTTTCTTCTCCATTCTTGCCCCCCATTTCACCACTGTTCTATCTTCCCATTTCTTTTCTTTAATACATTATTGCGTGATGGTGAGCATCACGCACCAAGGGGCATCAACGGTAATGCAAAAGTAGCTACAAGTATTAGATACAGCTATATTCAAACCCAGTACCATCTGGCCCCAAAAAGGAATGTATCACTGCATTAACATCTGCTGTCAAAGAGTCAGTTATGTAGCAGGTGTATTCCACAGAGTCAACACTAACTGTCATATTTTAGCAATACTGCCACTGGAATTGTTATATGACATTCCCTTATTTACTAATCATTCTTAAGGTTTCCCTTCACCGCAAAACACTGCACAAACAAGATAAGCACAGTCAAGCATCCCATTCATTCCTCCATTTCCCATGATTGCTGTATCATGTAATGGCCAAAAAAGTTATAAAATAATAATAAAAAACAGACATAGAAAACACAATTTGCCAACAAATGAAGAGGAGGTTGGATGTTAATGACGCAAAACCTGTGAACTGTGCACTGCTTACTTGCATTCCCAACCTCGACAGATGTATATGTAACACTTTATACGTTTAACCTGACACACCCACCTAATGTAAGCATTCACAGTTGCCATACATTAAACACAAACACTGAGAGTGTGCTTGCACTATGTTTACATCTACAGCACTGAGCCAAGGATTTGGGATTCAGCAATTCTAATCAGTTCAGACGTCATTTGCATCTTCACTGTGCTGACAGCCATATTCTACACTAGACAGCAACTATGTAGCAAGAAGAACTAAAGGGGAGCTGAATTGTTTATGTGTTGAACACAGAAGAGAGGATAATACTTATATAATATATATATATATATATATATGTATCAAAAAACAGGTTAGTTGCCCAGAATTATCAAAACAGCTCCAAATATCCCTTGCGACAGTCGACAATGAGCACAATTCTTTTAAATGATCACTGGAACGCGTACTTCAACGTTAAAACATTTAATGATAGAAAAACACAAGAACATAAGCGCTTTCACGGAATCAACCGCTTCATCAGATGTACCATTACAAATGAAATTCTCTTCCCATATATACCACAAAATTCAAAAGTCAACGATCATCTAATTAGTTAATTAGTGCAGTTGAATTAAAGTGCTAGTGCTTTAAAAATAACAGCAAAATATACATCACACTCTAACATATGCACATTCACATTAAACATAAATACTACAGTTTAAAAACATTCAAATTAAAACACCAATACTTCTTGAGTTAATCAAAACAGTTAAGTTAAAATACTGGCTTTCATAACAATACTGGCGCTTTCATAAAGATAACAGCACAATAAACATCTCATTCTAATTTGTGCTGTCACCATACTGAACTAAACCTATATATTTTACAGCTAAAATTCAATGCAGAATTCATCTAAAATGCTAACATTTCTAACAAACAACATCATGTAAAGCATTACACATTATTTAGTACATCAAACCAAAACATGTACATATAACCAAAAAATCTAAACCATAAGCATACAATTTAAATAAAACATAGCCTTATGGAATCTATGTCAAAGGTATATAAATTTACTATCTAAGTTTCCGGGCTTTTAGGATGGGTTTAATCGAAACACTGTCATTTAGGCCATGGCCCCTATGCGCACCCAGTCGAAAAATCCATTTCAACTCGGCACATTCAGTGTCATTAGTAATATTTCCCATTCTAATATTAACATACTGTACATGTAAAATCTGAAAAACAAATTGATGAGAGGGTCCTTCTTTCAATACATGTTTTGCTATTGCATTATATTCTTCATTCCTATTAATGCAATATATGTGGTCCCTAATCGTTCCCTAAAGTGCGATTAGTTTTCCCAACGTAAAATGAAAACAAATTACACAATGGGCCACATATACCAAGTTCTTCGTGCCACAGTCACCATTAGTTTTCAATTCCCACAAACGCCCTGTATCAGGGTGTCTAAAATACCTTGATTCATCAATATGGGCGCATTGACTACATTTCCCACATTTCTTAGTATTATAAAACATGCCTGACCCTCTAACCTCATGATTAATATTTAATCTACTGCGGTAACAAAGATTTTGTTTAAGGTTTTTTATATTCCGAAAAGCATACATGGGATGGTCTCCTACTATCCCTCGCATTTTTTCATCAATCAGTAGAATGTGCCAGTTCTTTTCTATTGCATCCTGAATTCTATTTACATTATTACCAAAAGGTAAAACCAAATTCAATTCTTCCTTTCTTACATTCTCTTTCTTTTGTCTATCAAATCTACCACTAGAAAAATAGGGCCTGGCCTTCACATCCCTATTAGCTGTTACTTCTTTGCAGGTTATCGACAAAACGTCGATGGAACACTATTTTCGGATGTCCTATAATGTTTTGCTTTTCCCAGGCAACCATAATCAAATTGGCATAAGCATTAGCACAACTAGTGCCCATTGCTATGCCTTTCCTTTGTTTATACAACTTATCAAGTGTTCCATCGACGTTTTGTCGATGACCTGATTCTGATTTGGAAAGGCACTGTACAGGAGCTTTTAGACTATCATGAATATATTAACAGTAGCAGTGAGTTTTTGAAATTTACAATGGAATTTTCTGCGGTTACTATTAATTATTTAGATGTCACAGTGAGAAAGAAAGGGAAAGGTTTTACAACAGAGTTATATAGGAAACCTTGTTATTGTCCAACTTACCTGCATCGTACCAGCATGCATAATACTAGGTTATTTAATAACATTATAAAAGGGCAAGCATTAAGGCTTGCACGCCTTTGCTGTGATGAGAACAGGTTAATGCAAGAATTTGATAATCTTAAAAGGGATTTCATGCAGAGGGGTTATGATGAGAATGACATTGTTTCAATTTGTAAAGAAGTAACAGCTAATAGGGATGTGAAGGCCAGGCCCTATTTTTCTAGTGGTAGATTTGATAGACAAAAGAAAGAGAATGTAAGAAAGGAAGAATTGAATTTGGTTTTACCTTTTGGTAATAATGTAAATAGAATTCAGGATGCAATAGAAAAGAACTGGCACATTCTACTGATTGATGAAAAAACGCGAGGGATAGTAGGAGACCATCCCATGTATGCTTTTCGGAATATAAAAAACCTTAAACAAAATCTTTGTTACCGCAGTAGATTAAATATTAATCATGAGGTTAGAGGGTCAGGCATGTTTTATAATACTAAGAAATGTGGGAAATGTAGTCAATGCGCCCATATTGATGAATCAAGGTATTTTAGACACCCTGATACAGGGCGTTTGTGGGAATTGAAAACTAATGGTGACTGTGGCACGAAGAACTTGGTATATGTGGCCCATTGTGTAATTTGTTTTCATTTTTACGTTGGGAAAACTAATCGTACCCTTAGGGAACGTATTAGGGACCACATATATTGCATTAATAGGAATGAAGAATATAATGCAATAGCAAAACATGTATTGAAAGAAGGACCCTCTCATCAATTTGTTTTTCAGATTTTACATGTACAGTATGTTAATATTAGAATGGGAAATATTACTAATGACACTGAATGTGCCGAGTTGAAATGGATTTTTCGACTAGGTGCGCATAGGGGCCATGGCCTAAATGACAGTGTTTCGATTAAACCCATCCTAAAAGCCCGGAAACTTAGATAGTAAATTTATATACCTTTGACATAGATTCCATAAGGCTATGTTTTATTTAAATTGTATGCTTATGGTTTAGATTTTTTGGTTATATGTACATGTTTTGGTTTGATGTACTAAATAATGTGTAATGCTTTACATGATGTTGTTTGTTAGAAATGTTAGCATTTTAGATGAATTCTGCATTGAATTTTAGCTGTAAAATATATAGGTTTAGTTCAGTATGGTGACAGCACAAATTAGAATGAGATGTTTATTGTGCTGTTATCTTTATGAAAGCGCCAGTATTGTTATGAAAGCGCCAGTATTTTAACTTAACTGTTTTGATTAACTCAAGAAGTATTGGTGTTTTAATTTGAATGTTTTTAAACTGTAGTATTTATGTTTAATGTGAATGTGCATATGTTAGAGTGTGATGTATATTTTGCTGTTATTTTTAAAGCACTAGCACTTTAATTCAACTGCACTAATTAACTAATTAGATGATCGTTGACTTTTGAATTTTGTGGTATATATGGGAAGAGAATTTCATTTGTAATGGTACATCTGATGAAGCGGTTGATTCCGTGAAAGCGCTTATGTTCTTGTGTTTTTTCTATCATTAAATGTTTTAACGTTGAAGTATGCGTTCCAGTGATCATTTAAAAGAATTGTGCTCATTGTCGACTGTCGCTAGGGATATTTGGAGCTGTTTTGATATATATACATATATATATATATATATATATATATATATATATATATATATATATATATATATATATATATATATCTGCACAGAGGAATACTGATTTTTAGATGATATGCCTGCATTTCATCATCTTCATATTGCATATGCTGACACATAACTTATGAATGGTCTGCTTAATGATTTTTATATTTATTTTTCTTAGCACAGACATTTACACTTTTATCTGTCTGCATTACTTACAAACATACTGTTTATTTGGGGGTGGGGGAGCAAAGCTGCATTTCTGTTATGGCACAAAAAAGGATTATGTTGCTATTGTTACTTTCATTTTGTTGCGTCCTGCCTGTATCTAATGTTGTCCCATGTTAAGGTCAGCTCTGTACAAATCTCACATTTTTCACTTTTTATTCCACCCGTGCAGACTCCTTTCTGTGGCTGTATTCCAAAAGTTTTGGAATTCAGGGGGAACACCAGCATGGAGTCTACACAGTTGCTTTATAGCTTGTTGAATAGCTCCACTGTGTTACATTCATTAGTCAGCACGTAATTCAGCTGCTTATGCTGTAATTAGCATGCCGCAATATTTATCTTGTTTGTGTGTGGGGGGGGGGTGCCTCTACATGGTGGTTACTGAATCTAAAACTTTCCATGCCTATGTGTGTATCATGCCGTGCTGTGCACAAGGTGAAAAATGACCATGTAGGCTTTATTGAATCTCCCAATAATCAAATAAGTAAATCTATAGAATGAATATAATAAAGTATAGTATCTGTTATAGATAGTTACATATTAAAAAAGGATCAGTAACATAAAATAATTAAAATAAAAACTTGAAATACATTGTATTTTATTACTGCCATATTATATGCCACACTAACCTTTATTCCCTTTCCTCCATCTCTTCAAATCTCTTCAGCACAATTCTTCACCACTAAATCTTCCCATTGTAATTAGACATCTGCATCCCTCCATTTCCTCTGCTTCCTTACTAAAAAAAAAAAACAATATCCACAATATGCTATATCATCTTCCTTATGTTCATCTCTATTTCTAAAATGCAGGGATATTAATCCCAATGCTGGTACTTGTGCACAAAAGCAGCATAATTCTCTACCGGATTTGCACACCTCCAACAAACATTCCACTCTGCTATCAAGCACATCATAAAACAGCCTTAAATTGTTCTACACCAGAAATCACAACATAGGAAATAAAACCTCATTACATCATGCATGGATTCTCCAGCACACCCCTAACATTTTAATTGTTACAAAGATTTGGCTGAAACTCTGTACCCAGAATAGAGAATTGCTACTCCTCATTATAGCATCCTTTGTCAAGCTCATCTTTCTAAAAGAGCTGAAAAGGCTGCCATTATATTGTAAAACAACCTACAAATCAGCCACTATTCAAAAGATCTACCACAGTTTGATAATTCAGAGATGATAGTAGCTATATTACATGTACACAATACAGAAAACATAAACATAATAGCTCTCTATATTTAAGTAACTCAAGCAATGTCTAATAATAAAGATCACTCAAGAAAAAAAAGCATCTCTCTCTATATCAACTCAGCCCACTAGGATCAAGACCATCTATACTCATACAGGAGATGGACCAGCAATTACAAATTTCTTGATTTCCTTCACGCTACAATTACACGTTCCTCTTAGCTTCAGAAAGCCTTCAAGCACAGTTCAGAATTTAGCCAACCCAGCACACTTTTAATGATGAGAGGCTGTCAGTTCCAGACAGAAGCAGCAAGGAATATGAGTGGTAGATCCTGTATTCCCAGAGTGCATTGCAGCTGTGAGCTAGCAGCGTGAATCAAAGGGGATCCTGTTGTGCAGGTACATGGAGATGATAACTCTTCAGCTAAGGTGGAGAGAGTGGTCAGGCCAGGCTATGTACAAAAATACTAAGGGACAGGTCAGCCATCACGTTAACAGATAACCAGCAAGACCAGCCTAGAAGACCACAATGATGTACATTTCTAGAGTTAAGATGAATAGAGCTACTGAATATATTCCAAGAACCTGGTTGAGGGGACAGTTTAGAGTCAACCATATTACAGTTGTACCATAAAAAAAAAACTTCATCAACATCAGTGTCAGAAAAATGAGAGACACAGTAGAGCCTGCATTCTTTATATAGATCAGAAACTGCATGATCTTAAAGCTATCTGGATCTCTTACATGTTGAAATACCAGACTGTTACAAATCCTGCAGGTACATGTTTCTGATTTGTTACTCTGTGATACATAAAGTCTCTACTGCATTACACACAATTCTGTTGCTGAATTCTAGCCTGTATGTAGCATTGCTTGATAAACAAAATATCAGCATATCTTAAACTTAATTCTGCTACTAAGTAAATATTTATTCTCATGGCACACTTTTCTGGAACAGTAGGCACTAAAGGTTAAAAGAAATGACAGCATGTTTTATACCTCTGTCAGTCATGACACAAAATGCACCAGCCTGCCTTTCTTAAATGTTTCTAATGATAGAAGAGATCATTTGCAAGCTCTTTAAGTATTACTATAGAAAGCTATGTTAACCAGAAACCCAAACTATAGCTATGTAGAAGGCTACTATCAATTATTATGCAGAAAGGATTAGCAAACTGCTAAAATGTAGACTTCAAAAACTGAACAGATGGTGTTTTATGAAAATATCATGATGTTATAATGGTTTTTCCATATGGCAAGCATCTTGCTTCCTGAGTGCGGGGAATCTGCCCTCAAATTCCATGATTTTTATATTCTAACCCTGAGGAAAAAGAAACATGTTTTTAAATATTGTCCTTTCTCTGAACTGTTGCACTTTCAGAGGTGGAACATATATATAAGAACCAGGGGTGTGGGAATATTGCCTCCCATATACTGGGTGCAGTGGGGATTGGCCCTCATGAAATAATTACTTGTACATGTCTTTTTTGTGTTTTCTTAAACATGAAGCAAAAATATATACTAACCCTTTTAAGTTTCATAATTTTGCTTTGCAATTACATCTGAATGATCACTGAAACTTGACATCTGCAGACATAAGTAATTTACACTCATTATAGTGTCTTCACTCAGCTCTGATTTTGCAGTTCTCTGTTTAAGTGCTTCATACATTTTGATTTTATAGGGGAATCTTGTACAATACATTATGACCCTCAGATAATATAAGATGGAATCATGTAGTACATCATTATATACGCACCTCCACATGCTGTGCTCCCAGTGTATCCACAAGATGGTGGCATGGCACTGCTTCAGAATGCACAACCCACTGACTGATGAGTATCCTAATGTGTGTCATGTCTCTCTCACTGCACCCAGTGGAGTAGGGGGTTATACTCTTGTGGCATCCTCCTACCACCCATTTGTTCATTATCTTGCTATCTACTACACAGTTCAGGGCCACTCAGCTGAATTGTATTGTATGCCCCCTGCAGAAGTATGGAAATACCTGAATATTACCATTAGGAAGTCTGACCCACTGTCATCTTTGGCTGTGAGATGTGCGGTACGTTTACTCAGCGTAGGTGTGAGGAAGGCTGGCTGGGATCATTATCCAGTGCTCCAGCAGACAAGAAAGCTCACCTTGGAGCTGAAGATACACATGCTACTCACACACATTTATGTTCTAGCCAATACTGTACTCCTTCCACTTGTATGTATCTACAAGACCATTGATGTCTAGTCCTGTGCGTCCTTATTTATGTACATCTGATAATGATACAACATGTCCTAGACATCTGCTCAAGATTGAGATGTTGATATGAAATCATATCCTAGCACAGATTGTTCATTTGACAGATATGACCATTTTAGCTACTGTCAGGATATTTTGCAGTGATGGACTACTATTTAATGAGCATCAGCATTATATATGAGTTAGCACTTCAAAGACGTGCACTCCTTTCTTTTGTTATGTGCTGTTCCATCTAGGTGTAGCAAGATCTTGACTCAGAATGTGGACAGTATATAGACACTACCATCATCATGGGCCTGCAGCTCTTATTGGATATCTACATGGTGTTGTGGCATTCTCAGGGGGTGTCATGGAAAGAGTTGTATTTGCAACATGCTATGGACTACATATGGAATGTAAGCAACAGGTAAAATGACTAAAGAATCACCAGAAGATGGATGCTAAGTGTCTGTTGCCTAGCTGTAGAAGACTGTGTACCCCTTTTTATTGCCCAAGAAGGTTGTCCCATTACTACATGTTGCATGTCATACAAATGTGGCACAGTGAGCTGCCCAGTTCAAAGTGACCCAGAAGATCTGGCTTGCTTAGAATGACAAAGCCACAGCATCCTTCCTCTTCCTTGACACAAGCATATATCTCACCAGATCATGGCATGCTGTGATTCCTGTAACACTGTCTGCCGGGCATATTAAATGCGCTCTTACTGTCATCAGATTTGCTTATTTATACAGTATGTGACTCAGGTACTGACACGAGACAGTTTTCAATTGCACATATGCTTCCACCTTAATTCTGCTGCAGTGGTTCACACAGAGCAGAATACAGACTGGACTTAGTTCACATGACTCTAGATGGGCTGTACATACTGTACAGGCTGGCTATGAATCCTGCTCCCATTCTGTTCCAAGCTCAATGATGTGGATTCTGGACTGTGATTCCATAAGTGATATTCTCCTTATACTGTTCTCCTTCCTCTTAGTAATTAATAATTTTCTGTTTATTTGAGCAGTGTCTATTTCATTTGTACCTTCTTAGCTTTACAGCTCACAGTTTCTGAGGTTGCTGCTTCTGGTAAAATATTGCTAAAAGATGGATTTAGATTTTAAGCATGCAGCTGAAACTGCTTCTTTATTGTTTTTAGCAATTTATTTTGTCTGCCTGTCTGTCCATCTGACTGTCAAGATCATCATTCAGCTTACTGAGTCATTTGCTGAATGGTATTGTGTTTTGTTTTGCAGAAGTGAGGGGATGAACATTTGAATGATATCTGCAACAGCCAGGCTTTGCTTGCTGATAGTTGTCAAGGAGAAAAAAAGCACATTACTTATTCACATGGACACATAACTCTGTATTAGACCAAGCTGTATGCTCATTAGTCTTGTTTATTACAGAAGAAAAGCTTTCTTATGCACCTAGGATATGAATTGCAAGAAAAGTTTTTGTATAATATTGGTGCATTATCACTATATCTGCATGCATGTTTATGAGAAGATTCAATATAATTTGCTCTGTTAACTGTTTTTGTACACTTTTTCTTCATACAAAATTGAGGTGAGCATTCATTTGCTCATTTGTACTACTCCGATATGCTTCTGATTTCCATTCTTAGTAAACACATTTGTTTTTAAATGGGCTTTTCATTCCTCGTGTTTTGCCAAAATAGAACACGGTAACAGAAAAGTCATTTGTTTGTCCTTTTAATAAAAAATCAGTTTCTCAAAGTTATACAGTCAATTTTCTGCTTGTTTATTCTGTAACAGATGAGCATAGCAACTTATTCAAATAAAATAAACTTTTTCTTAAGCTAACTCTGTATTAAAACATGGAATTCCTAAAAATATTTAGTTTACTTTTGTTTTTAAATATGTTGACATGTAATATATGAATATGTTAGGCCACTGGGTTTTGATAAGCCATAGAACACAGTCTCTTACCTAGAATTTCATGCACTTATACATCTGTATCCTGAATAAGTCTAATGTGTTTGATTTTTAGTTTTTAGTCAGCTGACAGTGATACAATGTAATTTGTTTTTATTTGCTAATTGGCTTTTAAAGCCACATATTCTGACTAGGCAGCTTATCAGTAACACAAAATCTTATATTTGCAAAAGATCACCAAGAAAAAAAGTATATCACCACCCCTTTGTCTTGATCTTAAATTTGAAACTAACAAAATCATCCCTTGAGAAGAGAACCTGCCAAAATTGACTGACTTTTATCGGTTGCATTATTCCCATCCACAAACGTATAATATAACCATTGAGTAGACAGACATGATACTCATTACCAAGCATATTTCATTCTTGCAAGCCAGACTGTGCACAGATAAAACATATTTGTACAAATCAGTTATCCCCATTCCTACAAATTTATTTCAGTCAAAACCACTTTCAACAAACCAAAACAAATGCTTTCTTTTTTTTTAATTGAGGTGAGTTCTCAGTAACCACTCTAATGAGGGTTGTCTCCATTCTGTGCCTAAATCTAAAACTGGACAGACAAGAGGGAGAATTTAATAAAGCTTACACAATCTTTTTCTGTGTATGTGTGTGTGTGTGTGTGTGTGTGTGTGTGTGTGTGTGTGTGTGTGTGTGTGTGTGTGTGTGTGTATGCATCATGGAGTGATGTGTACACAAGCACAAATATTTTTAGATTCAGTAAACGTCACTTAGCAGTTCGCAAGCACACTCAAACAGGGAAACTTCCATGCAATGCAAATTTCCACATAAGCAGGTGAATCATATGCAAATTAACCAGGTGAAGTGATCCAACAAGCCGAAAGACATATGTGCAGACTCCATGTCTGCACTCATAGTGTACACAGAAACACGAACAGAAGGAATGTAAAAGTTCACAAATATAGAAATAACTCCTCTGAAAATGTTAGATCATATATATAAATGTGCTAAACATACATTGTGGATGTCTGAAAATGTAAGGGAATATGTAAAATTAATAACATTTTTTTAATAATTTTTGTATGTTTGCACTACGTACTGCATTGTGCAAACATGCTTATTAGAACAATAATTAAAAAAAATTGTAAAATAAATTATACAATGTAGTTTCCACAAATGTACTGTAGGACCTTGCGTCCAGTCTGTAGAATGGTGTATTCATGCTGCTACCCATCTTATATGGCTAAAACCATGTAGTTTCCAGGTTATCAGCATGAATATGTATGCAAATGAGGTGCAATTGTTGAATCGCTAAAAACAGCAACCATGTCTGCATATCCACTTTGTGTAGACTGCTGCACAGTATTGATATTCCCACTGGATGTGGATAACATCAGGGGGGGTGTCCTCTTACATTTGGGATTTTTTAATGCTCACCATATGTGTTTGTGTGGCATGCCGCACAGTTTAGTGTGTTCATGTGAACAGACTACCCACATCACAGTGATGACATAGGCAGCTATCAATTAAAACTGGATATATTCAATTAATAATAAATACTTTTGTATAAGCTATCCTGCATGATGTGGCACTAACTGCATCATAATTATCCAATCCCACATGGTGGACCTAGAGCAGAACTGTAAAAAGTATGCATACACCCTACATTTTGATTTTCCCTCAATAATCTGAACCATTGGAGTAGAGACTTGGAAATTTAAACGGAGATAATGCTAGGGGCTGCTGCAGCTATTCTACATCTGAATGTGCTAGAGGCTGAAGTCAATGCTGCTGGTGCTGCTGACAGGCTGAGAAGGAGAAGAGTGGTCAGGCCCAGGGTAACCTTCCAGGAGCAACATGAGCTGGAGATTGTAGACCGCTACAGGGTGGACAGGGACATATTACAAGAGCTCAGTGAGCTCTGCTACATTCAACTCAAAGCCAGAGCTAACAGAGAGGAACCCATCCCAGTGGAAACTAAGGTATGTGTAGCCCTTAGGATGCTATCTACAGGCACTTTTCAGAGACCAACTGGGGACATGATGGGGGTGTCACAGGCATCTGCATCCAGGATACTCCACCAATTTCTGGATGCTATGGTCCCACATGCCAGTGAGCACGTATCTTTTCCCCATGACACTGAGGTGAGGGCCAGCAATATGCAACACTTCTACCATGTAGTACATTACCCTGAAGTCCTGGGTGCCATAGATTGCACTCGTGCACATTAAGGCACAACTGGTGAGCAGGGTAAAATCTACATTAACCGCAAGGGATACCACTCCATCAACTGCCAAGTCATGTGCAATGCCCACGGGATTATCATGAATGTGTTTGCTGGCAACCCTGGCAGTTATCATGACTTCCATATCTGGCACACATCACAGCTGCACCAGATGTTTGCTGGGGGGACATCCCGCAGGGCCATTTACTGGGGGATGCTGGCTATGCCCTCAAACCGTGGATGATGACACCCATCAGAAATGCACGCACACCCATGGAAGAATGCTATAAAGAAGCACATGCACAAACTAGAAACATCATATAGCATGTGTTTGGGCTTCTGAAGTCATGGTTTCAGTACCTTGATATAGCTGGGGGAGCCTTGCAGTATACTCCAGCCACATGTAGACAAATGTTCACCATATGTGCTATGCTACAAAATCTGATCCTGTGGAAACAGCTGCAGCAGGATTAGCAAAGGGAAGGGATACACAGCCTCCCAGTAGTGCCTAGGTCAACATGGAGGATGAAACCCCTGCTGATGTCCCTGTAGGCAAATGTAGGCATGCTCAGTATGCCCTGGCTTTAGCTAAGAGGCAACACATAGCACATTCCCTGACAACCTAGGAACCTAGGGACTAACATCTTACTCCTACTCACATACAGATATTAAAATTGATGCCAACCAAATCACACATCCTATATCTATCTATTTATTGGCTGCATACTGCTTGCATCAGACAGAGTCAGCCCTGAACTACAGTTGTGGCAACTGCTGCACTTGCAAATTAAGTCCATACCTACACAGTAGTATAGTGGATGGTTATGTTATGTCATTTTAGCTATGGACTGGGTACATTATGCCGGCAACTATACTGGGCTATTTGGACAAAAATTACAACCACATGGGACTACAGCCACCCATTCCACTAACATGTCACCATTTGTATTCAGTAGACCTCATGCATGGAATATTCATGCAGTCCTAATGCAACAGATTACTGGTACATCATTCAAGGAACATGTTAGAAAGTGAGGTTAAATGATAGTCAGACTAGTGTGTGTCCTAGCAGAACATGGGCTTTTTGTTACCCGATCCCTCATAACAGCAGTGTCCCCTTGAAACTGCCATAACACTAAATCACCTATGCTGTATGAGCATTTCACACAGTTAGTATGCCACACAGCATCAAGATGGTATTGCACAATTTGAACTTACATGTTATGTGTTAGTTAAATGAGAATAGCAAAGGACATATTTATGCAGGTGATGGTGTGATGAATGATTCTTTGACTGTTAATCAGCTTCTGTGGCTCAAAAGCAAAAGATCACCAAGAAAAAAATGTATAACACCACCTCTTTGTCTTGATCCTAAATTGAAACAAGGTAGCTTGTGTTATGGTGTTCAGGGTACTAAACCCCAGATATTTTGCATGTGAAGCAGTTTTACAGACTGTGATTGTGTGTGCTATACTAGTATTAACTTGCTTCACATATCAATTACACAATTGCATCTGTTCCACATATCTAAGACCTGTTTTAAAAGTCTTAGGTAATATTGGATAAGTCATTATCAGAATTGTAAAGGTTGGGACTTTAAACCATATATCAACATGCATATGTTGAAAATAGATCTAGTGCCACCTGTAACATGATGCACTATAACAATATAATAACAGCTATGAATGAAAAATTGTGCTGTAATGTAATTTTATATACATTTGACAGGCCAAACACAACACACTGATCAATAAATTAGAACAACTAGGTATTGATGCACTCTTGGTAAGATGGATAGCTGCATGACTTACATATAGGACATGGCAAGTATCATACAGAAACTGGACAAGTGAAATTCTTGGCTACAGTCAGGGTGCCCCACAGGGCTCTATCTTAGGCCCTGACTAGTTTAGATTTGTCTTTAGACCTGTCTTTTTCATTTGAGTTGTTTTACAGTCTTTATGCAGATGACCTGAAGTTGGATATACTGATTACATGTATTACAGATGGGGCATGTCTGCAAAATAAATTGACCAAATTGTCTATTTAGGCACAGGAGCATCATACACTAATAAATACATCAAAAATTAAGCATATGAGATTTGGAAGATATAAATAGAAAGGTGAATATTAAATACAGCACACAGTAATTGAAACTGTAGATTAATTTATGGACCTGAGTATATAGGTAGATCCAGCTTTGAGTTTTTCTAATCCTATCATAATCCCGGCCTGGAGTACAGTTAGGTGTGGACTGGAGTCAGTTTATGGAACAGTAAGTCTCTCATGTAAGCAGTGCACCTCCCATTTGTAAGTTGTTAGCAATGTGCAAACAATCCAAAAATGCCACTGTGCATGCCCATACACATAGTTAAGCAAAGCACAAATTCATTGCACCTTGGGAAATTTTGTTTAAAAACTTTTATATATATATATATATATATATATATATATATATGTGTGTGTGTGTGTGTGTGTGTGTGTGTGTATGTATGTCTGCATTGCCTTACATACCCAGATCATGGGCATTAAAACTGCAGTATGGCTCTTATACTGTTGGATGAAGGACCAAAAGGAAGGGCCCAGCATTACATAATGCACTTACAAAAATGTGGAAATGCTTAGAATAATGTGCTGCAATTGGAGGACTATTGAAATATCTAAGGTTCAGAGCATTCTGGCAGCCTTCTCTCACGTCATGTGTAAATGATACCACACTTGACAGCAAACCACAATTTAGTGTGAAACACACATAACTATGAGTCAAACCTGTGTTCTTGCTGCAAACATCTGGACAGTGGTGAGTCATACCATGTCTCCCTAACAGAACATGTGGAAACCTTATAAATGTATGGCATAGTACATGAATATGTACATATATTGTGAATCCATATGTTTGTATCTATGGCAGCAACACCCATATTTGCTACAGCCCCCTGTGGATTTCACCACACATACATCAACAACTGAACAAGTTGCATAATGTATTATGTTGTGTACACACTCATTGATAGGACAAATGTAGTTTTGCCACATGCTTGCCCATCAAAATGAAAATAGACACATATGCCCAATATGGGTACTGTTGTCACATAATTAGGCTACAAAACAGTTTTCTGGCTGTTTGGCTACTAGCTGCAGATGACAGTAGGAATCAATATGACTATGCAGGCCTCCCAAACTGTTCAACACAGGGCTTGTTTATTTTCACCAGGATTGCTTCACCTGCAGTCATTTACAAAGTTGACTTGAATTGTGGTGCATGTATTAAGTACTGTGATCTGTAGTGTGCAAAATTAGATTGATAGGGGTTCTAATCTCACTCCAACACACTAGTGTGTATATCTCTCCAAAGACCAAGTATGAACACCACACTAACCTCAAAAGTAGCATCCTTTGCATTTTTTGGCCCTTGCAATTGATGCAGGCCTCCAAACTCTTGTCCTCCACAAGGCCTGCTGATGTCATCTACCATAACATTACCTAAAGCCATGTTAACAGCAGACTTAAGCTGTGGCACATGAGTTAAGTACTGCAATCTGTAGTGTGTAAGACTAGATATGTAGGGGTTCTAATCTCACTCCAGCCTAGTTGCTGTGTGTATGTATATATCTCCCCAAAGAACAAGTGTGAATGCCACACTGGCTTTGATTTTAGGTCCTTGCAGTCCTCCAAACTCTGACCCTCTATAAGGCCTACTGACATCACCTACCATAAGAGTACCTAAAGTAATATTAATGTCAGATGTAAGCAGTGGCATGTGAGTTAAGTACTGTGATTTGTAGTGTGTAAGAGTAGATGGGTTGGGGTTCTAATCTCACGCCAGCCTATTTGCTGTGTGTGTGTTTACATCTTCCTAAAAACAAGTTTGATTCCCACACTGATTTATTAGCTGAAATAGTTCTGCACATTTTGGCCCTTGTAGTTGGTGCAGGCCCCAAATTATCATTCTCCACAAGGCCTGCTCATGTCATCTACCATAACAGTACCTAAAGTCATGTGAATGTTAGACTTAATCCATGGCATGTGTGTTGAGTACTGTGATCTGCAATATGTAAGAGTAGATAGGTAGAGGTTCTAATCTCACTCCAGTCCACTTGTTGTGTATGTGTATTTTCCTAAAAAACAAATACAAATCCCACACTGACTTACAAAAAGCCATGGTTTTGACTGTGTGGGGCCTACCAGGTCATACAGGCCATAAACTCTTCTCCTCCACAAGGCCTGCTGATGTCATCTACCATAAGAGTACCTAAAGCCATATTAATGTCACACTTAAGCCGTGGTGCATGTGTTAAGTACTATGATCTGTAGTGTGTAAGACTAGAGAAGTAGGGGTTCTAATCAAACTCCAGCCAACTGTGTGCGTGTGTTGTGCAGTGTTCTGTAGGCATAAATAGGTAGTGGTGCTATTCTCACTGCATCCAAATTAGTGTGTATGGATATTAATCAGAGTATTTTATATTAGTCTATGGGATCACAGAATCTTTGCAATTTACTAGGCTAATGGCCCTAGGGCCCTTAGAATCCTAGCCAAGTTCTTACACTTATTTACATGATCAGCATCTATTGCCCATGTCCAAAATGGACACATGTGGAACCCTCATGGTTAAATTATGGTCACCCATCCATTTGTACAGATTGCATCTGAAGAGGGCCAATGAGTTGTTCTGTTTGACATGAAGTGGGAGTCTCTTCCAAAGATATGTTAAACTCTGGTAGACAAATCTATCCCTCCAGCAGGTTTTATTAATGTCACATACCAGGTTAAGGTCTTTACAGCAAGTAACCTGTGTACAGTTTGACTTATGGATATGCAGCACATCCAATAAACCATTGTCAGAGATTGTCTTGTATGTAAGGCAGGGATCACCTCTGAGTAGTCTGTATGACACACACTAAAGTGACAGTGATTTCAGGTGATTCCCATAGGACAGATGCTGAAGATTTGAATTTCCCTTGTGAGGAACCTTTGTGGTCTTTCCAGTTGTCACAGGTATTTGGAAAGGTACATACTAAAATGCCCATTGCACTTAAACACTGGTCTGATGAGAGAAGAGTACATGGAGGTCATAACTTCTTTTTCTGGAGACAATGCCCTCAATTATGACATAAGCAAGATAGAATGCCCTACTCGCCACTGTGGAGTCATGGTGATCTAAGGTAAGGTAGCTGTCAACCTGTGTGTCCAAGTCTCTCACCCCTGAGTATGTACTTAAAGTATTGCAATTGATGTTATACTTGGGAGGAACATTGTTGTTACCAAAAGGAATGATATTACATATATTTGCATTGAGTTTAAGGCCTTGACTTTGGCAACAATCATTTGTTCATGTAAGACCCTCTTGTAGGATGCTGACATAATTTGGAGATTCTGTGAGCACTTCCAGTTTGCAGGCATCAGCATTCCTTGTCAGCCACAGACATTTACTTTGTGTTTGTACTTCTGAAATATGTATTCCAAACAGTAGAGCACCCAGGACAAAACCTTGTGGAACATTACTGGTTACAGCTCTGCTGTTGGAGGTGGATGCCCCTATTTTGACTATATGAGTTCTATCAGTGAACCAGTTAACAACCCCTCTAATGATATAGGGGTTGATGCCTAGTTGGGTGAGTTTTTCAATGATGCCTGAGTGGGGGATAATGGCAAATGCCTTGACTAAGTCCAGGTAGGCTGAATGCATAGATTTCTCCTTATCCATGTCCTACGTGAATGTCTACAAGAAGTCCATGAGGTTTAACAGGCATGATTTCCCTTTGACAAATCCAAACTGTGTAGGGTCAACTGTTTGGAGTTTATCAATAGCTGTGTAGATAAGGGCCATGATGATTTGCCCAATAGCCTTGCAGATATTGATAGTCAGGCTAACAGATCTGTAGTTCCCAGGGTCAGTGGATGCATCAGCTATGTGCAAGGGGAAAATAATGGCTGTTTCCCAGTCAGCTGGGATGAAGCAGGTGGTTACACTTTGAGCGCAAAGAGTTCCCAATGGTGTTACTAATCCATGTTGGAGCCAATGTAGAACGCAGCCTGGGATGTTATCAGGTCCGATATATGATGTGTTATTGTCCTTAGAGAGGGCATTTTTGACCTGCTCTTTAGAGATATAAGGTAGGGGACAAGTGGTAGGGATGTCATGGGGTACATGTGGTGGGAACAGGGGACTGAAGATTTCAAAGAACCTGTCAGCCAACAAATTAGCTATGTCTACAGGCTCAGTATATGTGGTATCATTAACTACAAGTGTGGCACAAATATGGTCCTTTCTTTTTAGGTTACAGATGTAGCTATAGAATGCCTTGTGGTTGTCCTTTGTGGAGGAGTCTAATTTGGACCCATACTTTGTTTTGGAGGCCTTCACAACAACTCATATTTGCTTGTTTAAGCTGAGGAGGGAGTCTTTTCAGTTTAGGGGTGTTCCCTCCCTCCCTCCTTCTTTTACTCAGCAATGTCTCCTTTTATTGTAAAGCTTGTTAATGGCAGTTGTCCACCAGGCAGGTTTGCTCTTCCATGAGGAGCTTGTTTTGCTCCTATCTGGTACAGCAAATTAAATGCAGTTATACGTGTGTTTGTATGAAGCATTGGTGTAGAGCTCAGCATAGTTGCCAGTTCCATCTGAGAGGGGAGGTGCAGTGAACTTATTTATACCATTCTATAGGATGTTATAATCTGCTTTGGTGAAGTGTTTGAGTTTATTTTCTGCAAGGGGGGTACCAGGCATGATACCCACTTTGAATGAGACCTATTTGTGGTAAGATATCACCAGGGAGGACCTGACAGTGAGGATGCTGCATGGTTCCCCATATTGGTAAGCACCCAATCCAGTATGTTGCTTCCATTGTGGGGGTATCAACACACTGGTCCAGGGCATTGAAGTTAACAAAGTTGAGTAATCTTTGGGCAAGTGAGTTTCAGCGCAAGTAATCTACCCAGTCGGTGTGTAGTTAAAGTCACCAAAATCATGTTGTTTAGATGTATCTTGATAGGCTCAAATAGATCCAAATAAGTAGATTGGGTATCCTGATTCATGGAAGGGCTCTTGTAGCTGCTAATGACTTGAATAGGTGCCCTACAAATAGTCAATAACACCTGAAGTGTACCTAAGGAATCATACTGTTTAATCGATCTGGATTTGTATGTAACCTTAATGAATATTTATACACCACTTCCATTACTACATGCCTTCAGTTTGAGGTCTGAATGTGTGGAAAGAGATGTAACCTGGTATGGCGGGGGTGCTCTCCACAGCCTTGAACTAGGTCTCTGTGACTGCACAAATGTCTGCATCTTCCAAGGCAAGGACAGCTTCCAGTGAGTGCAGGTTTGTGTTGACACTCATAGTAAACGAAAATATTGACACTCATAGTGTTTAGCATCATAACCTTGAGGTTGTTTGTAGATGAGGTTTTTACATTGGAAATATTGTCCTTGAGATACCACCTAAAAAGGGCACTATGGGTGGCAAGAGCTTTGGCCAGTAGTCGAAATCCCAGGGTTGACAGATGAAGACCATCTCTGGCAAAACATCTAGGTCTGTTGAGCATGTCATCCCAGACTGACAGATAGTGGATCACCTTAGAATGACACCAGATGTTAAGCCAATTATTGAAGTCAATCATTTTCTGTTTGTATTGGGGTATCATCCTAGGTGAAGGTAAAATACAGCTGAAGGCCAAGGGCATATCTAACTGAGACACATAGTCCAAGAGCTGAGTCATGTCTTTCTTCATACAGTCCAGAGAGGTACTTCACAAGTCGTACATACCAACAGGAACTACAACGTAGTCATAATGGGTCCCTATTAATTTGATGAAACTTTAGCTTGTCGAACTACAAAAGATCAACAGCTAAAGATCGAAACATCCAAACCATGAACAATGAGCTAAGGAAAATTCTTCCCACGGAAAAAATTAACTTGGCTGTTACAAAAAACAAAAACCTTTCAACCTGAATTAAGTAGGGGGGCTTTGCACTCCACCCCCCCCATATGGGGGGCTGTGCCCCCCACACCCCTCATAACTGAATAGACTAACTCCGAGATCGCTCCACATCGGGGAAAGGCCAAATTCCCATTAACAGCCAAGTGAATTCTTTCCCTGAGAAAAAATTTGCTTAGCTGGCTGTTCGCAGTTTGGTTCTTTCGATCTTTAGCTTTCGATCTTTTATAGTTAAAATAACAACGATCTCAAAACCAAAAAAATATCCAAAAAAACTGAATGGAAAAGCAGACTAAAGCACTCCATGAGACAAAATACTGTGAAACCACAATCAGATTTTTTTGGGGATTTTTTTTTTTATCTTTTATAGTTCGACAAGCTAAAGCTTCATCAAATTAATATGCCCCTGTCATAACAGTACCTGATGTTGACAGATTTGACTGCATGTGTGATATTGTGTGTCCTGGAACCTCACAGACAGCTGGCCATGACCTTTCAATTATCTAGCCTGGTGAGAGGGACATCAATGTGTCTCATGATGTAATCACTTATGATTAATATATTTGATTTTGTGTTTTGCCTTAAGGGTTTTACCTGTGAGAGAGTGGTGCGTGAGCTATTATGAGTACTGTGCTCTGCAGAGGTGGTATTATGTGTAGTGTGTTTATGTTTTTGTTTGTGAGGTGTCTGATGCTTAGGTATGTTTCTGGTAAGGACCTCTGCATATGCGGGTATATGTGATGTGGGTTTGACTGGAAAAGGTGGTGATGTGTTCATGTTGGCAACCCACTCTTTGTCATGTGTACTGACTGGTGTGTGAGAGAGCATGGAGTCAAGGTTTTTAATATAGTTGCATCTCTCACACATTGTGTTTGTGTGGAGTGGAGTAGAGGTTTGAGGATAAGGTCCACATTTCTTCAACAGTCATTGATAATGCCATTAGCAATAGATTATTGCTTGTGTATATGTCATAACAGGCCACGGTTAGGCAGTGGCCTGACAGATGCTTAAATGTAACATGCTATTACCTTTATGGTGTCATTCTAAGGTATAACAGTACCTGGCAGTGTGGGATAACATGGTAGATTAATTATGCTGCTTTGCCAAGCATGTGGCACTTGCATGAACCATAATTCTGTTATTAGGCAGGGCTGCATAGCATACTTACAAATGTGACAATGTATAACTCAGGCAAAGTAAGGGTCATGCTGCTACACCCTTGGGGTTTACAGCCTCATACACACTCTCTGTAGGCACTTTTTTGCATTGAAGATGTGGATATTCGTGCATGCACAGAAAACTTGTTCAACTTTGCAATCATTACTTTGGCCTTGCAAGTATACAGTGCCTGTCAAACAATCAGACAGCAAATGGATGTTTTATGAAATGATGTGGGAACACAGTTTTTTGTTCTGGGAACCCATATGTACAGTATAACATACCTAGGACATGTGGGGGCGGGACAGAAACATTGCCCAAAGGTGGCCATTCCTTTGCAGTAAGCCTCACATCCATGTCACACAGATCACTATCATTGCCATTGTCCGCAGTGGTGCAGCAGTAGCATTGTTGTCTCACAGCAAGAGGTTCTCCTGTTCGATTCTCGACTGGAGTGCGGGGAGTGCCTTCTGTGTGGAGTCTGCATGTTCTCCCCGTGGTTGGGTGGGCATTCAAAAGACATGCGTAAATGGGCGTGCCTTCACTGAAGGTTGGACGTCGAGCTGGCACCTCGGCGTTCGTGAAAATCTACTGCCAATCATTAACAGACCAGAGTTCCACTGTGGCAACCCCTAACCGGGAAAAGTTGAAAGACAAACAACAGCAACACTGTTGAAGGGCAGACTGAATGCATTGCTGTGAAACTACTACCTAACATTGAGCACTGTTGCTGTGGAGCTTGATAGAGCAACCTTGGACATCTATGTCACCTGACATTGAACATTATATTGTGATGTAGCAGCTGTGCTCCTAATCACCATCAGGTCAGTACCCTAGTTAAAACCTATGAGCCTCAGAACCCATGGCATAATATATGCAAAGGTCAAATGATTGTTCTGGTTGCTAATCAAGGCATCTACCTGGAAAACGCTACAATAAAGCCTACAGAGCCTTGCATCATCTGGAACAAATGTGTGGATCAACAAACAGGCTGTAGCTGCTTCTTGTCTTGAGCTTGGTGTTAAAGTTTTGCTTCAGGTGAGAGAAAAAGAATAGGAGCTTTGTATCCCAGCAGAGTAAGGCAGTGGTGAGACCAGCAGCAGTAGTAGCCAGGCAGCAGCAATTCCGGCGACTCCCCTCTTTTCAGCAGTCTTCACAAAGTAATTGTTTTCAGTAAGCACTTTTTAATTAGTGTCTAACTTCAGAATAACTGTCTAAATATCCCATGCTTAACTTTATAGGGTATACATATTAGTTTCCTCTCCAATATTTGGAAGTGTTCTGTACAGACTCAGACATCTTGGGTGATATTTTTCTTGGAAACCATGATGGAATTGACTCCAATACTGAGTTGCACACAGGTCAGCCAGCATGCTGTGACAAGCACTTTCCCCATAATTGCAGAACAGATACTCATGACATTGATTGATATTCTCAGTACAACTCGTTTCTCTTTATCTACCACAAGAGGACTGGTTTCTGGCCCAGAAATTGTAGTTTATTGGCTGTTTGGGTAGTTTTTCCATCTCTTTCAACTTTCTGGTTTAAAAGCCCATGTTTGCAGTTGTTTCCTGCCTTTCCTGTAACTAGTCCAGTCCAGATGCAGACTTGCAGTATCCAAGACTATTTGTAAGCTTCTGAGCAGTGCCAAAGTCTGCTCTTCAATTTTTCCCTTAGATCTGCTAGTTCTCTCCTCTACTGCACTTTTACTAGCTTATTAGTCTAGCACTTTAGACTTTACCAAACTTCTTGTAGAAATTCTTGTAGCACAAAAAGTGCTACCAGCACTAAACATTCTACAAGAAAACAGCTCCAGTACTTAGTATTAATGCCCATCCCTCCAGGCATGCCTAAAGGACAGTTCCCTATGCATTCTCCTATTATACTGGTGAGCTTGGGCATCCTGAGGCAATGAAGCAACTGCCTCATGTACACTGATATCCCTCTCCTCTTACCTCCCAACACTCAAACTTGCGAGAGATGCACTTATATATCCAAATTGGAAGCCATGCACTCTCCAGCCAAGACATGAATAGCTAGTCAAGAGGAGAAGGTCAACACTTGCACCACACCACATGGAACACACAGCCCGCCAGAACACACACCAGCAGTGCCTTCACATAAAAACACAAGCCACACACCCACCTTTGTGGAGGCTCTCAATAAAAATCTACCCAAACAGCAGAGACCTCCAAGGCAGAAGCGCACTCGACCACCGCAACACTAATCATGAGACACATAACTCTCCTAAACAGTGTGCCACTCAACCAAAGCCCCTAAGGCAAATCAGCATGCCCAACACACTAGTCATAGGTGACTTGATAGTGAGGCACACTGATGTCCCACTCACTAGGTTGAATAAGGAGAAAGTAACAGTCAGCTGCCTGTCAGGTGCCATGATCCATCACATAATACACGCACTCAGGTCCCTCAACAACAGGTACAAATATGACTCTGTCTTTGTACATGTGGGTGTGAATAACCTGAGACATACCTCCCCGGACTACATGAAAAGAGACATGGAGGAGCTCTAGGATTTTGTAACCCAGGTGGATATGACCCTAGCCCTGAGCAGTATCCTATAATCACCCAGAATGATACCACAGTATAAGCAGAAAATGATTAATTTCAACAACTGGCTAAGTTTCTGGAGTCATTCTAAGGGGATCCAGTATCTGCCTGGGATGACATGATTGACAGACCTTGATACTTTGCCAGAGAAGGCCTACATCTGTCACCCCTGGGCTTCTGGATACTGGCCAAGGCTCTTGCCACCCCTATAGTGCATTTTTTAGGCAGTGTTCCAAAGATGAAATTACCACTATAGCAGCTACAAACAAATGCACTCTCAGGGTCATGCTGCTCAATGCTAGAAGTCTAAATCTCAAAATGCACTAGCTCAAAGCACTCCTTAAAATGGAGAATATCGACATTTATGCTGTAACAGAGACCTAAAGGATGTACACACCTCCAGACTGGTAGCCCAACATAACACATCAGATATACTTCAGGTGCAGCTGACATTGAGTAAGACAGCAATTCAAGTTGTAGCCTGCTATAGGTCTCCAACCATGTCCCAAGACTCACATTCCATGTTCCTAAGCACCCCAGAGAATATTAGGGTCCAACCTAACACTCTCATACTGGGCGACTTCAACTACCCCTCCATTAACTGGGAAAACTCCTCATGTACCAATACACTTGCCCAACGTTTCCTGGAATTCATTAATTCCAATGCCCTGGACCAGCTCGTTCTTACCCCCACTAGAGGTAGCGACATCCTTGACCTGGTCATTACTAACATGGATGACCGTTGCTCTACACTAATAGTCAACTCCTCCCTGGTTAGATCCGACCACAAATTAATCACCTTGGAAATCCACATCCCTCCCATGCCCACTCCCCTGCAAGGGTAACTACCATGAAAAACTTCTCCAAAGCTAACTTTGGGCTCATAAAAACAGAGGTGGCTAACTTCACAGCACCCTTCAAATGGAGAATAGTTGCATGACCACTGAATCATACACCAATGCACTGTAAGAACACGTACACAAACGCATGGATCTCACCATACCCAATAGAACCAAGACACTCTCCTCCAAAAAAAGGAAGCCAATCTGGTGGTCCCCTGCCATAAACAAACTCTACAACAGAAGGAGGAAACTGATGTGGAATAAGGTTAAGAACCAAAACTGGAAAAACTCCCATATCAGCCTCAACAAAAAGTTGAGATCCCTCATCAAATCCTCTAAAGCTAGCTATAAAAACAGAATTGCAGCAGATAGTAAAGACAACACAAGACCTTCTATAGTTATATAAAGAATCTCCATGGCAACACCCAGATTTGCTCTGCATTACTGCACAACAGTACCTCCTATACTGAGCCAACAGATATTGCCAATATACTGGCCGACAGAATCAGTGCCAACTTTACCCCTCTCATCCCCCCAAAGGACCAATAGCAATACCAGTAGATTGCCAGGCACCCAGTATTACTGCTGCACAGGTTAAAACAGCACTATCCAAGGCCAAGAATACAGCTTCTATGGGACCTGACAATATCCCTGGCTGTGTTCTACATGAACTACAGAGTGAACTGGCACCTCATTTGTGTGCCCTGTTCAATCACAGCCTCACTTCAGGCTTTGTCCCTACTGAATGGCGCACTGCTATAGTCATCCCTCTCCACAAAGGAGGAGTGACTACAGACCCTGGGAACTATTTCCCCATTAGCCTGACAAGTCTGATATGCAATGCTATGGAACACATCATCATGGACCTAATAAACAAGGATATAGGGAATCTCCAAACTCTGGATCCCACACAGTTTGGTTTTGTGAAGGGTAGATCATGCCTGCTCAACTTGGTTGCCTTCTTTGATTCAGTCACCAGAGCTGTGGTTGAAGGCAAGTTAGTTCATACAGCCTACCTTGATCTTGCCAAGGCCTTTGATACTATTCCCCACTCAGGAATCATAGAAAAGCTCACTAAGTTAGGCATCAACCCCTGTATCACTAGGTGGGTTGCAAACTGGCTCACAGATAGAACCCACAGTGTGAAAGTAGCTGACTCCAAGTCAGACTGCTGACCAGTCATGAGTGGAGTCCCACAGGGTTCAGTCCTGAGTCCTCTCCTGTTTGGTATCTACTTCTCTGAAGTCCAGGCCAACACGAAGGGACTCTGACTGACAATGTTTGCAGACGAATGCAAGTTGGGAGCTATGATGCTGACATCCTACAGAAAGGCCTCACTGAGGCCAACGACTGGTGTCAGACCCATGGCCTTAAGCTCAGTGCCAAAAAATGTGTCATCATCCCCTTTGGGAAAAACCCGGTTTGCATGAATAACCATATCGATGGTAGTCCACTGAACACAGATGGTGTTATAAGAGATCTGGGAACACAGATTGACAGCAACCTCTCTTTTGACCACCACATTGCCACTGTGGTCAGAAAGTCCTTCTATGTGGCACATCTCATTACTAAGGGTTTTTGCATCCAGGAATAAAGAGGTCATTGTCTCCCTCTACTCTTCCCTCATTAGGCCAATCAATGAGTACAATGCCCCACTTAACATGTACCTCACTAGACACCTGCAACAACTGGAGAGGCCACAAAAGTACCTCACAAAAAGAATCCTAGGCCTTAAACACTTGTCCTATATGGACAGACTCAAAAAACTCTAACTATTCTCTGTCTCATATCACCTACTTAAAGGTGATCTCTGCTTGACTTACAAAGCCATGTCTGATCCTGCTCTGTTAGAAATGCTACATCTAAAGAAATCCCAATCCCTCCACATCACACACTCCAGAGACCTCAATCTCATTACCACAATCAACATAACGTGCTAGGGGAACAGGTTCATAACCCAGAGACTGCCCATGCTATGGCATTGGCTTCTCATACATGTCAAACAGAGCACTTCACTGGCCCTGCTCAAGAGAAATCTTGATGAGTGGATGGGAAACAGAAAATTCACCCTGGTGATCACTCCAGTGGTTCTGCTTAACAAAGGCACTGGGAACTAAGGTCGGGTAGCACGATGCCAGGGTAATTCTATGGGTAGGCTTGTAAAGGCTCCAGGGCCATTAGCCTAGTACACACCTATGAACCTATGAATCAATAAAAAAGTATTTTTTGTCATGGATATGAGGTTTCCCACTGTGACCTTTACCACCTTGGTGGATATGGGCATCCTGAGGCAAAGAAGAAATCACCTCATGTTTACCGGCAACCACTTCATTCTCAAACAAACTGATATGGAATGAGAGACATGTATATATGCAATGTCACTGGAGGCAAAGCTCTCATAAACATACTCCTAATATCAATAAGATAGTCAGTGGTATACGTGCTGCACCCATCACACAAAATTCAAAGCAGACATGAGTTGAAGCACTGACATATAACCTTCATAAATCACAAAGACCTCATAGAGAAAGTCCATATAACAAACATCCTCAGCAGCCTCATATGCACTCTGTAAAACCAACACCCATATCAACACATACAGCTACATCTCAGGGAGGACTAACCTATAAGCCCATAAGGCAAGCTGACACACAGTCCAAAATTCTAGTCATCGCAAACTTCATTGTGAGACATGCTGATGTCACTCTCACCAAGCTGAGTAAAGAGAAATGCACAGTCACTTGCTTATCAGGGGCTGTAATCCACCACATTATGTATGTGCTCATGTTATTGGACCACAGGTAACACAAACTCAACATGTCAGAGATACAAGTATATTAATAGCCTGGAATACATGCTCTCTCACACACCACTCAGTACATATGACAATGAGCAGGTTGTCACCATGCACACCGCACCTCCCACATCACACATACCTACATATGTGGAGATCCTCACCAGAAGCATACATAAACACCAGAGACCTCCCAAACATTAACACAAGCATGCTAGACATAATATGTCCACTGCAGAATGCAACACACATGATAGTTCTTGCTCCATTCTTTCACCTGTCAAGACCTTAAGGTAAAACAGTAAAACAAACATATTAGTCATATGGGATTCCATTGTGAGACCACTGATGTTCCTCTCTCCAGGCTGGATAAGGAGGAGGTCACAGTCAGCTGTCTGTCAGGTGACATGATCTGCCATATCACACATGCACTCATGTATCCCAAAACAGGTACCATTGTGACTCTCTCATAGTCAATGTTGGTGTGAATGACTTGAGATGTACCTCTCTGGACTATATGTAAAGAGACATTACTAAACTTTCAGACTATGTGTCTCAGGCAGGTTTGGCCTTAGCCTTAAACTGCATTTTACCTTCACCTAGGATAATGCCTCAGTACAAATGGAAAATGATTGACCTCAATAATTATCTCAGTTTCTGGTCTCATTCTAAGATGATACAGTATCTGTCAGCCTGGGATGACATGATCAGCAGACCCCGATGCTTTGCCAGACACGGTCTTCATTTGTCATCCCTGGATTTCGGCTACTGGCCAAGGCTCATGCCACTCCCATAGTGACCTTTTTAGGCAGTGTCTCAAGGACAAAATCCCAGATGTGAAAACTACATATTACAACAACTTCAACTTATATTGCTAAATGCTAGGTGTCTTAACATGGAACTGCACTCACTGGAAACAGTCCTCAACTTGGAAGACTTAGACATTTATGCAGTCACTAAATGAAAACCAAGGAATCCACCACGATGTAGAATAAAACTTTTATTCACAGAACAGGACAAGAACAAACGAGCGCTTTCACATACGTCAAGTATGCTTCATCAGGTTACATTTTTTAAGTAAAATCCTTCTGCTTATATACTCCACTAAGTCATATAATTAGTCAATCTAGTAATGATCTTAATTGCTTGATAAATAAATGATTAAATAATTGAGCATTAGCTTCCTTATTTAAAGCAGAAGTCATAGAATTTCACTTCTATTTACTTAGTCTGTTGACATAAGTTAGCGCTGCTATATCAGTATTTATAGCAAAATAAAACAAAACAACATATCTCACTGAAATGTTGAATTATACATATTTCATTTGTATAAAAATTCTCAATATCATAAAATACTATTGTGTAAAAATAATCATAGTCATATTATCCTGCTATCTTTAAAATCTATATGCAGTACTTTACATAACTAACTTGTTTGCATATCAGATATGAAACTAATAAAAATAATCTTATTAAGAACAACATATGAATAAATAAATAAATGTATAAATAAGTACAGTGTATTTAAAAGTATTAAAGTGCAGAACATATATAATCTATCAAATAATGGGTATATATCTTAATTTATTCATTCATTTCGCCCTAGGGAACTATACAACATATAATCATCCAATTCATCATATATAGTCCTGGGTAAATGCAGTCACTGTGACCTGGTTCATGGCTGTAATAAGCACACAAACCATATCAGACTACACCTCCTTCCACACATTCAGACGACAAACTGAAGGCATGAAAATTTAAGGAGGTGATGTTTCCATAGTCATTACAGATGAATATACACATTTAGATTGGTTACACAGTTGGATTCCCTAAGGATACTTCAGGTGCAATTAACTGTTGGTAGGACACCTATTTAAGTCATTGTCAGCTACATGACCCCCTCTGTGAATCAGGACAATCACTCTGCCTATTTGGAATTGTGTCTATCAACATACATCCAAACATCCTGGCTCTGGGTGACTTTAATTACCCATCCATTGACTGGGTAAATTACTCGTAGTGTAACTCACTTGCCCAAACATTCCTTGACTTTGTTCACTCCAATGCACTGAACCTGCTGGTTGACACCCCCATAAGGGGTGCCAACATCTTGGATCTGGTGTTTACCAATATGGGGTGCCACTCTAGCACCCCCACTATGAGGTCTTTCCTAGTGAGATCTGACCACAAGTCAGTCACATATGAACTAAGTATCACATGCCCCCCAACTATCAAATAAACTAAAACACTTCTCCAAATCACATAGTTACCTCATACAGGATGGTATAGATAGCTGCATTCCACCCCCCTCAGATGGAACTGGCAGCTATGCCTAGGTCTACACCAATGTGTCATACAAACACCTGTTTAACTGCATTGACTCAGCCATACTTGATAGGACCAGAACAAGCTCTGCAAGGAAGAGCAAACCTGCCTGGTGGACAACTGCCATTAACAGGCTTTACAGTAAGAAGAAAGCAAAGCTGTCTAAGAGTAAGAGGGAGTGAGTCCTAAAGTGGAAACACTCCCTACTGAGCTTAAACAAGCCAATATGAGTTCCTGTGAAGTCCTCACCAGCAAAATATGAATTCATATTAGCTTCCTCCACAAAGGACAACCAAAAGGTGTTATTTAGTTACATCTGTCACCTAAAAGGACAGGGCCAGATCTGTGCCGAACTGGTAATTAATTATAGCACAGATACTGAGCTTGTGGACATAGCTCACCTGTCAGCTGACAGGTTCTGTGAATACCCCACCCCCCTGTCCCTGCCACATGTTCTCCATGACATACATACCACCTGTCCCCTACCCTGTATCTCTAAAGAGCAAGTCATAAATGCCCTCTCTAAGGCCAAACACACAGCATCTATGGGACCTGATAACACCTCAGGCTGCATTCTACATGTTCTCCAACAGGAATTAGCAACACCATTGAGTATTTCTTTCAAACATAGTCTAAGCACTGGCTTTGTCACTGATGAATGGAAAATGGCCACCATTAATCCCTTGCACAAAGGTGGTGCTTCCACTGACACCAGGAAATATAGGGCTATTAGCCTGACTAGTCTTACCTGCAAGGCCATGGAGTGACATCATGGACCTTATCAACAAAGATATAGGTAAGCTCCAAACAGCTGCCCTAAGTCAGTTTTGATTTGTCAAATGGAAATAATGCCAGTGAAACATGTGGATGTGGACTTCTTTGAGACAGTCACCAAGGACCTGGTTGAGGAGGAATCTGTGCATACAGCCTACCTCAATGTAGCCAAGGCATTTAACACTATCCCCCACTCAAGCATCATTGACAAAGTCACACAGCTAGATATTGTTATATGGGATGTCATCTGGTTCACTGATAGAACCCATTGTGTGAACATATTGGAATCCACCTCCAACATCGCACCTGTGACCAGTGTTGTTCCACAGAGATCCGTCCTGGCACCTCTACTGTTTGGAAAGTATTTCTCCAAAGTACAAGCTAAAATTAAAGGTCTGTGGCTGACAAAGTTTGCTGATAACTGCAAACTAGGAGTGGTCATAGAAGCTCCAGATGATGACAACATCCTACAAGAGGGTCTTACACACACAAGTGATTGATGCCAAACCCATGGCTTTAACCTCAATCTAACAAAACTGTATTAACACCCCTCTCACTAAGTGCAATGTTCCTGCTAACTCATATATCAATAAAAAACCTACGTATCCACTTACTGCTGAGAGACCTGGTCACACAGGTTGACAGTAACCTTACCTTTGATCACCATGTCTCCACAGTGGTAAAAAGGGTATTCTATATTTTTCATCTCAAAAGTAAGGCCATTGCATCCAGAAAATGATAGAAGCTATAGCCTCTCTGTACTCTCCTCTTATCATGCTAATAATGGAATACAACACCCCTTTTGGTATGCACCTTTCCAAGCACCTGAAGCAATTAGAGAGACCACAAGGGTTTCTCACAAGGATAATTCAAGTTCTTCACCATCTGTCCTATATGGATCATCTGAAATCACTATCACTTCATTCTGTTTTATACAGACTACTCATAGACGATCTATGCCTTGCATATGAGGCAATCTTTGATCATACTTTGTTTGAAATGCCGCATATCCACAAAACAAATGATACACGGGTTACTCAATCTAAAGACCTTAACCTGGTATGCAACAGTAATAGAGCATGCTGGAGGGTCAGATTTGTTTCCCAGAGGTTACCACACCTTTGGAATGGACTCCAATTTCATGTCAAACAGAACACCTTACTGGCCCTCTTCAAACATAATGTGGACGATTGGATGTGTAACTAAATTCACACTGGGGGTTCCACCTGTGTTCCTCTTGGACTGGGGCAATTGTTGCTGATCATGGAAATAAGGGTAGAACTTGACTAGGCCTGTAAGACCCCTAGGGCCATTAACCTAGTAACTTCCTGTGATATGACTCAGTCATAGCCCATGTGGGAGTACATGACATGTCACATACCTCCCTAGACTATACTTATTTGAGCTCTCAGAAGACATCTGTGTGGTCACTGACACATGACTTAAAAGTGCAAAGAGCACACCAACAGTGCAAGGTTATTATGCCTTCCACATATTTAGACCAGCTACTTCACAGACAGGGACTAAAGGTGGAGGTGTCTCTATGTGCATCAAAACTAAAGATACTTCAAGGCTCATCAAACAGGACAATGCACTTGAGCTGCTCCAGGTTCAATTCACAGTAGGCAAAATCCAGTCCTATTTCCATGCAAGCTATAGGCCCCCATCTATGACCCAGGACACCCATATCATGTATGTAAACTTATTAGAAACACTAACCATCAAACCCAATACCATATTCATGGGTGACTTTCATTATTCCACTATTAGCTGGGAATCCTATATGACAACAAAGATACAGGCACAGAGATTCCTGGGTTTTTTAAACACAAACTCCCTGGACCAGATAGCCAATACACCAAACAGGAGTGCAACCATACTGGATCTGGTCCTCACCAATATGGGTGAGTCATGCACAACCCTGTACTATAATGTCTTCCCTGGTAAGGTCCCAACACAAACTGGTCTCCTTTGAAGTATAAATTAAACATGGACCCCCAGCTAGACATGGAATATTCAGGAACTACTCAAAGGCTAACCTCCAGCTATTAGGTGGTAAATTGGCCAAATATCGAGCATCAATAAACAATGAGAACACTGTGGCCTATACAGTAGTGTTCACAGAAATCCTGTACAAGCATGTTAATTGCTGTATATAGGCAGACATACCCACCAGGGAGAAGTACAGAAGTAACTGAAAATAAAACCACCCTGGTGGAATCACAGAATCAATAGGCTGTATAACAGAAGGAATAAACTCATGGCAAAACATAATAGGTGCAGCACACAGCAGGATAAAAGCACTCTCATCAAAGTGAACAAAACAGAGGACAAATTAAGTCTACCAAGGGCAGATTTGAGGTAAATTCTGGCTCCCAGGCCAAGGACAACCACAAAGCATACTTTAGGTATGTCTGCTACATCAAAGGAAAGGCACAACTGCGTGTACATCTCATTGTAAATGGAACAACCTATAAGGAGGCAGAAGAAAGAGGAAACCTGCTGGTTGATAAAGGGAGCCCCAGCTTTACCCCTCTCTTCCCCAACCTTCCCTCAGGGAATACCATCAAATATAAGTAACCCTACTATCATGAGGAGACAGGTCTTTAATGCTCTCTCTAAGAACAAGTACACTGCATCAATAGGCCCAGAGAGTAACCCAGCATCCCTTCTAAATAGCATGAAACATTACATTTCAGGGCCTCTGGATTTACTAGTTTACTGTAGCCATCAAACAGGCTCTATGCCTCATGAATGGAGAACAGCAACAGTCATCCCTTTGCACAAAGGTGGGCCATCTACAGACCCTAGAGACTACATACCCAGAAGTCTCAGTAGTCTGATATGTAAAGCCATTAAAAGAATTATGATGGAAATGATCAACAGAGATGTAGTACATCGATAGACACTGGACCAAACCCAGTTTGGTTTTGTTAAGGGCATATCATGCCTACCCAACCTAGTGAACCTATTTGAGAAGATAACCAAAGCAATGGATGAGGGAAAAATGGTTGACACTGCCTACCATGGCCTGACAAGGCATGTGACACTTTACCTCCATCAAGCATTGTTGACAAACTCAAGAGGTTAGGTACAAACTAGTATGTCAGCCGGTGGATAGCCAAGTGGGTCACAGACAGGATCAAGGAAGTTAGCATAGGGGAGTCCAACTCTACAAACAGGCCAGTCACAAGTGGACTCCCTCACAAATCATTCCTCGGAGTGCTCCTCTTAGACACTGACTTCTCTGAAGTCAATGCCACTGTCAGTGGCCTCTGGATGACTAAATTTCCAGATGATTGAAAATTAGGGGCTGTTATTG